>NW_012267300.1:4047964-4053740 GCF_000151885.1 Dipodomys ordii
TTCTTGTGCCAATACCAAGCTGTTTTGATTACTATGGCTTTGTAGTATAGTTTGAAATTTGGTATTGATATTCCTCCAGCACTGTTCTTTCTGTTAAGGATTGTTTTTGTTATTTGGGGTCTTTTATTGTTCCATATGAATTTTTGGAGTGCCTCTTCTATTTCCTTGAAGAATGAGGTTGGAATATTGATAGGTATCGCATTGAATTTGTAGATAGCCTTGGGAAGTATTGCCATGTTCACGATGTTGATCCTTCCAATCCAGGAGCATGGGAGTTTTTGCCACTTTCTAAGTTCTGTTTTGATTTCCTTTTTCAGGTTTTTAAACTTTTCATCATAGAGGTCCTTAACTTCTTTAGTTAAGTTAATTCCTAGGTATTTTATTTTTGTGGGGCTATTACAAATGGAGTTGCTTTCCTAATTTCAGCCCCACTTTTCTCATTGTTGGCATACAGAAAGCCCTTTGATTTTTGAGGGTTTCAGGGTTTTTTTTGACAGATGTTAACTGTCAAGATACATTTTTATAAACTTTCTTCATTAAAAAAAGCAAGTTGAGCTCACAAACCATATGTACTATCAAACAAAACAAAAACCATACTCTAATTTGTTTAGTTTCTATGGCAACATATATTTTCATTACACTTAAAGTACTTCCATTTTAATGAAAAATATGCTGATTATTCTCTTGTATGATACAAATATCAAAAAGTAGTTACAAGAAGTAGAGCTGTGGCTCAAGTGGTAGAGCACCAAACTCAAGTAAGAAAAAGTTAAGGGACAGCACCAGGCCCTGAGTTCAAGCCTCAGAACTCAACCACACACACACACACACACACACACACACACACACACACACACACACACAATGCAAAATAGTAGTTACCTATTTGGGATGAGTAAAATTGAAGGGGTCAGTGTAAGAATACAAGTTACTTTTCCATCTTTCTTTTCTTTCTTTCTTTCACTACGTCAACCCAGCTGAGTGTATTATATATCCTAAAAGCCTTAAAACTAACAAGAGCATCATAGATGGTAGGCATGGTGGTATATACCTATAATTCCAGCTACAGGAGAGTTATAGGTAGGAAAAAATCAAAGTCTAAGGCTTCATAGGACCAAAAGTACAATCCTAAAACAACCATAAAGCGAATAGAGCTAAGTATATATCAAGTGGTAGAGCACCTGCCTAGCCAGCACAAGGCCCAGAGTACAAATTTCACTACTACCAAAACAGACAAAGAACGTTATAGATGGGCAGAAATATGGATCAGTAAATACAAAAGTAATACAAATAAAAGTGACAATCCCTCATGATTAGAATGTAGGTTAGGAATAATACAGTGATAACAATTGCTAATACAAGTTAGCAAGAGAACAAAGACATTGCATTTAAATGAGTTATATTCCATTGCCTAAATCAAATTTGCCACCGCAAAATGGTTGCACCCAAAGGTTCCATGTAGTTTATGTCACTTCGGCCCCAAACTCTCACCAACATTCTTTTCCTAACCCTCTTGGTAGAAAGACATGAAGTTAGGGCAAAGAAAAATCACTTCTTTTTCTTTATTTTTCTGCTGGTACTGAGGCTTGGAATCAGAGCCCTGTGCTCTCACTTAACTTTTTTTTATCAAAGCCAGCATTCTACCACTTGAGCCACACCTCTAGTTCCAGCTTCCTGATGGTTAATTGGAGACAAGAGTTACTTATATTTGCCTTCTGGAATCCTCATCTCTCAGTCTCCTAAGTAGCTATGATTCCAAACATGAGACACCAGCACTTAGTTATATTTTTTTCTTTGAACATAAGCAAATAAAATACTAGAGAGGCTCACAGACAGTTGATTCTACAAATAGATAAACCATGGCTCAAAGATGTCTCGACACACAGGTTTAAAACAATTCTTTTCAAGACCTTACAAAATCACTTTTAGATATAGAGAAGATTTTTCTAAACTTTAATATAGGAAGACAAAGAATCTAGAGTAGATAAAACAATTTTGAAAATGAATAGGTAGGAAGAATCAATGTACTTTATTTGAAGTTATTATCTGGATGTAGTACTCAAGATTGTATGGTATTGGTATAGAAGTTACCTGCAGATCAATAAAGCATAATATAGAACCCAAACAGACCTACACAAAGATGTCCAGTTCCTCTCAAAGGTACAAAGCAACTCAATAGAGAAAAGCCAATCTTCCATAATAATGTTAGCGTGATGGACACAGTTGGCTCAAATTTACTAGTATGCCAATATTAAGTCAAAATAAACTAAAAACCTAAATGAAGAAGTAAAATTATAAAACTTTTACAAAGGCTGGTGTCAATAGGTCATACCTGTAATCTCAGATACTAAGGAGACAGAGATCGAAAGGATCACAGAACAAAGCCAACCCAGACATTAAGACCAATAACTATGTACTGTGGTTCTAATAACACAGGCATTTAGGTGGATTAGGAGGATTACAGAATTCTGGTACAACCAAAAATGTTTTTAACTTTTAGCAAAACACAGAGAAACCCTTCTAGAATTGGAAAAATTATTCTCAGACTTAATACGAAAGCACAATTCATAATAGAAAAAAATGATAAGCTGGACTTCAACACAACTTTTGCTCCATAAAAAAAGAAAAATGTATTTAAGAGGAAGAGATAAGCAACAGAGTGAAAGAAAAATGTTTTTAAATTTTATGTCTGAAACTACATATCTGACAAAGGACTACTACTTACACTATTATTGTGAAAGATAAAACCATTGGGGAAATGTAAGTAAGAGCATGAGGGATTTCTCTGTATTATTTCTTACACCTACCTGTGAATTTATACCTTAAAATGCTTAGTTTGATATCTACATACCTATAACTTAGATATACATGTATGCAAATCTAGTTTTATATACATAAATGTCCATATGTTGCATAACAACAGAATACATGTGTGAGTTGAGTCATTAAGCAATTTCATGATGATGTTAAGTTGATAGTGTAATTATACAACACAGAGGGTAAAGGTCAGTCAATGCGAACTCAATGCAATGAAGGGAGGAAATAAATACAAGGTGCATGAGACATCAGTGTTTTACAAAAGTAAATGAAAGAAATGCATTTTAAAATATACAAAAAGCATTGTATAATAAATGAACAAATAAATAACATGTATTCACCATTATCTTTGTATTATCTATGTAGTATCATGTACTGTACAAAATTGCATGTGCAATTGTATGGGCACCAGTGGTTTGTGCCTGTAATCCTAACCACTCAGGAGGCTGAGATTGAAGCTAGCTCTTGACAGACAAATCCATAAGACTCTTAACGCCAATAAACCAGCAGAAAGCTAGAAGGGGAGATATGGCTCAAGTGGTAGATCACCAGCCAAATGAACATGCCAAATGATACCTGAGGCCCTGAGTTTTAAGTCCTAGTACTAGAGCCATAAACAAAACAACACCAGCCAGGCACTGGTCGCTACACAGGAGGCTGAGATTTGAGGATGAGGGTTTAATGCCAGCCCAGGCAGGAAAGTCTATGAGACAAGTCTTATCCCCAATTAACCACCAGAAAATCATAAATGGAACTATAGAGCACTAACCTTGAGCAAAATTGCTTGGGGACAGTGCCCAGGCTCCAAATTCAAGCCCCATGACCTACAAAAAATTTTTGTGTATGTGCTGCTCTTTCCTTGATTGGCCATGTGTCAGTGTCATCACACACATGAGACATGTGTTGCTATGAAATTATGATGGGTGTGATTTTGTTAGGCAACAGAAAATTTTCAACTTCATTATAATTACTAAATGGCTGACACTCTACCAACTGAATCATGGCTCCAACCCCCAAAATAAATTTATATTGTTGTAAGCCATGTCTTTGTGGTTAAGATGACTCTAGGAAATATATGATCATTCTTTTATTCTTTTGATTTCTTTCAACCATTTCAAAGAGTAACAGCCATTCTTAACTCACAAGCCATACCAAAACAAACAAACAGAACTTGTTGGACAAGGTCATAGTGGGTAGAAGCTAACTGTCAGAGAGCCCCTCCTCCCAATCCAGTCTCACACACACCCTTACTCAAGTTATGACCCAAAACTTTGAGTTTTAGCTGCATGCTCTAAATTTTCATTATTTTAACCTTTTCCTTTTTCTGCCATTATATTTTTATTATGTTGACCTTTTGCTTCTTTAGAGAATTAGTTGACAACATTAGACACCATTGACAATTATTCATATGAACTGCTCTCTTAAAATAACCATGACTCTTTCTTTTGACTGACCCAGACTGAAATAATTTCCTTTCTAAGGCATTCTTCAAGATTTCGTATGAAATACACTGACCTTTAAGACCTTTTTGATGTTTTCGAAATTATTGTTTAATTTGAGGTGATTAAGAAACCTTTGCAGAGTTAAATTCCTGACTTTAAAATTGCATAGTTTTTCACAAATTCTAATTAATACCAGTTCCTGCTAGAATAAAGTGATTTCCCTGAAAATTCCTAACTATTTCAGAGGAATTAAAGGATGTTTCCAGGTTACTAAAAGAGGAAGAAGGCCACCAGGGTCTTTCAAAGTTCAAATACATCTGCTCTCTGACATAGCAAAAGTATATGTTTATAAAAAACTTGAATAAATCATTCATAGAAATATTATTTTGAACAGCCCTAAGTCTGGAAATTACCCAAATTGCCACCAAGATAATAAGCAAGATGAGGCATAATGATATAATAAAATACCCTCATCAATAAGTAAGAATAAAGTTCTGATAACACAGAAAAATCTCAGAAACATTATACTGAGCAATAAAAACAAGACATAAGCCAAAGTACTCATGCCAGTAATCCTATCTATTCAGGAGACCAAGATCTGAGGATCACAGTTTGAAACTGGTTCAGGCAGGAAATTTGATAAGACACTAATCTCCAACTAACCAGCAGAAAGCCAGATGTGGCTGAAGTGGTAGAGCACCAGCCCTGAGCAAAATAACAAAGGGAAAATGCCCTCATCTTGAGTTTTAAATCCCAGTATCACCATACACAAAAAAGGGGAACAAAAAAACATGACACAAGATATACAAGACTATATATTGCAATTGGATAGCAAGATTAGCCCCAGTTGGGTAACTATTCTCTACAACAATTTATGATATACTTCAAAATAAATAGAACAAAAGAAACCAAAGTTATTCAACCTACAGAAATGATCATATCTGAAAAGATGGACATGCTCATTCTCCTGGTTTGATTTTACATATGGATCAGATATTACTATCATACCCTACAAACATGCATGATTATTTAAAGCCAATTAAAAATTTTTAAATGAAAAGTATGTATAATGTTATTTATATGAAGGAAAAAGAGTTGCCTCTTTAAATATATTCTAATGTGTAGTAGGTTTGCTTAGTCACAAGTTTATTACACATAGCTTTGACCAAGTGAAGTCTACATAAATATATAATTTTTTCGTCTAAAGAAATACCCAAACCAAACTTTTTAAATTCCCTCATGGGTCTTACACAATTCATTTATATGTGAAGGAGTTCTCAGTCATTTCCAAGTTTTCATCCATTGTGTCTAAATCATTTTCTGGTGTCCTAGTCTTGACTTTGTGACAACTTACCATCCAAATAGCAATTGGTACCTCTCCAAAAGTTAATGTGCTTAATTGAAATTATAAGGTAGAAATTTTACATTTGTCAAAGGTGGCATATCTTTAGTGGAAGTTGAGAGAAAGATGAATCAAGCATCCATAATAAACAATATAAGGAGCATGAAATAAGATC
>NW_012267300.1:4057135-4059088 GCF_000151885.1 Dipodomys ordii
AAGAAGAAGAAGAAGAAGAAGAAGAAGAAGAAGAAGAAGAAGAAGAAGAAGAAGAAGAAGAAGAAGAAGAAGAAGAAGAAGAAGAAATCTACTCTAGGAAGAAATCTTCAGATATGTAAAACATTGCTATTAGGTATAGTCATGATGTTATCCTATAGATCTCCTGAGCCTTTTCCTCCCATCTAACTGAAATTTGGTTCCTTTTATGTTCAGTTGTTAAAATATGGCATATTAAAACAATACAGAGTATTTTATAAATAGATTTTTTTCCATTCCCACAGATATATTAGATCATCTTTCTATGTAAATATAAATACAAATATACAGCTAGCAATAGAGACTGAGAGAAAGATGCAGATGTAGATATAGATAGATAACATACAGGTAGAAATCAGGATAAAATAGAAGTAGAGAGATGAGACAGATTGATATAAGTAGAGATACAGATGATAGAGATAGAGAGGTGTGCATAGAGTTTTAATGTTATCTATCCAATCTGGCATTTATGTTCATATAGTAACTCTCTTTTCTTTAATTTTCATTCATTCTATCAATACATAGTTACTGAGGATGTACAGTGTCTCAGGCAGGGAATCAGCTACGCTTTCTTTCTGGAGACAAGACTTCAATGAGGGAGAACTATAGTGTGAATAAATACAAATAACACAGTGTGAGAACTTGAAGAAAGATGTCCTGCTTATACAGCATGCAAACCATTTTAGATGGAAAAAATAGATTGTGCAATGACAGCAAAGTTAGCAGGATGGGTTGTTATTAGCCAGGCAAAGAGAGCAGAGGGCCTCACAGACAGTGAGAACAGAACAAGAAGAACATCCCTTTGTGGATAAGATAGGAAGGCAGAACCAGACGAACTCTGTACTTGTAGCTGATATGATGCTGGAGTTGGCTACATAATAGAAGTCTGGATTGTAATTCTAAATGCAAAGGGGAGTTGCCTACGATGGTTTTGCTTTTTGGTTTGCCACCCACCACATATAATTCATGGGCATAAATCAAGAGTATTTTTTCCTCTTTAAGTTCACTAACTATGAGAGCAGACTGAGTTACAGTAGCAAAAGTGAAAGCAGACAGATAGTGAAATAAAATAAAGGTCACCAATATGAGTTCAAGACTTAAGAACAACTAACCAGAGACAACAAACAGCTCTTGCAGATTTGGCAAAGACAATGGGAAGAGGAAAAAAGGTCTTGGTAATATTTGAACACACTGAATATTTTACTTATAAGTTGGGGATCTTTGAAGAGTCCCTTGATACAAATCCCAAGGTGTAAAACCCAAACCTATGTCTCTTGAAGAGTGTGAGGTAAAATAACTGTGTAAGAAGTTGCCAATTCACTATGACTTCTACATTTCTCACCTTCCCTCCTTTCACTTCAGAAGACAGAAGACCTCAGGAGTCATGGAAAAGTTTCCTTTAATTATTAAAACTAATTTGTATGCAGAAAACTAGGAGAGTGTCCAGAAGAGTGTGCTAGAAGCAGAAAGAAAGCATTATAATGCCATGACCTTGCCCTGAATCCTTAGGTTACATTGTTAGGAACTATCTGGTAGGTGATGAAATCCTTCCCAAATTTCCCTGCTTGACTTTCCCTGTCTGGCTCTTTACAGTAGCATTTTCTAGTTTGCCAAAAATAATGTTGCAAACATGCCAACAATAAGTGAGTCTGCTTTTCTGTGTCTTCAGGAGACAGAGGACTGATATGAAACTGAAAACATTCATTCTGCATAGAGTTGATTGTGCTGTTTATTTCTCTGTGGCTTCTTCATCAGACTTTGAAACTGAAAACAAAATGTTTGTCATTGTTTGTATAATAGTATATCCTATGAATTTATAACATTCTGTAATATTAGAGCATATAACATGTCTTTTTTGCCTTAAGAAATAAGGGGAAAGGGCTGGGAAGTTGGCTCAGTGGTAGAGTGCTTGCCTTG
>NW_012267300.1:4062071-4089166 GCF_000151885.1 Dipodomys ordii
GAGGTTGAGCATTTCTTCATGTGTCTATTGGCCATCCTTCTTTCCTCTTCAGAGAAGTTTCTCTTTAAGTTTTAGACCACTTATTTATTGGGCAGTTGTTTCTTTGAGGATTTGTTGTTGGGGGATTTAATTTTTTGAGTTCCAAGTATATTTTAGATATGAGATCCTTATCTGTTGTATGTCTAGTGAAGATCTTCTTCCAATCCGTAGGCTTTCTATTGATCTTGCTAGCTATGTCCTTTGTCATGCAGAAGCTCTGCAACTTCATGCAGTCCCATTTGCCCAACCTTTCTTTGATTTGCTGTGTTTCTGGGTCTCTATTAAGAAGATTTCAGCCTGTGCCAAGGAGAGCTAGAGTTTCTCTATTCCTTACTGCAATGTTTTCAGGGTATCTGCTTTGACTCTGAGGTCTTTGAACCGTTTGGAATTGATTCTGGTGTATGGTGATATATGTGGATCTAGCTTTAATTTTCTGCAGGTAATTAATCAATTTTGCCAGCACCATTTACTGAACAGGCTGTCTTTCTTCCATTTTTTTATTCTATTTTTTAGCTCCCTTATCAAAGATTAGGTGGCTATAGGTCCTTAGGCTCATTTCTGTGTTTTCAATTCTATTCCATTGGTCCTGAGGTTTCTTCTTGTGCCAGTACCAAGTTGTTTTGATTACTATGTCTTTGTAGTAGAGTTTGAAATTTGGTATTGATATTCCTCCAGCAGTGTTCTTTCTGTTAAGGATCGTTTTTGCTATTCGGGGTCTTTTATTGTTCCATATAAATTTTTGATTGCCTCTTCTATTGCCTTGTAGAATAGGTTGGAATATTGATAGGTATCGCATTGAATTTGTAGATAGCCTTGGGAAGCAATGCCATTTTCACGATGTTGATCTTTCCAATCCAGGAGCATGGGATGTTTTTCCACTTTCTACGTTCTGTTTTGATTTCCTTTTTCAGGTTTTTAAAGTTTTCATCATAGAGGTCCTTCAGTTCTTTGGTTAAGTTAATTCCTAGATATTTTATTTTTTGTGGGGCTATTACGAATAGAGTTGCTTTCCTGATTTCAGCTGGGCTCTTCTCATTGTTAGTTTCAGTTGTTTTGAGGAACCTTCATACTGATTTTCATAGTAGCTCTATTAGTTGGCATGCCTACCAACAGTATTTGAGGGTTCCTTTTCTTTTTTTATTTTCACTTTTTTAATTATCTTTTTTTTTGTCAGTTTTGGGGCTTGAACTCGGGGCTTGGGCACTGTCCTTGAGCTTTTTCATTCAAAGCTAGAGTTCTACCACTTTGTGCCACAGAGCTACTTCTGGTTTTCTGGTGGTTACATGGAGATGAGTCTCAGAGATTTTTCTACTCAGGCTAGCTTTGAACCACTATCCTCAGATCTCAGCCTCCTGGATAGCTAGGATTATAGACACTGGAGTTCAGCTAAAATAATCTTTAAGTAGTTGTACAAAAGAGTTACCATTTAACAAAGCAGTTTATGAACACAATGCATTTTGATCAGCATCATCCCTCTCAACATTCTCGCCCAACTCACCTGACCTATATCTCCTCTTACTTGTCTTAATTCTGTAGTATATACCTTGAATTCTTTACAGCATTCTCTCTTCCTTCTCCTCTTCATTCATCTACCCCTCTCCCTTGACCCCATCCTACCTCATGCAAGTGTCCATTTCCTTGTACTTATTTTGTTGAGCTTTGACTTTACCTTTCAAAGGAATTATAGTCTTTGAGTTCTCCCTTGAATCTACCATATTTCTGTTAATTACATTTGTAACCACTTGTATACCACCCAATGTGTTTACATAATAGTTTATATACTAGTTATAGCTTCCACATAGGAGGAAAAAACTTGTAATCTTTGTCTCTACGGGCCTGGCTTACTTTACTTGATATAATTTTTTCCAAGTCTTCCCTTTTCTTTACAAATGGTAAAATATCTTTATTTCTAACAGATAAAGTTCTATTCTGTATATAGACCACATTTTTTTATCCATTTGTCCATTGAGGGGCATCTAGGCTATTCATTCTCTGGCTATGATGAAGAATGCTGCGATGAATATAGTTGTGTGTGGTGGCTTTTTAACCTGTTTTGTGATCTTTTGGATAAATACACAAGAGTGGAAGTGCTGGACCATAGGGTAGCTCTATGTTTAGTTTTTTGCTTTCATTTATGTTTTGTTTTGTTTTTTTCCTGCCTCACTGATTTCCAGAATAGTTAAATACATTCCTACCAACATTGTAATAGATTTCCCCCTATGGGTCACATCCTCACCAGCATCTGTTATTCTTTGTTTGTTTGTTTCTTACTAGCCATTCTATTTGGGAGGAGGTAGAATCTCAGTGTTGCTTTGATTTGTATTTCCATTATGGCCAGAGATATTAAGCATTCCTTCAAGGCTCTCATTTTTACTTCTGGAAGTCTCTCACTAGCCCCCTTATTAATTAGGTTGTTGGTTCTTGGAGGGTTTAATTTTTTTTTTTTTTGCTGGTCATGAGGCCTGAACTCTGGGCCTGGGCACTGTCCCTCAACTCTTCAGCTCAAGACTAGTGCTCTACCACTTGGGCCACAGCACCACTTCCAGCTTTTTCTGCTTATGTGGTGCTGAGGAATCAAACCCAGGGCCTCATGCATGCAAGGCAAGCACTCTACCACTGAGCCACCTTCCCAGCCAAGGGTTTAATATTTAGCACTAAGTATTTTCTGGATATTAGGCCTTTGTCTAATATACAGCTGACAAAATCCTTTTCCCATTCTGTTGACTTTCTTTTTAGCTTATTGGAGGATTTCTTTTCCCCCATGTTTTCACCAGCATTGATTGCTGGTTATTTTTCTGATGGTTGCCATTCAGATGGAAATGAGAAAGTATTTTAGCATGGTTTTGATTTCCATCTCCTTTATGGCTAATGGTATTTAATATGTCTTTGTTTATCTGTTAACTATTTGTGTTTCTTCTGAGAAGTGTCTGTTTAATTCATTTGTCTATTTATTGATTGGGCTGTTTCTTCTTTTGCTGTTCTCTGAGCTCTTTGTATATTCCAGATATTCATTCTTTTCCCTTTGAATAGCTGACAAAATGTTAAGAGGATGATATTGATCAAGATGCAATGTATTCATAAATTGCTTTGTTGAATGGCAACTCTTATGTACAACTACTTAAAGATAATACATTTAAAAACAAACAGCTGAGCACAAGTGGTTCACACATACCTACAATCCTATCTATTCAAAAGAGGATCAAAGTTTAACACTTGCTCAAGCAGAGAATTCTGAGACTCTGTGTCAAAATCACTAGTAAAAAATGAACTAGGTGGGCTAAGAAGGTAGCTCAGTAGTAGAATGCTTGCTTCGCATGCATGAGGCCCTGGGTTTGATTCCTTAGCACTACATAATCATAAAAAGCCAGAAGTGACACTGTGGCTCAAGTGTAGAGCACTAGCCTTGAGCTGAAGAGCTCAGGGACAGAGCCTAGGCCCAGAGTTCAGGCCCCACAACCGACCAAAAAACAAAATTACAGCAACAACAACAACAAAAACAAAGTGAGCCAAGTGAGCTTGAGTCCCTTAGTTCAAACCCTAGTGCTGAAAAAAAAAATTTAAAAACATACTTTGAGGACTTTTTTTGGGGGGGGTCCAGTTGTGGGGTCTGAACTCTGGGCCTGGGCACCGTCCCTCAGCTCAAGGCTAGCACTCTACCACTTGAGCCACAGCACCACTTTAGGCTTATTTCTTTTTGCTTATATGGTGTTGAGGAATCGAACCCAGGGCCTCAGGCATGCAAGGCAATCACTCTACCACTGAGCCACCTTCCTAGCCCCACTTTGAGGACTTCTTAAAAGAAACTATGGTGTTTAACCAAGAGAAAATAAAGCACTGCATAGATACCTTTTAGAATATGAAGAATGCAGGCATATGAAAGATGTTGGCCAATTGAGAGCAGCCAGATGGCAAGATTAGGCTCAGTAAATGAAGTGTATAAGAGGCAGATGTCTTAGTCTAGATCCCTTAGATAACTCTAAAGAAAAGCTAAAGTTCACTGCTTTAATTGGGGGTGCATTCACAGAAAGGGATATTGAGGCAGAGAAAGAACAAGAGCAGAAAGAAGATAGTGTGTCATCAAGAAGTTTGCAGCTTCTCCCAAAACACAGCAAATCATACTCCTTAGGGACAAGAGGAAGGAAGGACAGCAATGAGGTCTTCCTGTCTTCTACACTTACCATAAGGAATATATACCCCTGTGCTTAGTTACATTCCACACCTGCCCCTTCAAGAGGCACCAAGAGAGTCACAGCCAAGTGAGCTCTGACCCAAGACTAGAGCTACTGTTGGTCCCACAGTGCGGTGATTAAGGTGATTTGAAGGCCAGCCTTCACCCAGGTGAGTCAGACACAGCAGAGTGCAAGGAGGGGAAGTGACCTCATCAGAAGCTACTTCCGAAGCTTTATAAAATGCAGGAACTGCCAGAAGTGAAGCTAGCAGAAAGTCCCTGGAGTAGGCAAGGCTAAAGGGTAAGGCCCCAGAACACAACAGCCAGAAAATTGTAGTAAGGAACCATTTTCTAACATCCTAACCATCCAACAGTGGAATAGCTCAGTGCTTCTCAAGCATTAAATATGTACGAATACACAGGGATCTTGTCAAATGAAGATTCCGATCAGCAGGTTGTAGGTAGGGTCTCATACTCAGCATTTCTTACTGACTCCCAGGTGATATTCTGCTGCTGCTCCCAGGCTACACTTTGAATATTAAGAGGATGTTCTGCTTCACAAGGTAGTGAATTCAGTTTCTCTGAACTGATTGATCTTCTGCACTAGAAAGTTAGGGGTTTTGCAGAAATTCTCCTGCTTATGATAAAAGATTGAACTAAAGAACCTTCCAAACCTAAGATTCGATTTATTTTCCAAAAGTGATTTATTTTCCAAAAAGTTTATTTTACTAAACCAGTAGTGAGTGAGAAGAAATGCCTAGCTTAGGTCTTATTCATTACTCATTTTTCAATAACTGGTTATCAGACCCAAACCATAATTAGCCAAGATCCTGCTTGAAATTTACAGCTTGACAATTGACCAGGATCAGATATAATTCATCTGTATTTTTATGGCTAACGCTTTTCTCATCAGCTTCCTTTCAATATCCTTTCTCACCCACAAAAAAACCCAGGAGTAAATGCAGAGATGCTAAAAGGCATAGATCACATTGGATCACTAGGGACCTTCTCTAGAGACTTATTAAACATAAGTTAGATTTAAACTGAAAATTCAATCATTCCCTGATGAATGAAAACTGAGACAAAATCTCAGTCCAGTACCATACAGAATCTGTCTGGATAGCAGAGTTTTCTATAAAGAAAAGAGCCAGATGTGCCTTTTCTTTTTTAATCCAAGTATTTTATTATATTGTCATTTAGTTCTGTTCTATATATTTCAACTACATGTGTGCATTTCCTTTTACTTCTCAATTTACTTCTCAAATGATTATTCTGTCACCAAGCTCCAGATATTGGTCACTGTAAGCTTCTTCTATACTTTTCACTTTCATCGCTAATGCTGGGGCTTTACACAATCCAGGGGGAAGGACTGACTGAGTTCTAAAGCCAGGCAGAAAAACACAAGGGTCGAGCTTTTGCTGGTCTAGAAGCTGGTCCATACTTTACTGGCATTTAATAAACACATCATGATTGCAATTTCAATTCCAAAAGCATCCTCAGGCCTTCAGTAAAATTCTCCCTTCAATCTAAACCTGGTCCTTCTTAGCTTAACTCTAGTGCCATGATTGTTAGGTACTAAGGTGGAAATACCAATGAAAAAGTAAAAGGTAATATCAAGGACATTTGTAATAGGTTACAAAAGTCCCAAATAGTTTTGAGGGATAGAAATTTGTTTTCAGCATAAATGAAAATCACCCATCTCTGCAGCTGAAAGATGGATGGGGTAGTGAAGATGGTAAGAAAGGAGGGGTCATTTTTTAGAACTGCCTTCTGAACCATGGCAGCACTATCAATTTGTGGTCCTGGTATCTTGTTGATCTCTGTCCTCAGTTTCTTAGTAATGGAGTGTCCATAGAACTTTGTCTTACCTCTTTATTTCTCTCCACGTATACTTTCTCCATCCAAGCAATTTATAACCCACTAGGAACCAGCTGGTAAGGGAGAAAGATGAGGACAGTCCAGTGTCACCTAACATTCATAATGTCACAACTAAACACTGTTAGACCATAAGGGACAGGCAAGCTAACAAGATAGAATAAGAACTTTGTGAAATGCTCAACCTCTCTAGCCATAAAAGAAATGCAAATCAAGACAACACTGAGATTCCACCTCACCCCAGTTACAATGACTATAATCAAGAAATCTAGTAACAACAGATGCTAGAGGGGATGTGGCCAGAGGAAACCCTACTGCATTGTTGGTAGAAGTATAAACTTGTTCAACCCTCTGGAGAGCAGTATGGAGGTTCCTCAAAAGACTCCACATAGAGCTCCCTTATGATCAGCAATCCTACTTTTGGAAATTTACCCAAATGATCACAAACAAGGTCATAAAAAAGATACCAGCATAATCATGTTTATCGGGGCAGTATTATTCACCATAGGTAAGACATGGAACCTGTTAGGTTTTTAAAAAGAGGTAGCCAAGTAAGAACAGCAGCACGCACGTGGTATTCAGGTAAGGGGAGATTTATTCAGTAGACCTGCTGGGACCAGGCAAGACTGGCACTCCAGGTGGCTGGGAAAGGCCTGGGAATGAGAGAGAGCTGGGAAAGAGAGGAAAGAGAGAGGAAAGAGCTAGAAAAGAGCAGAGAGAGCAGAGAGAGCAGAGAGAGCAGAGAGAGATAGAAAAGAGCAGCAAGAGGGCCTCTGGGCCTGTGCTAGGCCTTATTAGGGTATGGGCGGAGAAGGGTGTGGCCACATCAAATTCGGATGTGCTCTCAGCGGTTGCAGATGTGACCTCTTCCAGGTGTCCCAGTTGCCTAGGTAAGGCAGGTACTGGGTGGAGACTTTGCTGCAAGGAGGGTGGAGTCTGCTTACCATTCAGGAGCGGACCTTACAGAACCAACCCAGATGCCCCTCAGTAGATGAATGGATCAAGAAAACGTGAGATATATATATAAACTCTATGCCTCCATCAAAAACAATGGCATTGCCTCTTTTGTTAGGAAATGGAAAGACTTGGAAAAAATTATATTAAGAGAAGTAAGCCAGGCCCAAAGAAACATGGGTCCCATGGTTTCCCTTGTTTGCAGTGATTAGTACATGTCTAGGACAAGTAGAGAAGATCAAAGGCTATGTACATATGAGCACATGAGATAATATTAAGCAAAATGTACCCCAGGACAGGGACACAAGAGGTTGTTTTTTTCTTTCTTGATAGTGTTTTTAATGTACTTACAATGCACTATGTAATTCTTTTGTTTCTATTGTATGTTCTTCCCCCATGATATAACTCACTGGATTTGATGCTGGTGTTCTGCACCTTTGTAATTTGGGGAGGGGAAAGTATATTGCAGAACGCTGAAATGGGGATGCAGGCTGACCCATTGTGACAACGAGATGTACAGGACACTATATTGAAAACGAACATGACAATATAAGGGAGTGAGGTGGAGAATGAGTTGGAGAGGCAGGAAGGGAAGTGATGGTAGGGGGAAAATAAAGGAGGAGGTAACATTGCTCTCTATGAAATGTACTCATTACCCTACTCATGTAACTGTAACCCCTTTGTACATTTTTATAATAAATAAATAAATAAAATTTAAAAAAAGAATAAGAACTTTGTTTCTCTCTGATACCTCCAGAAATATCTTACAATTAGTAAGCCTAGTAAAATAAAATCAAGTATTTATTTTTGTTGGCATTCATGAACTGATTTCTCTTGCCTTTTTAGATAGTGATCTGAAAACGCTAGAACTTATAAGGCAAGTCATTCTATATATACCAAAAGCTTTGTGGTTTAAGGGCTCTTTTGAGGATACAAGAAAATATAACACTCCAACAGTCTTTGGTTGTTCATTTATTACCACATTGCTAATTTAAATCTTGCTGTTCAAAGCACGACATTCAGGTTACTATATTTTCTGTATATATTATATACTATATACTATATATTCTATATACTATATATAGCCAGGTCTCTGATTTTAAAACAAATCTTTTTCCTACCATACATAGATGCTAGAAGTGTGTGACTATATATTTTGAAAGTATGTAAGTGTATGCTTGTGTGTGTGTGACATCATGTGTTTGTGATGTGTGTAAAATTCTCCCTTACCCAGGTTTACTCACTGATGCTTTACTATATTACAAGTTTAGCTACTAAACTTCCCTGTTTTCTCCTATGCAAAATGACAAAAACCTTCCAAATAAGTGGACTAGTAAGGCCCTTCATTGCTTTTTTTAGAGCTGTGTATGACTTTCCTAGAATTGTGAGAATTTTATATATAGTATTGAATAGAAGTCAAATGATAAAGGAACATTGCTGAAATTTACTTTCCTTCTTGAAACAGACTTTCTTAAATCACCTTGACAACTATCATTAAAATCTGAAACCTATCAAGGAAAGCTTTTTATTTAAATATTCATAAGAAAATCTTAGTCACACAATTCATAAATTCTTCTGTCTTAGAATAAAATTTTGGTTCATTTAATATTTACCTTGATAAATTTTCCTATGATGTTCAATGTTTGAAGGATTTAAAATATCTAGGTTTAGAAAAGAGACTCTAGGCCACATGGCCATGGTACCTAAACACTTACAAATACATTCTCTGACAATAATACATTTGAGCATTTAATTATACTCATGGGTATGTACGTATGCAATCATATATTTGTATCATATATAGGAGATAAAAAAATAAATTATATTACCTATACAGTAAAATGGAGATTGTTTTAGAAGCTGCATTAAAAGAAACATTACTTTAAAAATCATTTTAATAGGACCTAAAACTCTTTCTTCTCCTCCTAGAAATCTTATTATTGATGGTAATATTTTTAGTGACAACAGTGTAATTGAGCACTTTTGATTGTCTGTGAACTTAGTTTATCTTCACAGCCTGAAAGCTTAGGGTTTCAAATTCCTTCCTAGTCTCCATGTTTTCACACACCTGTTGACAAATACTTCAAAGTATAGCCCAGTGACTGATGTACACTGCAAATGAGACTGGATGAGTCTGTACTGGTTAGCTAGGACTGCTGTAGTAAGTATCACCCAACACTAGGACTGGGGGTTGCCAGGACTGTCTTTTCTCATTGTTACTGAGGCTGGACACCAAAAATGAGCATCTCAGTGTGGCTTCCCTCTGTAGTGATGAGGAAAGTAGCTGTTGTTCCAAGACTCTCTGTGGCTTGGGAGGGCTATCTTCTTCAGGTACCATTACATGGTCTTCTTGCTATTCAAATCATTGTGTCTAAATTTGCTCTCTTACAATGATACCAGTCATATTGGATTAGAACCCATGCTCTTTACCACATTTTAACAGAATTACCTCTGTAATCAACTATCTCCAGAAATAAATTCGCCTCATCAGACACTTTATCAGATCTCGACACATGAATTGGATAA
Organism: Dipodomys ordii; assembly: GCF_000151885.1. Classification (NCBI taxonomy): domain Eukaryota; kingdom Metazoa; phylum Chordata; class Mammalia; order Rodentia; family Heteromyidae; genus Dipodomys; species Dipodomys ordii. The sequence continues at coordinate 4,071,634 of NW_012267300.1, forward strand.
TGTGAGGATATAATTCAACCTACAACAAATTTCCTATTTCAAATACTTCGATATTTTTTGTCAATCATTTTAGATGTGATCAGCTCTCCTCATGACCCTATATTATTACCTACCTAATAATGCCCACATCATATAATTTCATTTTAGAATTCTAAAATCATCGCTCACTTACTCATCTAAGCAAACCCTCACGGCACCTCAGCCATCTGATATCCAACCCATTTGAGGATGCTATCTATTTCTTTAGTGCATAGAGTAAACCTCCAATTTTATGCACATATCAGTATATGGAATATACATGCTTATCAGTAATAACATTCTTGCAGGTGCTGATGGATTGTCTTGTGTATAATCACCACACTTTGAAGTCTTCTAATCCAGATGACACTTTTTAGAACCTACCTGCACATTTCAGACTTGGAAAGTTATTTGTAACAAAGGCCTTTGGCTGTGAAATGGGCTGTGCAATCTCATTGCAGTCAGATCTTACCCAAAGGTCCAGAGAACACATGATTCTCATTTTCTCTTTCCATCCTCTCAGATACGCAGGTACTTAATTGTTCCTCAAGGCTTAAGGCAGTAGAGTGAGAATAATATGGGCTGCAGCACACTTTATTGGCTCTATGGCTGATACCATTTCATCCACATTGTTGGGAGCATTTGTTGAAAATGTCATTTAGAAGGTATCAACATTGCCTGAGTCATAGTTTGATTGAACTTGTAGACTAAGTTCAGAGTTCTTCACAAAAGTCTCAGGATAATAATGATGATGCCAACTAAGAATGAGAGATGCCAAATAATGTTTGCCTCAATAAGACAAACTGACTACTGCAATGAATGTTCTGGGCATTGTCTCCAAAAGAAATGAAATACCCCATTTCCCCAACAGGTAAATCTCTTTTATATAAATTCAGTCAAGTGTATTCTAGCTTGGGGGGACTAAACAAGCCCTTAAAGGAGCAAGGGATCTGATGACCACATGACATATCTAGAAGAAATCAAGCCTGCAAACAGAAAAGAGCCCTGTTAAGGAGAATAAGAGGAAACATCCTGTTTAGTTGATGTTTCTCAGAGCTGGTCCTGCAGGCCAAATGTAAGCAACAAGCAACTCTAACTACATGAAGAAAGTAGGTGAGTTCTAGAAACTGTAGTCTGGATTAGAAACCTTTAAAGTGGGATGATCATACACAAGACAATCCATCAGCACCTAGAAAAATGTTATTATTGATATGCATATATGTTCCACATACTGATATGATATATTACTCTATGCACTAAAGAAATAGATAGCATCTTCAAATGGTTTCAATATCAAATATGTTCTAAATAGTGAGATAGTAAGTACTTTCTACAATTCTGAGTAGACAAATAATTTGGGTGTGTTTTACAACTATATTTAATGATGCTGATGCAAAAGAAAATTAAAATATTCTGTGAATGTGTATGTATATATTAATTTTTATATTCATTTATCATTCATTTATCATTCATTCATTTGAAATAATTTTTGGGGGGTCTGGTCGTGGGGCCTGAACTCTGGGCCTGGGCACTGTCCCTCAGCTCTTCAGCCCAAGGCTAGCACTCTACCACTTGAGCCACAGGGCCACTTCCGGCTTTTTTTCTTTTTGCTTATGTGGTGCTGAGGAATCGAACCCAGGACCTCATGCATGCAAGGCAAGCACTCTACCACTGAGCCACCTTCCTAGCCCAAATTTATAAGGCAAAAAAAGACCAAGTGTGGCTCTGATTGTCTGTGACTCAGTGATACTTACCACCCATCCTGACCTAACCTCATGACTGACACTCCACCTTCCACATTACTGGGTGTTTCTCGTTTTAGTGACAATTAAGGCCAAGTTCATATGCTGCTCTATGAAACTTCAACTGTTCCAGTCAAGCCGCCTTGTTTACTGTCTCTATTTTGTCACAAATTGTCTTAGTTATATAATGTCATTACATCACAGGTTTTTTAATTTTTTCATTTTATTTTATTGTAAAGATGCCATACAGAGGGGTTACAGTTACATGAGAAAGGCAATAAGTACTTACTTGTTGGTCATTGTTACTCCTTCCCTCCCCCACCTCTCACACTCCGCCCCCCATCGACCATCCCCCCTACCCTTCCTGAAGTTGTACATTTTGTTTCCAATATACTGTCCTATGGGTATCCTTGTTACAATGGGTCCTCCTGTGTCCTTGTTTCTGCATTTTGTTATTCCCCTTCCCCTCCCCAGATTACACAAAGTATATACAATACGCAGGGTACCAAACTCAAGTACAGTGACAACAGGGGATATGCCATAGGAGAAAGAACATGCAAAGTGAAAAGCAACAACAAAAAGTAAAATCACCTGGTTCATTTAAAGCAATATCTTAGGGTTCATTTCACTTAGCATCATCTTATGTGGTCATATGTACAAGGCTTTTAAGCTTTTCAGCTCAGCTGATAAGATTATCCTATAAGTATACCAATTATTGCAAATAAGGAAAACCATGGGACCTAAATTTCTTTGGGACTGGCTTATTTCACTTAATATAATTTTTTCCAAGCCTTTTCATTTCCTAACAAATGGGGCAATGTCATTCTTTCTGATGGAAGCACAGAATTCCATTGTGTATATATACCACATTTTCTTGATCCATTCATCTACTGAGGGGCATCTGGGTTGGTTCCATATCTTAGCTATGATAAATAATGCTGCAATAAACATGGTTGTGCTAGTAGCTTTAGTATGGCATTGTTTGTGATTGTTTTGGTAAATGCCCAAAAGTGAGATTGCTGGGTCATAAGAGAGCTCTATGTTTAGTCTTTTGAGCAACCTCCATACTTCTTTCCAGAGTAACTGAACAAGTTTACACTCCCACTAACAGTGCAGTAGGGTTTCCTATTGGTCACATCCCCTCCAACATCTGTCATTATTAGATTTCTTTTTAAAAATTTAGTATACATTTTTTATTGTAAAGATACTGTACAGAGGGGTTACAGTTACATGAGTAAGGTAATGAGTACATTTCCTGTTGAACATTGTTGATTACAGCTATCCTAACTGGGATGAGTGGAATCTCAATGTTGTTTTGATTTGCATTTCTTTTATGGCCAGAGAAGTTGAGCATTTCTTCATGTGTCTATTAGCCATCCTTCTTTCCTCTTCAGAGAAGTCTCTCTACGTCTTTAGCCCACTTGTTGATGGGGCAGTTGTTTCTTCGAGGATTTGTTTTGGGTGGTTTAATTTTTTGAGTTTTAAGTATATTTTAGATATGAGACCCTTGTCTGTTGCATGGCTAGTGAAGATCTCCCAGTCTGTGGGCTTTCTATTGATCTTACTAGCTATGTCCTTTGCCATGCAGAAGCTCTGCAGTTTCATGCAATTCCATTTGTCTAACCTTTCTTTGATTTGTTGTGTTTCTGGGTCCCTATTAAGAAAATTTTGTCCTGTGCCAAGGAGACCTAGGGTTTCTCCTATTCCTTCCTATAATGTTTTCAGGGTTTCTGCTTTGACTTCAAGGTCTTTGATCCATTTGGAGTTGATTCTGGTGATCTATAAGGATCTATTTTTAGTTTTCTACAGATGTTTAACCAATTTTTTCAGCACCATTTACTAAAAAGACTGTCTTTCTTCCATTCTATTTTTTGGCTCCCTTATCAAAGATTAGGTAGCTATAAGTTGTGGGTTCATTTCTGGGTCTTTGGTTCTATTCCATTGGTCTTCAGGGCTGTTCTTGCGCCAGTACCAAGCTGTTTTGATTACTATGGCCTTTAGTACAATTTGAAGTATGGTATTTTTATTCCTCCGACACTGTTGTTTTTGCTAAGGATTATTTTTGCTATTTGTGGTCTTTTTTTTTTTTGTCGGTTGTGGCCTGAACTCTGAGCCTGGGCACTGTTCCTCAGCTCTTCAGCTCAAGGCTAGTGCTCTACCACTTGAGCCACAGTGCCACTTCCAGCTTTTTTCTGCTTATGTGGTGTTGCAGAACTGAACCCAGGGCCTCATGCATGCAAGGCAAGAACTCTACCACTGAGCCATCTTCTCAGCCCTATTCAGGGTCTTTTATTGTTCCATATGAATTTTTGAATTGCTTCTTCTATTTCAATGAAGAATAAGATTGGGATATTAATAGGTATTGCATTGAATTTGTAGATAGCCTTTGGCAGTATTGCCATGATCACAATCACAGGCTTTTAAATGCATGCATACCTTACTAAGATCAGGGATTATGTTTAGTCTTTGTAGTTCCAGCAAAGCATGGATGTTGATTATAAATACTTAGTGTTTTTTGGACCTCTCCCAATAAAAAATAATAAATAAATAAATCAGTTAATAATAATCTCATTTTTATGATGAATAAGGCCTGCTCAGAAAAAAATTAATAATTTGCTTGCCCAAGGTTACAGAGTTTTTAGAAGCAGAAGCAGGACATCCATCCAGAATTTGTGATGCAAGAGTTAGTTCAGGCTTTTCCATAACTCTGAGCAAAGCCAGGTCTTCTACTAGGAGGAGGAAAGAAGCACTCTTACCCCAGAGTAATGGTCACAGAAGCAACTAACTAGTAGTGAGAGGAGTCGCTTTTTTTATGGATAGACGACGAGTGTCCAGCTATTCTGTACAATGAGTTAATGAATAAATAAATGAGCAGCTACCAGACTTGAACATTCTCACCCACTCAACAACATGATCCAGTGCTCCTCTCAGGCATGAGGACTCAGAATTTCTAAATTAGGCCTGAATGGCTTTGAGATTGATTCTGAGAAAGATTAAATGTGGGGTACATGAGTTCTCATTAAAACTGAGACCTACCCCACCACCACCAAATAGGTACAATTCCCTGAGGATTGTGCAGTGCTGAGCTTACAAGGAAAGGGGAGACAGCTGGACTGAGGATGGAATCCTGTCACTACCTGTGTGTTGCTGAGAAAGTTTCTTTACCCTCTCTTGGCCCTAGAGCCCTCATCTATGAAACTGGGTTGATGCTAATGTCAACCTCATGAGGCTTCTGTGATAATTAAATGGAGCAAATTGGGTTTGGTAATTTGGCAACTTGGCCCATTTCTAAAAGAAAATTCTTGTTTTTCCAAAATTCAATAGGTGGATGAGAATGTAACTTAAGGTTCATCAGCTTCCATGTTAATGAAACTCTAAATAAAAATTTTGTAGCCATATCATCTAGTTGCAGAGGAGACTCCTGGCTGTGGGCATTCATGTCTACAAGTAGACATGCTCCAAGTCAAGGATGAGCAATGTCACCGTGCATCATGCGAAACTTTGTAGCTGTCTGAACAAAAGAAAAGTAATGAAAGCAGATGAAATATTAAATGTTGAAAAGTCAAACATCCATATCTGTGCCTCTGCTAAGACCATTTAATGTTGCCAGAAAACATCCAACAAATACTTATTAGCCGGGTATTAATGGCTCACAACTCTAATCTTAGCAACTCAGGAGGCTGAGATCGAAGGACCATGCTTAAAAGCCAGCCCTGTCAGAGTCCAATTAACCCTGTCCAATTAACCACTCCCCAACAAAAAAAAAAATCAGAAGTGGAGATATGACTCAAATGGTAGAACACTAGCCTGGAGCAAAAAAGCTCAAGGACAGTGCCTAAGCCCTGAGTTCAAACCCCAAGACCAATTTGTGCATGTGTACACACACACACACACACACACACACACACACACACACACACACAAAATTACTCATTTATTGAACTATACTTTTTTTTAATTTTTCAGCATTGAAAGTATACATTCTAAATTGACTATCCCTTAGCAGTTTAAAATGACTTTATTATTTTATTATTTTTTTTGGTTGGTCATGAGTCTGAACTCTGGGCCTGGGCACTGTCCCTCAGCTCTTCAGCTCAAGGCTAACACTCTACCACATGAGCCACAATGCCACTTCTGGCTTTTTCTGCTTATGTGGTTCTGAGGAATTGAACCCAGGGCCTCATGCATAAAAGGCAAGCAGTCTACCATTAAGCCACCTTCCCAGTCCCAATGACTTTATTATTAAAATAGCAAAATAATTATAAAATGATTTTGCTTAAATAATGATTCATAACTACAAATAGTCATAAAGAAATCTCACTATGCCAAGCAAATCTTTCTCCTCTTGCGCTCAATATGGACAACTTAAGTTCACCTGAAAGGTTGCACTTTAAATTTTTATTACTTGGAACTGTATTTGGCTGTAGTTTTATTTATTTATATTGCCTTGCAAAGCTGTTCTGGCTTTTGTAATAACACATATCATTTATTTTATAATTTTCTATACTTCAGAAATTTGAGAATAAACTGATATGAATTTATTTCCTTTTTTAAAGGAGAACTAAAGATCACTCAACTTTAACCTTAGACCACAGTCTAACAATCCTCTGACGTGGAGCTATGACCACAGAATGCAGACAGGAGGGAGAGGAGCCATACAGACTCCCCAGGGATCATCAAGAGATTTTTTTTTCTTACAACTATTGTACAGTTTTTCTCTTTGATTTCCCTCAAGGGGAAAGAAAAGCCAGCAGACATTTTGGATGATGAAGAATGAAATGCTACCATACAAAGTCAAACTATAAAGGGAAGCATCTCACACTTTGCATGGCTATAGCTCATTTATTCAGAAGCCCGTGAGTAGGGAAAGCCCCAGCAGTTGCCATTTAGTTAAACAAGGACTGTCATCCGTGGAGGATTCATTATTAAATTGTTCTTAATATTTTTGAACCACAAAGTCTACATGTCTAAGTGGATTAACCTGGTGGCTTGTGGAAGAAACCAGCTGAAAAGAGTTTCTAACGCACTTGTTTTCACCAAGCCTAAATAATGACAAAGGTATTTCAAAGTTCCAGGGAAGATGGAAAGGGGATGATGGATCAAATTATTTCTCTTCGCCTGTAAGAGGGAGCAGTATCTCCTGATTTTCTTTAAACTTGCTTCATTGGTAATTATGTAACTCTAGATGTGGTGACAGAGAGGACAGTAACAGAGCCCCTACTTCTGTATCCTATGTATCAAATCAAAACCTGGTACATCCATGTAAAACTAGGTTTCTAAACTGTGAAGTCAAATACAAAATGTCAACAGATGGTTGTACTGTTAAGGGAAAAGGGTGCTTGAAAGGCACCTTGTTGTTACCTGCCCCAGAGTGTCTTGTCATTGGACTACCACACATGATTTCTTCCCTCCTTTGGTTGCAATCTGAACAGAGCTTCTCAAGTATTTTACACTGGACCAGAAGAGGGCATCTAACCTCAAACAAATATACAAGAGGTCTACAGATGCTTGGTGGGAGAGCCTGGCTCAGGAAACAGGACAGTGACTCACTACCATAACATGTGTCTCCTCAAACATTTGAACTGCAGACTTAGATTGGGAGGCAATTATTGGCCAGTGTAACTGGGAACATAAAAATATATGCAAAGAGGAATGCCAGTTTGATCCAAAGAGTCATTATTTAGCACTAGGCAAAGGTCTAAACACGATCTCATTTAATCCAAGCAAAGGCTATGGGGTTGGTAGACTTCCCACTTTCCAAGATAAGGCAACTGAGAACTAAAGAGGCCAAAATGTCTGGTCATGCAGAATTCCTATTCAAGTAACTCACTCCAAGACTCCAACTAAGCTGCCATGCAGTAAGTAGAGATGAGAATGAGTTGAAGCCTGATCAGAGAAGGTACAAAAGACAAAAACAGTTTACCTTCAGCAACTGGACCAGTGGCGAATCAGCTGTCAGCCATTCCAGATGTTGAATATCACTTCCCACTCCTAGGCATATCCCACTTCCTAAAATTCCCCGCTGTGCCTCAGTGGTTTGTCATATATATATCTTTGTTGCACGCCTCTTTCTGATTCTTACAAAACTGCCTTATCTCTTAGTCCCACACGCATTCTAGGTCTCTAAAAGAGTGGATACTGAGGCAGACTCCAAATGACTATCCTACAGTGGTTCTCAAAGTTTGCTGTCTATCATAAACACTTGGAAATTTTTTGCCAAACTGGTGTTGGGTCCTGCCTCCAGAGATACTGATTCACCAGGACTTCAGAAGGACCCAAGGATTTGCACATGGCAGACTAAAAGCATGGCCCAAGTGTCCCCCGAGTTCAAACCTAAGGACGGCTGAAAAGAATTTGCAAGATTCCAGAACCACTAACAGAGAATACCAGGCCTCATCTGGGAGCTTGTTAGGAACCTAAGGTCTCAGCGCCCACACTGGCCTCCTGCATCAGAATCTGAATTTTAACAAGCTCTCCAGGTACTCCTCGTCCTCATTGAAGCTATAGAAGCACTGCTAGAAATACTAAAAAGCTTAAAAACCAAACAAACAGATATGTGACTTTTGGTGAATGCCATTTCTTCCAAGATGCCAATTAAGTGGGTTGTGAACATAGCCTGGATGAACTTGAATTTTTAGTGGTATTTTTTTATGATCTCCCCAGGTAATTCCAATATACAGGAAAGTTTGCAAACCACCGTCCTTTTGCTGGTCCTTTGGCACTTTCTTTATTCCCATACCAATCTACAAGGTTTATTCTTCTAAAAGGAAAAAGAGTAGTCACTATAAACTTATAGAAGTAGATTCAGAGTGGAAATTACATTATTTCTGAGATGCCCATTTTGGACAAGATAGACTTCAATGACAAGAGCTTGAGGAATAAGTCATCTCGGTAGAAAAGTCATTTCTAATATCAGTATTACTGATCTGCTGACCTGCAGAGGAATCAGTCAGAAAAATATACTTTCCAATGGTATAACTCCTTTAAACAACTAACTTCCAGTTCAACAAAATGAATACAAGGAGGCTAGAACAAGTGTTGTCAGGGAGTGGGAGGTGAAATCAAGGGAAGGAAGGTAGGTGAATGGATGATTTGGGGGAATACAGTTTTAATTCAATGTCCAATGCAAAAATACAACCAGATAGCATGAGAGGATGGGTGGAGTTGGGAGAGATGGGGGAGAAAAATGAAAATGTTTCTGTTCATTAAGATACATTGTACTTACAAACTGACGTATTGAATTGAAATTTCTTTGTGCATCTACTTAAAGATAAAAATAAAAGCCTATCAAAAGAAAAATGCATTTTTCCTAAGCAAATATTTTTGGCAAAAATAACAGTTCAACTATAGACAACTTTCTGTCCCTCTCAAGCACAATGATCCTGTTTTATTTTGGCTTTAATTGGATGCATGGTTTTAGACAAGTCTCAGGTTTTCTCAGTTGAAAATGAAGGGAAATCTCCAGCTTACTGAGTCTAGAGATTTAGCTGGATGCCATAATATGTGTCCAGTGCATGCAGAGCTAGCTAGTAAGAATATAATAAATGGTTTTCTTGGGAGAACTCCTCAATCCAGTTAATTATTAGGGAGCTAATCACCTGTAATGCCCTTCGTAACACCTGCTAAGCTTATCACCCACAGAAAGCCAGAGATGTTTCAGGCAGCATGGTTGGAGGCAAGGCAGAATCTGGACCAAAGAGGCCCATCAGTATGTACTTGAAAAGCCATGAACTGAAATTGTTCATCAGAAAGGTTTCCTGCAGCTTCAAGAAGCTACAGAGTGGGTAGCAGTTTGCTCTGTAAATCTTATTATCTCAAGAGGAGAACCCACTTAGAAAAGGTGCTCCCCAGCGTTTCAAGAGTGTTTCATCATCAAGAGAGTGAAATAGGTTATGAAGAGGTGAGTGTTTCCTCAAAGTCTCTTGAGAGATTACTGGACATAGCACATAGAGAGGCATCACAGCAAATAAAAAAGACACAAGAGCTGAGATGAAAAATAAAACAACTCTTTCATATTTATTTCTGCTATCATCTCCCTTATCCTCCTTATTTAACAAGATAACTCTTCTGCTAGGAGCCAGTGGCTTATGCCTGTAATATTAGCTTCTCAGGAGGCTGAGATCTGAGGATCACAGTTTGAAGATAGTCCAGGCTTCAAAGTCCAGGAGACTTATCTTTTATCTCTGAGGAACCACCAAAAGACAGAAGTGAAGCTGTGGCTCAGTAGTAGAGCACCAGCTTTGAGCCAAAAAAGCTAAGAGACAGCACTCAGGCCCTGAATTCAAGCCCCACTGTCAGAACAACAATAACAATGACAACAACAACAAAAGTACCTCTTCTAATGGAAGTTTTGTAAAGCTCAGAGGCATTTTTCAACTTAGAGTCAATATCCTTTGTATACTGATGAGATATTGCAGGAACTTAATTAGCTGTCTGCAACTAGTTAATTAAGAGATTCTGCAGCACCTTGGCCTCAGGCTTTAGGCAAGTCTAGCTGATAATATGGAAATTGGCAAATAGGAGGATTGACAAGACACAAGGGGACAATGTGTCACTCACTTACCAATTTGTTTTTCCAGTGAGTACAGAAGCTTAGCAGAGAGTTCTATGGATAGGCTCCATGTAAGGCCCAATTACAATCAAGAAAATGGGATTTCAAACTTGAAACAAAGAAATGCAGCAGTGAAGAGTTGTTCCTAAATGTGTTCGTTTCCTCTTTGCTATAACCAAGGCCTCAAGTTAACAACAGAGTGAAGACAGAGTGCTTGATGACATTTGCGGGCCACTTCAGGTTTCACACTAGCAGAGACTTGGTGTGTTTTTGCTGCTGTTGTTGTTTTGTTTTGTTTTTGTGGGCTCTTTTTATTTTTGGTCTTGAGACTTGAACTCAAGGCCTGGGGGCTGTCCCTGAGTTCTTTATGCTCAAGGCTAGTGCTCTGCTACTTTGAGCCACAGCTCCACTTCTAGTTTTCTGTTGGTTAATTGAGGATTAGAGTCTCACAGACGTTCCTGGCCAGGCTGGCTTTGAACTGCAGTGCTCAGATCTCAGCCTCCAGAGTAGCTAGGATTGGAGACATGAGCCTGTCTTGGTGTGGATTTTGAAAAGGTTCCCTTCTGTCCTGTCAACTCAGCCATTGCCCTTGCTCCAGCATCCCGCTTGGACACTGTGGAATAATGGATTGGGTTCCAGCTACACTGACCTTTGAGGATGTTTGATCAACCGCACAATTGTAGGCATCTTGTACCCTGCTCATCTTGTACCCTGCCCTCCCTTCCTCCCAGATCAAAGTAGAATACTAGCCTAACAGCAGCCCAAGTATTTGCCTGGAATGCCCCAGCAGAGTAGAAGGCAGGGGAGAGTGGAAGAGAGGAGAAGATAATGGGGAGAGAGAGGAAGGGAGTCACAAAGAAGCAGACAGAGGGAGAGATATATAGAGAAATTTTATAGAGACAAAGAGACAGAGACAGAATACAGACACGGAGACAGAGACACAGACACAGAAAGACACAAAGACAACAGAGAACTGGAGATCCTTCATGGAGAAAGGACTGGATTATTTCCTCCGACCTTTGAAAGAAAGGAACATTCCCAAGTGCATGGCTTTGTCTGTTCCTTGCCTGCCTCTAATACCAGTTCAACAGTATCAGAGTGGTAGCAAATTCCTTTTCACATCCAGATACTCCCAGCCAAGAAATTATTACTCTTCTCCAAGCAGAGCTTCATCTACATGTGAGTGGAGTGGGAAATAAGGAAATAAAACCAGAAAGCAGGAGGGGTCACACATGCCTGCCAGGAAACCATGAGTGACACCCAAGGAAGCAGGTACTCTCTCATCACCTCCACCACTGGAGAGTATCTGTGTAAACACATGCAAATTTACACATAGAGTATGCATATGTTTATAAATGTGTATAAGAGATTACACATATAGGTATATATATTTACATATATCCATTTATACATATATACATACGCGTGTGTGTGTGTGTGGGTGTGTGTGTGTGAGAGAGAGAGAGAGAGAGAGGTGGAACAAAGTTGGCAAAGAAAGTTGGGAAATGATGGACAGCCCTTTAATTAAAGCATTGATTAAATGTCTGAATGGTGTCACTCTGTCCTGAGCAGTCACTCTTCTTCCATGCCACACGGATTGTGCCTTACACTAACTTTGCATGCAGACCGCTGGGGCACATAACATTACACCACAGCCTACTCAGTCAGAATTCCTAGGAGCAGAGCTAGAAATGCACAATATTTTAACAAGGTCTCCAAGTGAGTTTTACTTTAAAATTTGTGAATAACCAATCTACCAGGATAAATAGCTTATGTAGTGCTATTTATTCTTCTAGTTTATCTGCTTATGACTTCTTTTACATTTAGAGTGGAGAGAGTGAGTCCCCAATGTCATTTACACAAATATCTATTAGACTAAACCCAGCATCATATGGTTCTATTTGGCTATAAAGCATAGAATAACAATCTAACTTCCTCTGAGCATAAATGATCAATTATAAGCTTTTACTAATCAGTTCCCATTAAATTCACTTGGGATCCATTTCTGATACTGCCCTAAAACCAATCACATCTCAAACCATGTCTTATTATAGTATGTATATCTTCCTACCCATTCTATTTTTGGGAGTTTTGTTAGTTTGTTTTGTCGGTCGTGGGCCTGAACTCTGGGCCTGGGCACTGTCCTTCAGCTCTTCAGCTCAAGGCTAGTACCCTACCACCTGAGCCACAGCGCCACTTCTGGCTTTTTTCTGCTCATGTGGTACTGAGGAATTGAACCAGGGCCTCATGCATGCAAGGCAAGCCCTCTACCACTGAGCCAACTTCCCAGCCTCCACTCATTCTGTTTTGACTGAAGAAATGATGAAAAGGAACTCTTTACTGAAGAGTGAATAGGGTAAAGTTGAAGGGAAAACAGATGAGCAGGTCAAAATTTCTCTCTGAGCAGTGTAATCCATTTTCTGGCAATATTCAGGAACTCCCTTTCAGTGCCCATAGGAAACTCCATCAAGTTAAGAGTCCTGAAGTCTTTGGATCAGATCTGGAGGATAATTCATTGCAAAATAGAAAGGGTTTATCAGATTCTTACTGCTGCCAAAGCAAATTAATACAAATGTTGAGGCTAAAAAAGATAACATAAATGTATTCTTTTATAGTTCTTTTATTTCCCAGTCCTGGGGCTTTAACTCACTGTCCCTGAGCTTTTTGCTCATGGCTAGGGTCTACCACTTGAGCCACAGTGCAAGTTCCAGCTTTTTTCTGTTTATGTGGTGCTGAGGAATCAAACCCAGGGCTTCATGCATGCTAGGCAAACACTCTACCACTAAGCCACATCCCCAGCCCTCTTTTATAGTTCTTTTAGTTAAAAGTCTGACCCAGATCTCATTAGATTGGAATGGAGGCAATGGCAGGCTGCCCTCCACAGCTCCTTTACTTCTCTTGCTTCTAGAGGATGCCGACACATTTTGGCCCATGACCCTTTTCTTCTATCTTCAAATCCCCAAAAGAAAGTCAAACCATCAGAGTGACCTCCTCTTCCAGTTGTAGGGAACCTCACAACTGTGTTTGCTTCATCCTCACCACCAAGTATAATTTCCTCATGGTCAGGTCAGCTGACCAACAACTTAAATTCCATCTGCAACCTTTATTCCCCTTTGCCAGGTAAACCAGCCTATTCACAGGTTCTGGAGATTAAGATGTGGACATCTTTGAGCTGGGCTTGGGAGGGAGATTATTCTGCCTACAACACAGGAGAACTTGGAAACCTGGTCATGGAGCAGAGTAGGATCACAAATGCCCATGTCAGTCCTGAGATGTGTGGCAAACTATGAGGCTATGAATAGGAAAGTAAACATGGAATGAACTATGAAGTATGAAGTATGAAGAATCGGAACAAAGCAAGAGGTATATCAGAGAAAAATGGGATGAAGCATTTTAGGACTAAGGCATACAGTGCTGCAGTATGAAGGCTTGGTTTGACAGAGTGCCAGTGTGGCACCACCCAGGAGCTTAAAAGAATATATAGGTCCACATAGAATCTCACTATCTGATGCTATCTCACTATTGATGTTCACCATCCTCAAATCTCCCTATTTGCTTATTTCTTTCATGCATTCCTTTTAACTCTTATTTTTTTCATCAAAAATAAATGAAAGAGAAATCAATTTATGTGCTACTGGAAGAAAATTAACATCATCTTTTGAATTTTATTTCATACATCAACTACGTGCTAGTGTGACTTTAAATCTCCTCAGGGACATTGCCTCTGAATCATCTATTAAATTCTGTACAAAAGTTTTACATGTATTTTATTACCTATTGTAAAGAATCTTACAGTGCCATGAAACCAGTAAGTGTTACAATGTATGTTGATGGAATACGAAAAGCATTTAAAAATTAGGTTCTGAAGGAAAAGAAGTCAATCTGAAGTTTACGGTCAGACCTATTGCTGCATGGATACTAATGTTAGTTGGAGCCTTGGCTGGAGTCTGCCGAAGGATAGGAAAAGCTTGATCCTTGTTCAGCAAGCTGCAGTTCTGCCTGGAGCAGGCTTCCTTTTCTCCTCAGTGGAGTAGATTTCAGCATGTGTCTGTATTTTTGTGGTAGACACTGTTACAGAATTGTCTTCAACCTGAAGTCTCTGTTCTCTGTCTCCAGACCAGAAAGACAAGTTGGGGTTTTTTTGTGGTTGTTTTTTTTTAATCTAGTGACTGTTCTTTGCTTTTCCTTAAGTTGATTTTAAATTACCATAGTACTAAATGCTTAATCTATCCTTCCAAAATTCAAACCCTGGGGAAAGGTGCAAAAAATGTGGGCCACTGAATCTACCCTTTCCCTCTTTCCCATCTTTCCTCCTAAATAACCACTAAATGGTGTGCATCCTTCCAAAACACATGGGGATATCATTCCCAACCACATTTTTCATTAGCTCCATGGGACTACTCAGTGAGAAATGCCCCTTAATAGAATTTTCTTTATGTATAAATAATTGCTTGATTTCAGAGTTTTAAAACAGTAAATTTTACATTTTTAAAAGCAGGATTGCATGCCTTTAATCCTAACTACTTAAGAGGCTGAGATCTAAGGATTGTGCTTCAAAGCCTGCCTGAGAAGATAAGTCTGGGAGACTCATCTCCAATTAACCATCAAAAATCCTGAAGGGAAGATATGGCTCAAATGGTAGAGCTTCCAGCCTTGAGCAAAACAATCCAAGAAGAGCACAAATCCTCGCATTTACAGCCCAACACAAAAATAAAATGAAAAAGCAATACTGGATTCTGATCACTGTACACATATACTATGTGATTATTTATGCAAAAAAAGATGCACAATACAAATTACAGGGAAAACAGTACATTTTAGTGACTGTCACCAACTTACACGCAAACAACTGTTAGAGTTCCATTTTCTCTATGCACATAAAGACACTGGATATAAAGTCTTTATAATTGTTCTTTCTCTGATGGCACAAAAACAGCACCTAATGATTAATTTGACTCTTTTCACCTGATTAGTAACAAAATTAGACATCTTCCCATATTTCTTTACTGTTAGTGTTTCTTTCAAAAGCTATTTTGCTTGTGAGGATACTTTGAAAGATTGCTGCGGTCAGTCATAGGAAGAATCTGGAGTTCACCTGGCCAGCTGAGATCTTGGGGAAGCAGGCAGAAATACTTGTAGATATTTTAGGGGGCATCTCCTGCCTACCCATAGATTCTATTTTCTCATCTCCCAACTAACAAGAGATCTTACAAAGCCAATAGGTTCTACCCAGAGACGAAGTAAGTTTGGGATATCTTAAGATTCACTTTCAACTTGGGAAAGAACTATTGGACAGCAATCCCTCGGACTCACCAACATGGCATAAAACAGAGAACATAGGTTTTAGATTCAGTCAAACCTAAATCTTCTACCTACTAAACTCATGATCTAGATCAAGTCACTAAATATTTCTGATGAGAATGTTCTAGGAATACACTGTATGTAATGTTAAATGCTCAGTAATTCTGAGAAATCCCTTTCCTTTTTTCCTTTTCTTATCATTCTTGAATGCTTGGTGTTTCTCCTTCTACCACAGGTACCAAGGCCAGCTGGTACCTTCATGTCTCCATTATGAACATGGCTAAGACTTATTTTTTTGGTTTTTGTCTAGCCAGCTGATTTTTCTGAAAGTTGAATTTTGCTCTACTTTCTGTCCTTGATAGTTAAAGGTTTTCTTGAAGGACACTAGTCCTCCAGTTGTGTCATCATCTTTTCTTTATCATTTAAAAGCTTTGTCCTCTTTGGATTTCAAAGCTTGCCTGACACTGGACCACAAATTCCCCTTCCACACTTGGATCTGGATTTTTCTCTTATGCCATTACTCCAATACCATAAATTAGCCCCTACGTCTGCTTCTGATCCCACCCCTAATCTGGCCCTCCTGTGCTGCTGTAGCTTTCCTAAGCTAGCAGAGTAAAGTACCACTGTGCAGTTTAACAGGCTCCCAGGAACTCATGCTGTGGAGTTCTCTAGTTCCACTAAATGATACAAGGACATCGAAATAAGCTGTCCTAAGAGAAAAGTTACACCTCTCACTCCTCTGTCTCACCTCTTGCTTATCAATCACTCATGGTACAAGAAGCCCCCTGTTCTCTAAAAACTATTACAATTTATCATACTGGAGGGATAAATCTCTAACAATCCACTGGATAAATGAGCACATGAAATACCATTTTGAGAGCAAAGGGCAAGCATGGAAAACAAAAATTTCCACTAATATCCCACAGGTCCAAGATCAAATTTAAACCATATAGTAATTAAGCAAACCTTTCACCTCTTCAAATATGCTCCTGGTCCTGCTATTTCTTCAGTTACATCTAAGTGTTTTCTACTACATATGCTCATATAATTGCAGGATAACAGAGGCGTAGTGTTAGTCATTCTGCTTTGGTAAGAAATCTCCTTCAGGGCTTGCTACTTGGTTTTCTTACTTAGACCATAAGCATCTTTACATATCAAGTAATCATAATAAAAAGAAATTAAATTTTACATTTATGTTATATGCTGAATTATCTCTTAGTTAGAGCATAAGTTCAGCTGCTTAATCAAGACCAAACTACAAAGGCTGGCTAACAATCTCATTGAATAGATTCAGGGATTGAGCCTCCTACCTTGTTCTGTCATTTCTTGTTCTTATTGAGTCACCTACCTGCTTGTCGCATCCACATATCAAACTATAGAGAGGAAAATGAGAACATAGAGATGAGAATCTTTCTTTCAGAAATAGGTTCTAGAGTTGCAATATCATTTCTGGTCACATGTCATTGGTCAGAACTTGGTTGTGTAGCCACACTTTGATAAGGGAAGATGAACATGTAATTCCTAATGGAGCAATTATGAGAAGATCAAACTCATAACACTATCACTAGCAATAACTTGTTCGTTTTTAACCTTTGAAAACTTGGTCAACTGAAAATGGTATCTAATTATAATTTAGAATTTCTTCATTCATTTATTAATTATTAACACATTTATTTCATTAATAATGAAGGTAATGAGTTTCAAATATCTGTTATGTTACTTTTCATAAGATTTCTTATTTGTGGGCTTGGAGGGTGGCTCAGTGGTAGAGTGCTTGCCTTGCATGCATGAGGCCCTGGGTTTGATTCCTCAGCACCACATAAGTAAAAAGAAAAAAGCCAGAAGTGGCGCTGTGGCTCAAGTGGTAGAGCGCTAGCCTTGAGCTGAAGAGCTGAGGGACAGTGCCCAGGCCCAGAGTTCA
>NW_012267300.1:4094896-4107612 GCF_000151885.1 Dipodomys ordii
GGCTTTTTTCTTTTTGCTTATGTGGTGCTGAGGAATCGAACCCAGGGCCTCGAGCATGCAAGGCAAGCGCTCTACCACTGAGCCACCTTCCCAGCCCCAAGATAGTATTTTTAAAGCTACAATTGATGTTACTAGCAGATAAACTTCCAAGCTGTCCTGGGAGTTTCCAATTTATCCTTCAGGGCTTCTAATACCACATAGTGATTATGAAGATGAGTTCATCCATTTTTCTCTTGAAGAATAAACTTCTAGGAGAAAAAAAGTGTACTGACCTGATTTTAATTTATGAACTCAACCTAACTATTGTGCAAACCATGAACTGGCTAAGTTGTAATAGAGTCTAGAGGCTGGATGATCTAAGTACCTACATCAGGTTTTCAAAGTCCACCTGCCAAATAGCTATACTGGAAAATATTCCTGGTATATACTGGTATACCTTCCTAAATATAGATTTCCATACTATACCAGAGAAGCTTCCAACTTTTACTTTTGACAAGTTCCACTATTGCAAAAGCAACTGGGAAAGAAGTAGATCAGACTGGTAGAACACAGGAATCAGCAGTCTGACCAACTCATCTGTACATGTGCTTTGTGGGAACAGGGCAACATTCCAGACAGGAAACTATTTCAAAGAGCCATCAAACAGGTCTACCCAATAAGAGGGTAGGCAAGAGGAAATGTAGAGTTTCAAGCCAACAGATGGGCCAGCAGAGTTTGCAGATTTAATAGGTGAAAAAGTACTACTTTTCATGTTTTAGAACAACAAAATCATTTTTAAGTGAATAGAGTAATTTTTATTCCATAAAGTCTGAAAGTATAGCCACTGCTATATTTCAAATAAAGAAACACACATGGGCAATTAATCATGAAAGAAGTTCAATATCTTCAGGCATTAGGTACAAATCAAAACTGTTAAGATTCCATTTCAGCTCTAGCCAGAATGGCTATGATCAAGATAGCAAACAACAAGAGCTGCTAGATGAGCATACAATAAAAAGAAGAAAGAAAAGAAAAGAAAGAAAAACTTGATACAGTCTTGGTCAGATACAGATTAGTGATACTACTATGGAAATCACTGTGGTGGTCCTCTGAAGAATTTTTAAAAAAGTAGAATTTCCATATGAATTATCTATAACACCTCTGGGTATTTAGCCCCCTACCAACCAATCAAAGTTAGCATACTATAGAGATATCCAAATAGGGTTGTCTGCTTATTGAATTAGCCTAGGTGTTCATGAACAGATGGATGAAGAAAATGTGGCATACATATGCAATAGAGTACTTATTGAACTACAAAGAAGAATGAAATTATGTCTTTTGCCAGAAAATGGATGGAGACAGAGATTGTGTTGAATGAAATAAGCCAGACTCCCAACAAAAAAATGCTACCATATGTGGAAGGGGGAAGGATGTGAATGAACATCAAAGGGAGGCTCTTAGACATGAGAGAGGAGAAAAGAAGAAAAGGTAGATAAAGAAAAGGAGTAGGGCTACTATAATCAATATACTTTATGTACAGGAAATATCATAATGAAATCACTTTGTACATCAGAAAAGTAATGTCAGAAAGTAATTTGATATCTTCTCCAAGCAAAATTTAAATGCATGTTTGATAACTTTTCTATACAGTGTGTTGAAAAATCTTACCACAGCTTTCTATATCTGGTGAACTTTCCTATCTTTGAAAGCCTTCCATTTCCCAATCAAACTCTCACATCAAATGAATCTCTCCCCACTGCTCCAAACCCTGCATGCATGAAAAGCAACCCAGATGTACAGAAGTTCTTCCCCATCCTCATATTGTAAGATGCTGTTCTTGCAACCTTGTCTTTCTCTACTACATGAAAAGCCAGTCTGTATGCAGCACATATTCTGGGACAGGCATTGTACTGGGTATTTTGTTGACATCATTCCTTTTACTTTCTTTTATTGGCATACATTAATTACACAAATAATTTCATTGTGATATTTTCTTACATGTGTCTCTTGTATTTTGATCAGATTCATCTTCTGTTGCTCTTTCTTATTACTCTTCTCTCCTCCTTTTAAATAGATTTAGTAGACTTTATTATACTAATAAAATATATTTCCAGCACCCTTTCTCTTCTATCCCTTTCTCCTATAATAATCATGTCATTTTATTACATTTTTAGGTCTAGATTCTACACAGTAGTGAAAACATGAAATATTTGTCATTCTGCTTTGGCTTATCTCACTCAACATAATATTTAGTTTCATTCATTTTCCTGCAATCATTATAATTTGATTCTTCATTCTGACTGAGTGATCTTCCATTGTGCATATGTGTATATGTGTGTGTTTATGTGTTTTATTTATTCATTTGATTTATAAGAATGTAAGCTGGTTTCATAGCTTGGTTATCACAAGCAGTGCTACAATTAACATTGAATATGCAGATATCTTTATAGTATATCGACTTGCTTTCCTTTAGATATATGCACAGGAGTGATAGTGCTGACTCATTCAGGAGTTCTAATTTCAGTTTTCTGAGGAACTTCCAGGCTAACTTCCATGTGGATGGACTAATTTACTTTATTTGTTCAGGGATTACAATCACTCAGTCAGGCAGCTACAGGCCCTTTACCAATGTAATCTGAAGTTTCACTTTTCTCCCTGTTGTTTTATTTTACATCGAGTTTTGTTACGTATCTCAGGCTGGCCCTGAACTTGTGATTCTCATGCCTTAGCCTCTTATGTGTTCAGTGTGTTAAGCCTCACATGTGTTTAAGTGTGAACAACCATGTTTAACTACAATGAGGCTTTAAAGAAACATTGCATGCACATGGTGAGACATTTAGTAAATAATGTGCAATGAAGATTTCTTGCTGCCCAGGTCCTTCTTCTGGGCCCTGTACTATAAACCCAAACTGCCTTTCAAAGTTGACTTCACCTCCACTCCTTCGTGAGGCAGAGAGGGCAGCTCTAGGCTTCACTAGATCAAAGGCAACATCAAAAAATTTATTTAAGCACATCAAAGTCTGGAAACCAAATAGTGAATCAGTGAGAATACTTCATTATCCCTAGCAAAAGGTGCCCTCCAGGCAAACAAGGAACGAGGAAGCTCACTGAATACTTAGCTTCAATCTTCTCCCAGGAAGACATTATTGGCCTGATTTTTTTTAACAGTTTGTCAGAATTATTAAAACAAATAGCAACAAGAGCTGCCTGAAAATCACTCTAAAGTTTGGTTTTAACACCATTTTCAGTAGAAAGGATGTTTTGAATGAACAAGTGAAAGTTTGCTGAATTCTCCACTCTGCATCTTTCCTCTGTGTGCACTTTAGGGCCTGCACATTACTCCTGACGATCTGGCCTTGGCCCTTTGAGCCTTATACAGGAGCATTTAATTGCTCTATCTTGTCCCTTTCTGACTGAGGATTGTAATCACATGTATCTTGTGCAACTCTGGTTTTTATCTTACACTCAGGTTTAAAAA
This sequence comes from Dipodomys ordii, assembly GCF_000151885.1. Lineage (NCBI taxonomy): Eukaryota > Metazoa > Chordata > Mammalia > Rodentia > Heteromyidae > Dipodomys > Dipodomys ordii. The sequence continues at coordinate 4,098,354 of NW_012267300.1, forward strand.
TTAACACTATTTGTAATAGATAAATATCTGAGTTTACATAATTATACACCTATGTATAGACCTATATAGCATGGCTGCCTATTGATCTATCTATCTATCTATCTATCTATCTATCTATCTATCTGTCTGTCTTCTGTCTGTCTGTCTGTCTGTCTCTCTATCTGTATGTATGAATGTATGCTATCTGTATGTATGCTAATTATTCATAGGGTTTGGAAAAGTTTACTAAATATTTACAAAGAGTCTACAATGCGCCAGATCTTATCATTAGGAGCTAACAATTCAATAAGTACACTATCTGGCCCATGCCCCCAAATAGTTTATAGTTACTGTGCCTGTAGATGTTACCTCCTTCAACTTTAGTTAAAGTAATCCTGTATCAGTTACTTTGAACAGTATTTTACAAGAAAGGAAAATAAATGCTCAAAGCAATTTAATGAACCTATTTATCTCTCCTTAATGATGCTCTTCAAGATCCATGAGCTCCCAGTTTTCAATAAGGGATGAAAATAAGTAAGAAGGGATTTATTTGCCTAGGAACTGAATTTCTCTTCCAACCCCCAGGTGGCGCTCCTCCATTCAGGAAATGCTCAGCGTGGACCTGCTGCTAGATCCTTGTTTTTCTGCTGGTGACCATGGTGCCGCCCCTGGCTTCACCATATGACTCACTCTAGTTACTGCTTCTCTGGCCCCTGGATACTAAACTGAGCCTGACAACACCCTCTTGGGCCTCATAGACCTAGCTGGGTATGTTCCCAGTTCGTCTCCCATGCCCATTAACCCCAGGGGGTTAACTAATTCATATCTGCCCATACCTAACACAACAGGTATTATAAATTCACCCAATCTTCAGCAAAAGCAGTCTGTCCATAAATAAAAGCAGATACAAAAATGTCACACAAGAAAAGGGACCCACACCAAAAGAGAAAAGACTGGTAAGCTGGAATAGTTTGAATCAATGTCTCTTTCTTCCACACATATTCATACTACTCCCCACATGGTTCTATGAAACTGAAGTCTAAAACAAATTTTTCCCCAATAAACCACAGTGAAGGAGTCACAGGGATGTCAGCAGAACCAACCCCCAAGTTTTAGGACCTCTTACTTGTACTGGCCTTTACCTACTCAAGATTGAAGATCATTCAGTGTGGTGAAAAGAATTCAGGCCACATAAGCATTTCTGTTAAATGATCTGAAAAAAAAAGACAAGCATCTCCAAAGGCTATGTTATAATTTATTTTCTCGTTCTAAGTAAGAAGTAGGTAAGTATTGATAATTCTGTTTTATATTAAGAGGGCTCCTACGATGAAGTGATCACTATAAAACCTAAATCTGCTCTGAAGAAAGGGAACACTGGTACTGAGGAAGCAAAAAAAATTAAAAATTAAAAATGTGCTAAAACTAGGTATTTTGAGCTTGCTTCTCATCCTAGAACTGCGACAGGATGATCACTTGAGCTCAGGAGTTCAAGACCAGTTTGAACAACACAGTAAGATTTCATATCACATGAAAAAGAGGAATCCAAAATGTCAGCCATTGGAAGAAGCAAACACAACCAACAAATCAGTTGCTTGCCTCCAGTTGCAAGCAAAAGAAGTAGGAAGGATTTAAGGAATCAGCGAAGTATTTGTGGCTTGCTATAGGCAGAGTCAGAAAAGAGGTACTGGATGATCAGGATGGAATCACAGGGCAAAGCAGAGTGTCAGGAACCAACCACAAGAGCTGGAAATGTTCTGAGGCTGCATCCCAAGCAAATAAAGTCGAGATATGAGCACCTCTGTGCAGAGTAAGTAGATGGGGGTAAGCAGGAGCTTCCCTAACCTTAGCTGTTGTATCCCAATAGTGAAGTAATATGCTTTACACTCCTAGATTGCATCAGGGAATCTCACCTGTGAAATGGGATTATGGATATTACATATCAGGCTGGAAGCATGGCTCAAACGGTACAGACCAGCAGAGTAAGGAAGCAAAGAAGCTGAGAAAGCATAAAGCCTTGAGTTCAAACCCTGGTGCCTGAAGAAACAAAAAGACCTTCTGAGAAATCAAGGCACTGGTAGCTCTTAAAGGATTGACTCCCACCTTATTCCTCCAGGTCAAGCAAAGCACCAAGTATGGCTCATCTGCTTGCCTGCACGCAGGCAATTCCCACTGGGGCTCAGCCGAAAGTCCCCATCATCCCAGGCAGAGCCTGGGCCTGGCCAAGGATACCGCCCTTGGCCCCCAAGAGACCAATTTTTATTTTCTGCTTCCATATTAAGCTTCATATAAACCCAGCCCCAAATCCAGTTCCTTGCACAACTTCCAAACCCGTGGGAAGATCTGTGCCACTCACTGCCAATCAACGAATCTTGCCTATTGACAATCTGGACTGCCAGATTCCTTTTCCATTCTCCATTTTCCTATCAGTGCTAGCTGGTAAACCCAAGCTACTTAGGAAGCTGCGATCTAAGGGTCATAGTTCAAAGACAGCCTGGTAAAGAAAAGCCTGTGAGAGTCTATCTCCTATTAACTAGTAAAATGTAAGACTGGTGGCACAGCACTGTTATACCGGAATTCGGGGACCCCCAGAAGACCACCAGAGACCACGATCAATGTAAGCAACAAAGAGCCGGTTTATTCCAAGCTCGAGCTTGGTCCTCCGCGCACACGGTAACTGGTGACGCTCAGAGGCCCTGAGCATAGAATCAGCACAGGTTTTATAGTATTGAACAAACAACTTTAAGGAACTTTTACATAAGAAATTACATGATTGGTTAACATTTAAAGCAAGCTAAGCTGGGCAAATATGATTGGTTGACCTTTACAGAAAAATGTCCTTGGTCCATAGCTTGACCGAAAACGGTTACGAGTTACACCTGGACCAACAGAATGCATGGCACGTCTCGCCCTGGGCTCTGAAGAACCGGTTGGTCAGAAATTCTTAGTCCTAGGTGTCTGGGGGTCAACACCACCTGGGGGCTAACACCTGCCTTAAGCAAATGCCATCTATGGCTCCAAGAATTGTGCATGGCTTTCTGTCATAAATTCCTAGCATTGAGGCTAAAGTGGATCACAAGTCAAGTCACAGAACTGAGATGGAGTGTTAAACAAAAATGGAGTTGCTTAGGTTTCTTAAAACATTATATTTCTTCCCTAGGGCCTTACTGCCCCGGCTTCTGGGAAGGGCGTTGCAGCTGTGGGGATAATTCTGAGAACTTTGTGCCCTTGGTCAGGGCTGTAAACTTTGAAGTCTTTTACTAAGCAACTCTAGGCTCCCAGGCTGACATTCCACTACTGAGTAACTAAAACCAGTCACAGTTAAAATCATACAAAAACCATAAAATCATCTAGCACAAAGCAATTCGTACAGAAGCAAAAATGAGCAGTTAGTAATCATAACTTCTAATTTCTATTACATTAAGCATTAATGTTACTCCATGCCTTTTAATAAATTCATTCAGAGGGTGCTTGCCTACTTTGATGAGGGCCGTCCAGTTTTCTGCCTCTTTCACTCCACTCCTCAAGGTTTTAGCAGAGTTTTTAGCAAGCAAAGGTACAAAAGCGAAAATGGCTGTTAGGTGCTGTCTATATATTTTTACGTTCTTCAGCACAAGTTTCAGAATGCCAGCCATGAACAAGAAAGGCAAATGAGAGCTCTAAGCCCTGGGCTCAAGCCTTTGTACTGGCACACTAACACTTTAAAAAAGGTGGGGGTTTTTTGTTTTTTTTTTTTTAGAAGAAAGAATATAGTAAGCAGGGAACTGATGGCTCACGCCTGTAATCCTCACTACTCAGGAGGCTGAGATCTGAGGATTGCTGTTCAAAGGCAGCCCTGGCAGGAAAGTCTGTGAGACTCTTATCTCCAATTAACTACCAGAAAACCAGAAGTGGCACTTTGGCTCAAGTGGTAGAGCATGTGCCTTGAGCTGAAGAGCTCAGGCCAAGTTTAAGCCCCATGAATTTATAAAACATTCCTTCAAACATCACAGCGATGGTTCTGTCTATTGTCACAATGCTAGTCAGTCCTGGAGAACCACTCCAGATCTGCTGAACATAGTCCTGATTATGACCACAGACAGGCAAAGAAGAGTTAAAAAGCTCTTGTTATATAGTTGTGACTCATCCAAAGGGAATAATTCAGTAAGGAAGGAGCAGCTACTTTACTTAAAAAAGAAATCACCAACATGATGCAAAAATGCAATTTATGATTTATACCTCTACTTACTGTAATGTATTTTTGGTACATATTTTTTTTGTCTGCTCAGTTTGTTTGTAATCATTGTTTTCCTTTATAGTAATCGTTTATGTGTTCTTTATAGTAATGGCTACCATTTGTATATGTTATTTTCTAAATTGATTTTTTTGTGATATCACTGTTCTGTTTCTTGTCTTGGCAGGGGAGAGTGGTGGAAACATTTAGGAATCTTTCCACTCTAGCCCTCTCCACAGTGCCTCCACTCCTGGAATTGAAGCCTCCTGGATTAACTTGAGGATCATAGCTCATGGATAACCTCTCCAGGCCTAGATCCATCCCTCAGAAATCAACCTCCCCCTCACCCCCCGAAAACTGACACAGGTCTGCCAGGGCCTTTGGAAGCAAGTGATCTCCTTGTGTAAAGAAAGCTAGATTCAAATTCTATCTGATGCCAAAGATCGAGTCTAAGCTTTACAAGAAAACTTAATAAACCCTAACAAGAGATACATGGATAAGCTGGCAAAGGACTTGAGAAGGTCAAATGCTGGGATTTTCATTCAATCTACTCCCCCCGCCTTTTTTTTTTTTTTTAATGTGGACCTTTTTGCTTTCCTCTGAGGGAAAAAAGTCAGTAATATTAAGGAAAAAATTCTACTAATAGAAGTTGTGTTCAAAGCACTTACAGAGACTACTTTGAACATACAGGGCTTTGTTCAGGGAAGAATATTTATCACTTTAGAGGTAGAAAAGGAGCCAGACAACTTTTCTCTCACCATACCCTAACAGTGAAAGGAATTACTTTGCTTTTTGCCTCATCTCCATGACAGAACAGCTCCTTGTCTAACCTCTGGATTTCTCTCCAATCCAAAGTTCATACACCCTGAAGGTGGGATTGTAAATTCTCAAGAGGCCATAAAGATGAGAATTACCACAAAGTCTGGACTCAAGCACAGTTAATATTTGCATTTCTCTGGCCATTTTTTTTCATTGTTAAGTTATATTCCTTTTTGACAGAAAGAAAGCAGCTACTTCAGCTATTAATTATTTAGAACAAGAAACATCATGCAAATAAAGCATTACAGGAGAAAAAAGTCACTATTCCTATAGACTATTTTCCAAATTGACTTATATCACAATACTCAGCATAAAGAACAATACAAGTTTAGAGAATCATGAAATACAAATGAATCCATTTCAGTAAAATCAAAACCAATTCACAGCATGGGCAGAAAAGTTCTCTTGATTCCATATCCAAAAATGTAAAAAAGTAGGGCTAGATATGTGGCTCAAATAGTAGAACATCACCCTAGCACAAGATCTGGAGTTCAAACTCCAGTGCCACCAAGAATAATATTGTTTAGTAAATATTGTCTACAAAGTTTCAAATTCACACAAAGCTACAAAGCTTCAAAATTATATAGGTAGTACAATCAAAGCAGTCATATGGAATTAACTTAGTATTTTTGCTTTGCATTTAGTACATTTCAAATAAAGAATTCATGACCTGCATGCATTTACAAGGTCTTAAGTGACATCTGTGCAGCCTCACACTAGTGTTAATTCATTATCATAAATGCCACTGCTAATGATCAATTATATGGTCAATTCCTCCTTATTTGTCTAGTTGATTGATCAGCCCCACATTCCTCTTTATGTCTGACCTCCAGCCAACTCAGAAGCATAATGAAGATCTCCTGTAGAGATCTGATTCAGAATCAAAATCCAAGACAAGGTGAGCAGCAAAGCAAAGGTCTTCAGCCATGTGATTCCAGGAATCAAGGTGACAACAGACAGTCCCTACAGAAATGCCCTCAGCTTCAAAGGAGGAACCAGCCATAAGTGATTCCTTTGGGCAAACCCTCACTCTGCCGTACAGAAAATCTAATCAGGGAATTACCTGATTGGGCACATTGATTTTTGCCCTAATAGATATTGATTAGCTGCCAGGCCATGGCCTCCTTTTATGGTACACAGCAGAGAGAAGCCAACAGGTATTTTCCTCACAGGCAGTAGCTTAATCTATTACCTTGCATGGTGACCAAGGCAGTCTCTGATTAATATAGTTCAGCCAGGTTGAGAGGTTGGTTGGGAAGGTGGAGAAAATCATTGCAGTATTCTGCAAAGAAACCTGACTCTGAGACATCTGGGAAGGTGACATTTTACTTCTGAAACATAGGGAAGATGAATTTTTACATCTCACCTTGAGTTTTTCAGCTAAACCCCAGAAGTACATTGAGGCTCATCTAAATAGATGCACCCCCCAAAAAAAACACAAATCTAAGTTTTACATGACAAGGAGATTCCCCCCATTAGGAAATGAAGACCCTAAGAAGTAGCAAAATTGAAATGCTTTTATACTATTGTGTTCAAGAGAGACAATTGTAACAAACTATCTAAACTATGTGAGGAGGCTGAAAGGAGATAAGATTTGTTTTTCTAACATCTGTTTGTGTATTCTCTGGATCCCAAGGTCTCATCCTGATGATAAGAATGTTATTTTTCTTCTAATACAGGGAGAACATTTCCCATGTAGGGGGCTTTATCTTTCTGGAAGAAAAAAGAAATGATGAGAAGACCCTTCTTAGCTCTACTGTTTTGTTTTTGTTTTTTGCCCCCAAATGCCTTTAGTTGTAAACAATCCTTATGGCTCAGGAGACCCAGCTGGGGGTGGCATATTCTGCCACCCTCCAGTAGCTATGCATGTCCTGCAGTAGAAGTGAATGTTTCTAAGTGGTTCTCAGTACAAGAAGTAGACTGCCAGTTCACCCTCTGTAGACCATTCAGTGGTTGGTTTTGAAGTTAGTATAATTTGCATCTAGGGTTTCCTAGACATTCATCCACAAGCTTGGATGCTTTCACCAGAAGAACTAGTCTTCCTGCCTTCTAGTGTTCTCAGCCTTCATTTTCATTTTCGGCAGCAAGGGAACATCTCACAGCCCAACGTGGGAGGGAGAGCGCCTGACTGTGAGTCACAAGAGCTAGACCTGGTCCCGCCTCCTCCAGCATCAATCATGTCATCACTCTCTGGGCCCATTGCTCCATTTTCACAGCAGGACTGATAGGACACTCAAGAAAATATCCAATGGGAACAGAGAGGCTAACTATTAAAGGACAGTTTAAATAATTTGGAAGACAAGATAGCCAGGGGGCTTAGACTGTTGGCACACAGAGGCAGAGATAGGAGGCAATTAGTCAAATAATTACTGAAGAAACCACAGCAATCCCCTACAGGGAAAGGAAAACAATGAGAAAACACTCAACCACATTTGTTTTACAAATCTGAGTACTTTACAGAAAAGAAAAATTTGGACTACTTGAATTACCCAAATAGTTGCCTTTGAAAATTTCTATTTCATGTACCCATACATAAATTCAATCGTCTTCATTTTTTCATATACAAATGACTTGAATTCATTTATTCAGCAAATACTTATAAATCATCTAATGTATATACCTATTTTTCTTTTTATTGTCCTTAGTGGTATCAGTTTATTAAACAATACATCTTAATAAATGTCACCACTTTCAGTATTCTCTCAAATCTCTCCCAACCTAACCTGTGCACATTGAATATAATTATGATTTCATTTACCTACTCTTCCTTTCTCAACTTGTCCATACCCCACCCTGTGACCTTACCACCCCAGCCTCTCTCTTGTTTAAAGAACAAAACAATAAACATAAAATTACAATTTTCCCAATAAATTGCAATGCCTCTGGCTTAAGTTTCAGAGGATTTTATTATGATCATTATTCTAATTTTTGGAGTTTACGAAAGTTTTTCTTATACCAATTGATAAATGAGAAGGTAACAGAGTAGCACCTGTAGCTTAAATATGATTTAGAAGAGGGATAAAGAAAATGAATATATATATATACATATACATGTTTATATCTTGCTCTCCAGAAATTATTCTATATCCCAAACTTTTCAGACATATGATGTCTCTTCTGGAAGCTCAATTTATCCATTTCATTTGCCCTTCTTTTGCTATTACTATCACTTAGATATGTCATTTACCATGGAAACTTCCTTATTTTCATGAAATAAGTCATTTTAATAATGCATAACACAGTAGTCATTGCAGATTTTTTATTTGAACCTTCTAATGTTTCTCACCTTTCTACATTTGCTTGAGTGGAAGACAGAGATTTATATTTATAATTATAAGATGTTATCCACAACTTCCTGAGTATAACCTGATTTCCTGGAGAAAATGAAAACATTGCTTCTAGAAGCACCTTCTGTTAAAGAATCTTACGTTTAAGAGAAACTGAACAAATGTGACAGTGCAAACTTCCTACCTACTTAATGCTACTATTCCAGGAGCTTTCTAAGTCTCTCAAAAGCTGTCAAAATTACCACTAAGTCTCCAACTGGGAAATTCAAACTTTCTTATACTTTACTGCAAAAGTCTTCCCACAAGCTGGGTGCTGGTGGCTCATGACTGCAATTATAGATACTCAGAAATCTCAGCTCTGAAGACCTTGGTTCAAAGCCAGCCTAGGCAGGAAAGACAATGAGACTCTTTATCTTCAATTAACAACCAGAGAGTCAGAAGTGGAGCTGTATCTCAACTGGTAGAGTACTACTTGTGAGTAAGCTCTCAGATGCTGAGTTCAAGCCCCAGAAACAACCTCAAAAGAAGAAAAAAAATGCCTTAGCACAAACCTGTATGAAGTCAAGCTGTCAAGCTCTTCTCCAGGCAAGAGCTTTGCCCCTTTCCTAAGGACACAGACTCTTCATTGCTCATCTGTGGCCACCCTAGTCATTCACCCTCAGGAGTACCAACCTTCTGCTAGTTCATCCATACCCCTGATTAACAGCACAAACTGACATTATACAGAAAACTAGCATCAGTGGTTTTCTGGTCTACAGGGCCTCCATGGCTTTTTTTGTTTAATTTTATTTTATTGTCAAGGTGATTACAGAGGGGTCCTAGTTACATGTGTAAGGTAGTGAGTATATTTCTTGTCAAACATTGTTACCTCCTCCCTCATTTTTCTTCCACTTTCCCTCCCTTCCCCAATTTTCCCCCAAGTTGTAAAGTTCATTTCCAACATACTGCCTTGTGAGTATCACTG
>NW_012267300.1:4109942-4112535 GCF_000151885.1 Dipodomys ordii
GAAGAGAAGGAAAAGGAAGAAGAGGTAAAAGACAGCACAGAATTCTCTAGGCAAAAGAATGAGATATTTGATCCAGAAATCCATAGTCCATTGTAGAACTCATGGGGTCCCCTCATTATGAGCAAGTCTCAACTGCTTTGAGGTCTGGTTAGGTCAGTCTATCTTACTCCAAGGAAAGGCGGGAGTACCTGGTCCACTGCTGGGTTGAGAGAAGTGTTGTCTTGGCCAGAGCCACTATCTCTGTCTTTCAGGGCCTTTAAGAAAATGGGGCACTGTCTCTGCTGGGCTCTTCTTATATACTTAGTCTTTGTCTGCCTCTTCCTCAGAGCCATGTCCTCAGTCATTTTTGCTTTACTTCTTTTTCAAATGAGTTCTCTCATTTATGCCTGGTGTGCCCTGGACCTTGATCTTCCTTTTTACACTTCTAGAAAAGCTGGGACAACAAGGGTGAACACCCTGCCCAGATATTGGTTGAGATGAGGGATAGCATCTCACAATCTTTGGCCTGGAGTGTCCTCAAACTACTATCCCCCTAACTTCAGTATCCCACTCAGTATCCCAAACATCTAGGATTACAACCATTATGTGGCATAAAGTTGTTGTTGTTGTTGTTGTTGTTGCTCCTGCTGCTGCTGTTGTTTTGGTACCAGTCCTGGGGCTTGAACTCAGGGCCTAGGCATTGTCCTAGGTTTTCTTGCTCTCAATGCTAATGCTTTACCACTTGAGCCACAATTCCACTTCTGGCTTTTTGGAGATTAATTGGAAGTAAGAATGCCAGGGCTAACTCTGAACCATGATCCTCAAATCTCAGCTTCCTGAATAGCTAGGATTATAGAGGTGAGCCACCAGCATCCTGACCAGCCAGCCATTAATTATTAACATATACTAATCAAAAATTTAAAAATGACATAAATGATTGTTTTCAGAGACATTAAAGAAATAACTTCTTGATATTTTGCCATTCTTTTCATCTTGGTAGAGACAAGTAGCTTGGTTTAGGGACAGTCCATCGGGACTCCTATGCATTGAGAACAGTGGCTTATAGCACAACAGGATATTTTCATGAGACATTCTAGGCAAGATCTCTTCAAACAAGTGCTCACTGAGCCTCCTTGCTCCAAACTCCTTCCAACCCCCCAATCCCATGCCTTATGCCCACATCTTTGCTTCCAATTACACTTAAATACAATCCACTTAAACACAATACATGTGTTCAGTCTCACTCAACTATTTTTGTTTGTAATCCAGCCAAGACCAACTGCATATCTTAAATAAATGAATTTGAGTCAACAATACTTAGAAACGTTGCCTGCTCATATGCTTGGATGTATATTTAGAAGCCTCCAGCTGACATGGATGTAAGAGAGAACTTCCTGCAGGTATCATTGGCTAATTGTTTTTACCCATCTTTTGAAATTTCCAACTTGGAGTTTTGAATAATAGCCTGGTTGATCAATTTGGTTTTTGTGAAACCTCTAATATTATATTTAAACTTACTGAACAAAATGATCTCTCTCTGTCCTGAGGCTTCTATTTTGAGTTTTTTCTTGGCACTGTTTTAACATACACTTAAAAAGGATCATTTTTTTTAGGTTGGATGAGATGCAGAATGATTTTCTGTTATGCATGACTGAGAGGCAAAAAAAATATTTCAGAGAAAGAAAACTGTTTCTAAGTGGTGAGAAGACTGATTTGAGAAAGAACTGATAAGATAATTTAATTTTAGCCAGTATTAAATTGTGTATCAAAATGCTAAAATGTTGCTTTCATACTTTGTGATAGATTGCTAATCGTACCTAACAGCTCTGCTCACTGCACAGTTTGGTTGCATATAAAGAATTCTTGGATAATTGCCTGCATTATTCTGTAACTGTAACTCAAGAACATTTCAAAATGGTGTTGTCTATTATCTTATCCCTTAGTTACGGACAAAACTCAGGGAAGAATCTGTTGTAAACGCATTCTAATAAAGACTCAGAACATTAAGTTTATACACAGAAGTTGCTATAATTACTTTTCTTGATAACCTGCTTCACATGTTGATGGCAAAAAAATTAACAGCCTCCATTAAAAAGACAGAGTCGAAGTTAGAAAAAGAAACAGGAGTAAATATAATTCATTCAAAGAGTTACTGTTTTTAGACTGGAAGAATAGCTCAGCAGTAGAGTGTTGGCCTAGCTTAAATCCTAGTACCACCAAAAGAAAGAAAAAGAAAAATTATTCTCTTGGCTATTCATGAGTCTCTTTCCAGTTGAATCTGCATCTCAGCAAAAATGCCAAGATGGTTTCAAGGAATATTACCCACAACATATGTGTGTCTGTCTGTGTGTCTGTCTGTGTGTCTGTGTGTGTGTGTATGCAAGGATCATTGTCTGAGAAAGAACACCATCTTGTCTCAGCAGCGTACAGAAATTGCCCAATAAAAAATGATAAAGTAAGCCCAATGTGACAAACAATGATAGTAAAGACATATTCACGAGGCTATGGAAGCACACTTGAAGTTTTACATTGAAAATTTTTGACTCCTGCAGAGACTCTGGATCCCAGGCTAGGACAAGGGGTGGGGTGGTATATGCCTTTTTGTAACAAAGCC
>NW_012267300.1:4114701-4125223 GCF_000151885.1 Dipodomys ordii
GAAATATAAACACTATATAACTTTTCAGATCTAAGGTCAAATGCTTATTGCTCCATGGCCTGATTACTTCTCTTTTCCCAATCCATTCTGCCACCCAGACCTGGTACTAGAGATCACACAGAGGGCCTTATACTTGCTGGGCAAGCACTCTACCACTGAATTGCACATCAAGGCTGGTCTATTTTCTTTTCTTTTTAAAATTATATTTATATTAAAATCAAGAAGTTGTACAAAAGGATTACCATTGAACATGTCAGTTTATGAGTAACATGAATCTTGACCAAATCATCCTTTTAATCATTCTCCCACATCCCTGTCAACCCCATCCATTTTCTAGTTTCATGGGTTATGCATCAAATACTATGACTGCATTGTTTTCATCCTTCCACTTTATTTTCAATTGTTTATTAGAATGTCACACATGATACATTTATTTTTGCATCACAGCTTCATTCAACTTTTTCTATGCCTATCTTTCATTTATTCAGTTTGTAAGATTTTTGCAGAAACATTGATCTTAGGTTATATTTCCTCAATCTATCTCCCCCATTTATGTGTGTGTGTGTGCATGTGTGTGTGTGTGTGTGTGTGTGTATTCTTGTCAGTTGGGCTTGAACTCGGGCCTCGATGCTATCCTTGAGCCTTTTTTGCTCAAGCCTATCACTCTAGAACTTTAAGCCACAGCTCCAAGAGTTTCATGGCCTTTTCTTCCCTGGCTGGCTCCAAACTTTGATCCTCAAATCTCAGCCTCCTGAGCAGCCTCCTGAGTAGCTAGGCTTATAGGCATGAACCACCAGCATCTGGCCCCCATTAGAAGTATATTTATGTAGTAATTACCTTAGTATATTAAGGCTGCTATGATAAAATACCATACACTTATCAAGTTTCAGTGACATAAATAACAGATATTTACTTTCTCATAGCTCTAGAAGTCCAAGATCAAGGTGCTGGCAGATTCCATATCTGGTGAGGGTTCTCTTTCTTGGTCATAGATTTTATTAAAGATTATTTTAATTTCACATAGCAGAAAGGAGAAGTCAGCTCTCTGGAATCTCTTCTATAAGGGTTCTAATCTCATGAAGGAGAGTTTTCCTTCTCATCTAATTACTTCTCAAAGGGCCTACCTTCTAATATAATCATCTTATGGGGTAGAATTTCAATACGAGTTTTATTAGCAACACAAACATTTAGTCCCTAGCAATAGAAACATTCACTGCTGAACTAGGAGGATACATTCTGAGAAGTGCTTTATTAGGCCATTTTGTCATTTTGTGAACATCATAAAGTATACTTAACCCAAGGCAAGATGGCTTTATTGGTTTATATAGGCTTCCATGGGCTCCATAATCTTCTGGTATCACTGTATATGATCCATCCTCATCTAAAATAATGCTAGATGACATGTGACTATTCTGATATGCCAAACAAAATGTTAGATAATAGGAATAGGACATATAGAATAAGCAATCTAATGCAAGAATCAGAAATAAGAATAAATAGGTACAGAAATATAACACATTCAACTTAAAGGTACTTGAAGCATGTTTTGGACACACAATCAAAAATGCCTTGAGGAAATTAAAATTGTATCAAAAATGTCACTTGAGTTTATTTTTAAGGAAGAAGCAATAGTTAAAAGGTACACACTTGCAAAAGGGCAGTCTAAGCAGAATGAAGATAAATAGCCCAGAAAAAAATACATAGTTTATTTATAGAAACAAAGTAATCAGGAAGAATAAATTGAAGTGCAAACAGAAAATTGGAAAGATAAGAATCACAAAAGGGTTTTAATATCAAGCCAGGAGTTTTGATTCTATCCTGGGAACAATAGGAAGCCATTGGGGGGCGGTTAAAATATAACCCTTTCACTGAAATCAAACATAAAGAAAGGTCCACAATTCATAAGTTTACAGCTCAGTGAATTGCCACAAAGCAAATACACCTGTGTAAACAGCACCTAGTTTAAGAAAAAGACTACCACCCAAACCAATGGAAAGGTCTTAGGTGACAAAGATATATTATCAGACTTGGGTCTGAGAAATCTTTCAGGTGCATTGAAGGGAAAAAAAAACTGTTTGCATAGCAGTCATTTCAACTGTAAAAGAAAAAATCATAAAGCAACCCAGCATTTAGTAGCTTACTCTTGTAATCCTGGCTACTCAAAAGGCTGAGATCTATGGATAGTGGCTCAAAGCTAGCAGGGACAGGAAAGTCTATGAGAATTTTATTTCCAAGTAACAAGGAAAAAGCTGGAAGTGGGGTGTAGCTCAAGTGGTAATAAACCAATCTTGAGCAAAAAAAAAAAAAAGCTAAGGGATAAAATGTTATATTTAAAAAAAAAAAAGAAAAAGCTAAGGGATGGTGCACAGGCCCTGAATTTAAACCCCATACAGGCACACAAAAAAATCATTATAGAGCAATAGCATTGTACATAGAATGGAAGGGACATTTAAAGAAATATTTAGGCCAGGTGCCAGTGGCTCACGCCTGTAATCCTAGCTACTTAGGAGGCTGAGATCTAAGGATTGTGGTTCAAAGACAGCTTGGGCAGGAAAGTCTGTGAGACTTTTTATCTCTAATAAACCACCAGAAAACCGGAAGTGGTACTGTGGCTCAAGTGGTAGAGCACTAGCCTTGAGCTGAAGAGCTGATGGACAGTGCTCAGACCCAGAGTTCAAGCCCCACGACTGACAAAAAGAAAGAAAGAGAAAGAAAGAAAGGAAGGAAGGAAGGAAGGAAGGAAGGAAGGAAGGAAGGAAGGAAGGAAGAAATATTTAGGAGGCAAAACCAAAGTTTTGAGGTTATAGAGAAGGATGGAATAGGGAAGCATTCTGAAGGCAAAATGTGCTCTGGGAACATTTTTGTCCTTGAAATCTGCTGGATTTCAGAACTGCCATAGTCTATTTGCTCTTCTATACTTCCTATTCTTCCTGCTTTGGAAGTGAAACACTTCTTGCAGTGATTGGTTTGGACTGTGATGTCTAGAGACCTTGGTCTTTTATTATTTATTTATTTACTATTTATTTATTTATTTGGGTAGTACAAGAATTTAAACTCAAGGACTTGTACTTGCATGCTTCACTGTCACTCAACCACCTGAGCCACATTCCTAGCTCTATGTTTTGCTGGTTAGTTGGATATAGAGTCTAGCAGACTTTTCTTCCCAGGCTAGCTTTGAACCATGAGCCTACAGATCTCAACTTCCTGAGTAGCTAAGATTACAGGTCCCCAGACGCCAGCAAAGGCTTTTACATTTTGGCTATACTGGATTTAAACACAGGGTCTCATTCTTGCTAGTCTGCTATCATGCTGCTGAGCCACACCTATAGCCCTGGGTCCTTTTAATTCACAAATCTGTAGGACAGCATTCAACTCAAGGATCCTCATCTGTGTGTTATCTACATTTAGATGATTTTTTTTGTATGTTCAGCCTGAGCTAGAATAGGATAAAACTTTTTAGGGAAAATGAGCATATTTTGTATGTGGGAGGAATGTAAATAATTGTGGCCCACAGCAAGCTGTGGTAATTGAAATTTGTCCATTTGATTTTGCAATTCCTTTCACCAAGTACTAGAGTCTATTTCACCACTCCTTCAATCTGGGTTGACTTTATAATTGGGTTTGAACAAAAGGCTGTGCTAGCAGTAGAGTGCAAGTCTTACAGCTTGACCACTATAAAACACTGTAGAGTGCTTTCTTGGTTTTTTGGAACCTTGTCATATGAAAAAGCTGGCACAGACTATTAGAGAGCAGAAAGACATGCCAAAGGAGATAAACACATAAACAGATTTGGGTGTCTACCCAATTTACATATGTTAACCTCTTGATCTCTAGGCCATAGCTTTATTTAGAGGTGGTAGAAATTTCAAGACATATGGCCATAAGAGGGAGGTCTTTAGGTCATTGGGAAACTACCTTCATAGAGAATTGTGAAATGCCTTTCTTCTTTCTCTCTTGTATGTCCTGGACATGAAGTGAAGGATTCTGTTTCACTATGCTCTTCTACCACAATGTGCCACCTTACCACAGGCCCAAAGCAACAGGTCCAGTGGATCACAAACTGGACATTCAAAAAATATGAGCTGAGGGGGCTGGGAAGGTGGCTCAGTGGTAGAGTGCTTGCCTTGCAAGCATGAGACCCTGGGTTCAATTCCTCAGCACCACATAAGAAAAAAGACAGAAGTGGTGCTGTGGCTCAAGTGGTAGAGCACTAGTCTTGAGCTGAAGAGCTGAGGGACAGTCCCCAGGCCCAGAGTTCAGGCCCCACAACCGGACCCAAAAAAAAAAATATGAGCTGAAATGAGCCTTCTGTCTTTATAGATAATATAGTTTTTAATGGGATTATTATCTCAGGTTATTGTTACAGTAACAGAAAAAACACAGTTGGCCTATACACAATAGAAAAAACATAGATTTGTTTCTGAAGATTGAACTCATGTAAATTATTTGTATGAATTACATGTATAAAACCAGAATGCTAATAGACTAACTGGCCTTATAAAATGTAAAAGTTATAATGGACCAATTTTTTTAGTGGGCACAATGATCCACTCTCTCCTCAAAGTCATAGCTACATTCAATGTTAAATATAATCAGAGTACTTCACATGATAGAATTAGAACCTTGAGTGATGTTTACAAGATGAACTCTTTTATTAAAGTTCAGTGGCATCTAGGATAGTTGCCACCCTGACAATTACATGATCCTGACACATGCAAGGTCAGATCTATTTGTTTGGAAGGTATTTATTTACTGAAGGCCCCACAACTGATTAACACTCTCTTAGGTACTGAATACCCAGCACTGAGAACAGCTGAAAAAACACTGCCCACATGGAGCTTACTCTCTGAGTTTTCAGCAATGCAAGGCCTGCTCTTCTTTCTGCTGGCTATTCCTGAGTCAGCAAATCAAGTACCATTGCTAACATCACTTCTTTCTCTCTCTCTCTCTCTCTCTCTCTCTCTCTCTCTCTCTCCCCTCTCTCTCTTTCTCTCTCCTTCTCTCTCTCCCTCCCTCTTTCTTTCTCCTTCTCTTTCTCCCCTATCCCCACCTCTCTCCCCCCTCCCCACCTCTCTCCCCCCTTTTCCCTCCACTCCCATGACATCATTTTTTATATTCTTCAAGAAGTAGAAGTCAGGAAAGGATTTAAAAGGCAAGACATACTAGAAAAACTCTGCAACAGAAAACATGAAGGAAAATTGTAAGAGGTTAGGAGACCCACAAATTTTATTATCATTCTGATTCCAAGAGAAGGGCAGAAGGAAATATAGAAGAGTCTTAGACTGCTGTGTTTTTCTAAGGAGTGTTTAGCAACTTTACTAGAAAGTTCTCATATTACACTCACTTATAGGCATCTTCTATCTCTGAAAATGAGCGTTTCCTAGCAGGAGGAAACTATTGCTACCGGTTCCCATTAAATGCCAAGAGCGTCTTGACTGAATGTCTCTGCAGTCAGGACTACCACCGTATCAACCCAAACTTGACACAAACCAACACTGTGTGGCAGCCACTATTTATGACGGACACCCTGTCACCATCCACCGTGGCAACAACCTACGGAGCCTGTTTCCTTAGGTCAGTCACTTCAGGCATCAAGTCTCCTGCAGCTCTGATCTGATAGAACCTGGGTCACTTGACTGATCACAGCTGCAAGGGAGGCTGAGAAATTGGAGTTTGTGCTTTCAAAGTCACATTTTCTATATTAGGAGAAAAAGTCTATCAATGGGAAAGCAAGAATTCTGGCTATGGGGGTCAGCGATGCTGACCATATTCGTCTTGTGATTCTAGCTATTACTTTGAATGCCTATCTCAAAAGCATACCAAGCAAGTAGTCTAAATTTTAAAAGGGATAGTCTTTGTCTTACTGCACACATTTCAGAAGCTAAGAACTCCATTTATAAGTGTGAGGGGAGCAGAAAGACACAATGCCAATGTGCATCTGATCATACAAAATAATATTTGTGGCAATGAACTCCAGGAAATGGAAACAAGAGGTTTCTTTTCTTTTTTGTTGTTTCAGTTCTTCTTTCTATCTTGTTTGTTTGTCTATATGTCTTGGGGAATGTAAGGGGAGTCACAGAAATGACAGACAAAGGGTGAACAAATGCAACAGTGGTACTCACTGAACATTATGTTGAAAATGAACTCTACAACTTGTGGATAGAAAGGAAAAACTAGGAGAGAGTAAGGGAAGGGTTGGCATTGTCCAAAAAGAAATGTACTCTTTACCTAGCATATTATCTGTAACTTCTGCTTTTAGCATTTTCAAATTTTAAAAAAAGAAGTGTGAAATTCTTCTGTACTTGCTTCCTTCAACCAAAAGTATTGTTACAAGTTTTGATTTCAACTAATAGGTAGCATTGTCTTAAGTGAGTTATTAAGTTCACAATTACACAAAACATTCTGTCTCTTAGTTCTTGAATAAAATCTGCTCAAATGTCTTCTAGTTGAATCCAGCATGCATCGTAGCACTTTCTCTGGTAACAGAAGTGTTCTAAATCTGTGGTGTCTGATCTGAAGCCAGTAATTACCTAAAGCTAGTAGCTTGAAATATATACCATTCTGAAACTAAAATTTTCTAAAAAAGTGAACCTAAGCTCTTCTGTCTTCAAAGTTTATGCCTGTATCTCTTTTCCTTCAAAATATCGCTATTCTGAATCTGGGAGGGGGTAATTTTCCATTTCTTTATTGTTCATTCGTAATCCCTGACAGAGACTTACATAAATGTTTATTTTATTGGAATCAGTTGAAACTGGACAAAATCCAACAATATAGAATTAGATTGATCTAGATAACCAATGGATTTTTGTGTGCATGTACTAGTCCTAGGGCTTGGACCCAGGACCTGGCACTCCTCCTGAGTAACTAGGATTGTAAGTGTGAGCCACAAGTGCTCTGCTGATCTGAATATTTCCTGACAAATTTCTAGCTCCACTTTTCTTTTTTTTTTTTGTCAGTCATGGGGCTTGAACTCTGGGCCTGAGCGCTGTCCCTCAGCTCTTCACCTCAAGGCTAGCCCTGTACTGCTTGAGCCACAAAACCACTTCTAGTTTTCTGAGTGGTTCATTGGAGATAAAAGTCTCACAGACTTTTCTGCCCAGGCTGGCTTTGAACCAAGACCCTCAGATCTCAGCCTCTTGAGTAGCTAGGATTACAGGCATGAGCCACCGGCACCTGGCTCTAGCCCCACTTTTAAAAGTATGTCGTGTTGTTTTGTTGTTTTTGTTTTTTGTCGGACATGGGGCTTGAACTCTGGGCCTGGGCACTGTCGCTCAACTCTTCAGCTCAAGGCAAGTGCTCTACCACTTGAGCCACAGTGCCACTTCCAGATTTTTCTATTTATGTGGTGCTGTGGAATCGAACCCTGGGCCTCACGCATGCTAGGCAAGCTCTCTACTACTGAGCCACCTTCCCAGCCCAGGATGTCATGTTTAACAGTAAAATACGAGACCAAAGAATTTTGAGAAAGGATGTATATGTAAACATCTTAACAACAATATTGACTACAAATGTAAAGTTTAGTTAACAATATTTGACAAGAAATGTACTCACTACCTGAAGTATGTAACTGAATATTACCTTGACAATAGAGTTAATTTTTTTAATGGCCAAAATGCTGAGTGTAATATGCATTACTACAATTGTAGGACTAACCACAAGGACTTCAATGAAAATAAATTCATAACGATAATGATACTAAGCACAATTTCCATATTTTTAAAGATTAGAAACCACACCAAAGGTAGTCAATATTGATTACACACCTAACAAAGCAACTGTCAAACACACTAATGTTCAGTAGGAGCCTAATTCTTTGCCGAACAAAGTATAGCAGCCTGATTTCCAGGCAGAACATAAGTTTGATTTAATTTTATAAGCAAAACTTTACAACTCATTTGAGAAGGAAGTTAAAATGAATACAAATTTCCTATCCCCATAAATTGTGCATCATTCTCCTGGAAAAACCAAAGAACATGTTTTGCCTGACATTGATCCACACAACCCAGAGGATTCTCATACTTGAAGAATCCCTACCTTTGAGAGGAACTTAATTTAATTTGCTGTGTTCTTCTCACTTGGGTCATAATATCTAGAATCAAAATAGATAAACAAGCAGATTAGATAAAGAAAATGTGTATATACATAATATTTAACTGCATTGAACATTCAAATTCACTATGTCTACATTAAATTTCCTCATCCTTCTCAGATGTAATCATCTACATCATGAAAGCCATCTGGCTTACTGCATATGAAGGCAGGGAGGAAACAAAGTAGAGAAAATGGGGTAAATGGAAGGTGTTAGCAAGTATGGCAAGCAGAACACAAAGAAAGCCTTGAAAGCAACATTACCCTCTCTCAAATATATGTAAGTTCTGCTCAGCTCTGTGGCATTCTTTAAGGAAATGAGACCTCCTAGACTTCTGCCAAAAAAATCATTCAGAGCCCTTATTAGCATTAGCAGCTGAGGTAGAATACAGACAAGCATAAAGGTTATTTCTACCATCTATGAATTAAAGGTGTCCAGTGAGACTCATGTACCAAAGCCTGAGTTGACAAAATGCAGTTCATCCTAGCTCTAGGTGATATTCTCAATTCTCATGTGGTTACCTCACACCTAAATGTTTCAGACATTATAATGCATTTAACTGTTTTATATTATATCAGTATTAAAAAGAATCTAAGTGAGGAATCACTTAACCACAAAAACAACTATGGTAATATATTGGACAAAATAAGATTCCTTTTTGTTTCCTCTCTTCTTCATTTTTTATCAGTTGATTAATTGATTGGGCAGATTCTCACTGTGTATCCAGCTTGGCCTCTAATTCACAATTCTCTTGCCTTAGTCTTCCAAGTGCTAGAATTGCAAAATGCATGCCACTATACCTGGCCTAAAATGATACTATTTTATGATGCAAATAAATACATACGAAAGTCACTCATAAACATCTAGAAATTTAGAATAAAGCATCCCATTCCCTTATTTTTGAAGTGTATGTAAAATCCAACATATCAACAATATGTTCACAAGCAGATATGTGAATTCTTCCTAGAGAAAAAGAACATTAAATTAGTTTTCGTATGTCTGTTGAAGAGTCAGTGTTCTGTATGGAATAGAAATGAAAGATTTGTCTAACACTCTTGAATCTGTTTCCCTCCAGCCAATTCAATAGCATAGACTATTTGTAAGCATTTTTAACCAGCAGTTCCTTCCAATAGCTGGAGGTAGAGAACAGCAAACAAATAAATGAATGCTAATGTATCATATTACCGGGTGGAAATCCTTAGAAGGCTCTCTGTCACATATTAGTGACAGATTCTAAAATAAAAAATATAGACAGCCAGCTGGCCAGAGGAGCCATCTCTTGTACATTTACACATTACAACTTCTCATTTTGGAAGCAAGCACAGACAAAATTTCTTTCTCTTCCACATATCTTCATATTGTATTTCTGTGAGCTGCAAAACAAGATGCAATACCCCTGATATTAATTCGCCAGAATATGAGAGAAAAATAACAGATGATTTCTTGCATGTAGATAAACATGCAGAATAGATTAACATTTTAATATTTTCCAAACTGCTGCCCTCACTTGGTCCATAAGCTAGATGGTCATGAGTGTAAAAATGTCTCTGAAGGGGAATGGGGGAGGTGGTTCAGTGACACCAAGTCTTGGCTTCTTACAGCCCCACTCAATATTTGCTTCTACAATACTGCACCCAATTGTATTTTATTTACATACACCTAGTTACATGCTTTCAAGTACTATTTTCTCATCATCAGATTATTCCAGGCAAAAAATTCTATTTGTTCAAAGCAGTTACTAAGGTCACAATTGCTAGACTTTAATAATATGAAATAAATGTCTTGTTATGGATTTAACATCTTCCTGTCTTTGTCTGTAAAATGGGAGTGAAGCCAAACTGTAGTGTTTGTATAAGATTAAATAAGTTAATATTTATGAACAACTTAACACGGTGCCTGACAAATAGTAAGCACCACTAAATCTATGTTAAATGTGTAATTATGATTAGATGAGCAGTCTCTGTGAAAGTATTCTGTACTGCTGAGAGGCTCACCAGCTATCTAGTGGTAAAATACTTTAAACTCCTGTCAAACTCAAGATATGTTGTATAGTTTTCTCTTTGAAATTCACAATCTGCTCTGGGATACAAACTAGCTACTAATATTGAGTGTCCCAGACAAGATAAAAAGGGAAAAAACAAACAAACGATAATGCTTGCTAGGTTGATATTTGCCTGTCAGCAACATCTTCCTTCAGGGACAAGAGCACACACACACACACACACACACACACACACACACACACACACACACACACACACACACACACACTACAGCATGTCCCATGAAGTGAAAGTCATGGTTTAGCAGTAAAAATGTTACTGCTGCTGTTTGCTCTTCTCTCCTCCTTCTCCTCCTCACCCTCCCCCTCCTCCTCCTCCTTCCTTCTCCTCCTTCCTGCTCCTTCCTTCCCCTCTTCCCTCCTTCCTTCCC
>NW_012267300.1:4125467-4292469 GCF_000151885.1 Dipodomys ordii
TTCTTCTTCTTCTTCTTCTTCTTCTTCTTCTTTCTTCTTCTTCTTCTTCCTCCTCTTCCTCCTCCTCTTCTTCTCTTCTTCCCCCTCCTCTTCATCTTCCCCCTTCCTCCTCCTGCTCTCCCTCCTCCTCCTCCTCTCCCTCCTTCGCATCCCTTTTTGTTTGTTAGGAAGGTAACTGCTTCCTTTTGAGTGTTGTAGAAGCAGTAACCTGAAAAGTAAGTGTTTAGAAATGTTTAGGTTCTTGTGTGATTTGAGGAGAAACTATGTATAAAAATAATATGATCCATTAATATTTTTATTTCTACATGTGAAAGTCTTGGAAACAGAAGTTTCTAAATTTTTTTGGCTGTTTGAATTTGACTTAAAAATTATCTTAAAGTAGTTGTGTAAAGGAGTTCCCATTTAACAAAGTTTATGAATACAAATTCCAAAAGTCAGCCAGGTGATAGTGGCTCATAACTTCCTCCTAGCTATACATGAGGCTGAGATCTAAGGATCACAAGCTCTAAGCCAGTCTGGGCAAGACATGAGACTTGTATCTCCAATTAACCACCAATAGGCTGGAAGTGTAGCTGTGGCTCAAGTGGTAGAATGCTAGCCTTAGCAAAAAAGCTCAGGGACAATGCCCAGGTCCTGAGTTCAAGCCCCAAGACCAGAAAAAGTCCACAAAGTACAGTACTTCAGGTAAGCAAATATATAAGCAAATGTATATTCAAAAAGTTGTGCTGAAATTATTTGGAAATTATTAAATGTTTACTTTATTCTTAATAGTGTTAGTTGCCCCGTCCTATTCCTTTTAGCTTTTTCTTTGGTGTTGTATGCTCATGCTATGTTAGTCTAGAAAAACAAGTGTATCACTTATTTAGCCAGGTAGCAATGGCTTTTGCCTATAATCCTAGCTCCATGGGAGGCTGAGGTCTGAGGACCATGATGCAAGGCCAGCCCTGGCAGACTCGTATTTCCAATTAACCACTCAAAAACCATACTGAAGCTGTGGCTCAAAGTAATAGAGCTTTAGCCTTGAGCAAAAGAGTTCAGGGATGGGACCCAGGCCCAAAGCCCACAACCAAAAATACGAACAAATAACAACAAAAAACAGTAGTTGAAGCTGTTTTCTGTGGTTTGCACCAGTAAATCTAATTACCCAGAAGGCAGAGATAAGGAAACTTGTGATTCAAAGCTGCCTAAGCAAAAAGTTCCAGAGATTCCATTTCAGATTTTAAAAACCAAGCACATTGGTTCATGACTGTCATCCTAGTTACATTCAACACATAAGTGGAAGAATCACAGTTTAATCTGACCTGCACAAAAAAAAGAGATTATATTGCAAAAAATAACCCAAAAGAAAAGGGCTAGGGTTACTGAATAAAAACCCTAGTACTATAAAATAAAACACAGTGATAATGCACTTACCTGGCATGTACAAGACCCTGGGCTCCACCTCCAGTACTGCAATAAATAATCAATAAATACTACATGGTGAAAGCATTTTTACTGATATAAGTATGTGGTTAAAAAATGACAATCATTCTAATGTGTAGAAATAAAAATCACCAAGGGCTTACTATGTTCCAGACCTTATCATAAATGATTGTTTTTCATCATCTCAATGATTCAATTTATTATTCCTAGGTCACAGAATAGGAAACTAAAGTTTATGTAGATAAATCATTTCAGCCCAACCACTCCTGAATTAGGATGGCTCTCTGTCTTGTCTAGCACCAAAGGATCACCCTGACCATTTAGGGGTGCTACCATTCTTCATAACACAGCAGAAAGGTTGTAGGGGTACCACACTTGCTCAGAATAATAGCAGAGTGCAGACTGGTTAACTCATTGAAAAGCCATTGCATTTTGGTCCTATGTGACAGTCTGGAACTTCCCAATGATTTGCACTCTGAACTTGGTGATCACTTGTTAGATAAGATAAGCACTTCCAGAGAGATATAGCCTTAGATGAAATCATTTGTTGGGAATGAAGATTAATTTTTCTCTGAAAACCAGACTTCAAAAATTATGGAAACTGAATTTTATAGAAGCCTGTTTTCATGTAGCTAAATAATTGGAGATGAGAAATAAATTTGCAACAAAAAACCCCACAAGTTTCTGCAATAACACACACATACAGAATATTGCTGCTTACTTATCTTGCCCATGTAATTGTAACCCCTCTGTACAGGATTTTCACAATAAAAAAAATAAAATAAAATTATACAACAGAATATTGCTGCTTAAATTAAAATGTGTTCTCCAGAGCTAAAGTACTGTACAGGGTAAGTAAGTAAGTGTGTGTGTGTGTGTGTGTGTGTGTGTGTGTGTGTGTTCAATGAAATAGCTTCTAATTTTCCTGGACTTTTAGAAGTTAATAGCGTCACTCTTCACAATGCCTAATTTAACTTCAAAGTATATAAATTTAATGTTCTTGATAGAAGTATATAATTAGTGTTTCCTACTTTTATCACAATTGATTACGGTTAGGTTTTTTTGAGCAAATAGGAAAATGAGGGAGTAGGCAGAGAAAAAGAGAGAATGGCTGCTGTAATAAAAAATAATGTTAGGAAAAAGAGATGAGAGTAATGAGATTAACAATGAAATGGGTATACTTCTGAAACAGAAATAAACCACTGTCTTTAGTTAAATTAGCAAACACGTGTGACAGGAGCAAGAGGCCAAAACATAGCCCATGTTAGTCAAACCCATTTACTGAGAGTGTATTAGATGCATTTTGCTTCTGTAAACTGTAATCTTGTACAATGTGTTTGAATAACAAAGTGTTCCCACACTCAGAGTCATTAGATGATCAATTTGTCCAGGGAAGTTGGTTTGATGGGGGGTAGTAATGGACAGATGTGGGCAGTGGGTGTCTATGATGACAGATGTTGGGAACATCTGATGTCAGAATAACTTTAAGGTAGTTTTAAGAGCAATGACTGACACTACGAGTCTAGAGTTTTAAATTTAGGAAGCACTTAAGATATAAAGTTGTTATTTTTGGCAATGAATAAATGAACAATCTCCACAGGGAAACATATTTGACTAATTATCCCTTGCAATCTTCCAATCTGCACTAACTCCAAAGAAGAACATTCATTTGGAATCATTTTCAAAGACCAGGTCATTCCCTCTTCCTGAAGAGAAACATTTGATTTATTTTCTGTGTCAGCTTCCCAAGATTGCTGGATTAAGAAATATACTGGCTACCTACTTTTCTTTTTACAAGATATCTTTAAATTTATTATATTTTAACTTCTTGGTCATCATTGCTTGCCTTAAGAAAAAACATAAATCCATATTACTTACCCCATTGTTCTTTTAAACTCTTTAGTCTGACTTACATCTTTTATCTACTTTTTAAAATGCTTTGGTTTTTGTCTTCCTTTTTCTGACTTTATACTTGCTACACCAAATCCATGGGTTTGTTAACCCGTAGGTTCTATTTCCTCAACAATTTTCCAACCCACTCTCTTTATCTAGTCCGACTATCACTTCTGCAATTTGGAGGATAATTATCACTTTAATTTTGGGTTGCTGGATAACAGCCCAAATATTTTCCCTGTATCCTGTTTTCCTCTTTGGAATCCTTTTGAGCAAGTGTGTGTGTGTGTGTGTGTGTGTGTGTGTGTGTGTGTGTGTGTGTGTGTGTTTCTGGGGATGGAATTGAGAGCTTCACACATGCTAGGCAAGTGCTCTACTGCTTAGTTACATCCCCAAACCTCTGCAAGCACTAGCTGAACATGCAATGTCCTTGTTCAAAAACATTTGATATCTAATAGAAGATTATATACACATATGCCTATTATATCTGAAATACAGAAGATAGTTTCCATTCCCTTTGGTATGCCATTCTTTAAAGCTACCATGGATAGTTTAGCCTATCAGGAAGGTTATTTTTCTGGAGCCTTTGCCTCTGGGCTTGAAACCTGTTTTACCAGTAATACTTGAGATGGGATAAATTCCAATATAACCCAAGAGTCTTATCCTCTATTGTACACATATTTCTCATTTATTTAATCAAATAATAACCTATAGAATGCTATGTAAGAATTTGTAGATGCAATTGAGGTCCCAAACCATTCAACCTTAAGATAGGGTCCAATATTCAAGTGGACAGAAGGAGCTGAGCCTTTGCTGGCTGTGAGTAAAAAGGCAAGTCAGTGGGCAATGGTGGCTTATGCTTGTAATCCTAGCTACTCAGGAGTCTAAGACCTGTGGTTGGAAGCCAGCCCAAGCAGGAAGTCCATGAGGTTTTGATCTCCAATTAACCACCAGAAAACTGGAAATGAGCTATGTCTCAAGTAGTACAGTTCTAGCCTTGACCAAAAATGTAGAGAAAGCATGTAAACCCTGAGTTCAAGCCCTAGGACCCTTACAAAAATGAACAAATGATAATTTGTTACCAAACTGATAAATTGCAGAGTAGCTAATACAACAGATGAAAGAATCATCTCCAAATATATAATTGTAAATTATATAAATTATATAAATTTTGATGACATATCTGGAAATTCAACACACGAGTACTGAATTGGGAAGAGGGACTCAGTATTTGTCATTACAAAAAACAATTACAGACAGGTGTTAGTATTAGTGGACTCCAGGCTTAGTGTTTGTCAATTGAGTATTGTGCTGTTGAAACCAAGTATTATATTGAAAGCAGAAATGATACTATCTGGTCAAACCAAACCTAGAAAAACAAATCTAGTACTGGTTGATTTACTGAAACAGAGATGCAAGAAATTAGAGAGAACAGGGCTGGGAAGGTGGCTCAGTAGTAGAGCACTTGCCTTGCATGCATGAGGCACTGGGTTTGATTCCTCAGCACCACATAAGCAGAAAAAAAAAAAGCCAGAAGTGGCGCTGTGGCTCAAGTGGTAGAGTGCTAGCCTTGAGCTGAAGAGCTGAGGGACAGGCCCAGGCCGAGTTCAGGGCCATGACCAGACCTCCCCCTCCCCCCGAAAAAAAAAAGAAATTAGAGAGAACAGATTAATTGGAATTGCGGTAATCTTCCAAAACAGTTCAAAAGAAAAATAACTACCTAGAAATGGAAGCAGGAGGAGGATTGGAATCGCAAGGCTAGCTCAAGCAGTTAGTGAGACTTTCTAAATCAAATAACAAAAGGGCTGGAGGTATAACTTAAGCACTAGAGCATTTACCTAGCATGTGAGAAGTCCTGGGTTGAAGTCCCAGTATGAGTGCATTGTTAAAAATAAGAGGGTGGAGCGAAGAAATGATTCCAAAAATAAGCAGATAAAAGGAGAATATATTTCGTGATTTAAATACTGGAAGAGCTAATATAAAAAGAAAATTTCCATGTAAGTTTGTGTAATTTCTAAGTCAGAAATAAAATCAATGGGTAGGAATTATAGGGTGACATTTTTTTGGATCTATGTAAAAACTCCAAAATTTTAGTCATTTAAAGCAGTCCTAGGCTGTCTTAGAGGTTCTTTAAGTGACTTCACTAAAGGAACTTCCAAAGCATCTGAATGGCCACATATCAGATGCTTTAGGAAAGATCCATGTTGTAGATAGAGAGTTGGGAATAAATTACTCTGCAATCCTGTACAAATTCTGAATGCCTTCAATTCTATCCCACAGTATTACCGATACTTCCTCAACTTTTGCTTCTACTGTTTGACTTCTGAACCATGCCAGTCAGTAAAGTCCAGATCTTCTGTTTTCTTTATAACTAACTTTTGCTTTTTTTAAAAAAAAATTTTTTTCTTGTAAAGATGTTGTACATTTTTACAATAAAAAATCATATAAAAAAGAACCCTCTCCCTCAAAAAGATGTTGTACAGAGGGGTTACAGTTATATCAGTAAAGTAATGAATACATTTCTTGCCCAGCATTGTTACTCTCTCCTTTTTTTTTTTTGAGTCCGGTCATGGGGCCTGAACTCTGGGTCTGGGCACTGTCCCCCAGCTCTTCAGCTCAAGGCTAGCGCTCTACCACTTGAGCCACAGCGCCACTTCTGGCTTTTCTCTTTTTGCTTATGTGGTGCTGAGGAATTGAACCCAGGGCCTCAGGCATGCAAGGCAAGCGCTCTACCACTGAGCCATCTTCCCAGCCCCTCTCCTTTGTTTTTTTCCCCACTATCCCTTCCCTCCCCTACCTCGCCCACTCCCCTTCCCCTGCCAAAGTTATAAAGTTTATTTCCAACATAGTGTCTTGTGAGTATCATTGTTGCAATGGGTCATCCTGTGGTTGTTTCAACATTTTGTTATTCTCCTTCCCCTCCTCAAATTAGACAAATGTATATATACAAGATGCAAGGTACACAAATATAATACAGTGACAACAGGGATATACAATAGGAGGAAGAATATACAAAAGAAGCAAAAGAAAATCACATAATACATTAAAAACAACAACAACAAAGAAAAACCTCTGTGTCCATATCTTGGGGTTCATTTTGCTTAATATCACCTTATATGGTCATATGTATATAGCTTTTGAGCTTTTCCCATCTGATAAGGTTATCCTAGACATATATTAATTATTGAAAACAAGGGAAACCATGAGACCTATGTTTCTTTGGGCCTGGCTTACTTCACTTAATATGATTTTTTCCAAGTCTTTCCATTTTCTAATGAATGAGGTGGTGTCATTCTTTCTGATGGAAGCATAGAATTCCATTATAAATATATATGTATATATTTGTATTTATGTATATTTATATATACATATATATATATACACATCACATTTTCTTGATCCATTCATCTACTGAGGGGCATCTGGGTTGATTCCATGTCTTAGTTATGGTAAATAATGCTGCAATGCATATGGTTTTTTGCTGGTATCTTTAGTGTGGCCTTGTTTGTGATCATTTGGGTAACTGCCCAGGAGTGGGATTACTGTGTCATAGGGGAGTTCTATGTGTAATCTTTTGAGGAACCTCCATACTTCTTTCCAGAGTGGTTGAACAAGTTTACTCTCCCACCAACAGTACAGTAAGGTTCCCTTTTATTTTGCTGGCTTTTAGCAGTTCAGGCCTGTCAACACAATTACTCAGGAGTCTGAAATCCAAAGATCACTATTCAAAGCCAGTCTGGGAAGAAAAGTCTTTGAGTCTCTTACTTCTCACTAAACAGCAAAAAGCTTGAAATTGGAGGAGTGACTCAAGGGCCAGCCTTGAGTGAGAAAGCTAAGTGAGATCTTAAGTTCAAGCCTCAACAACAAACCGGCAACAAACAAATACATAAAAATTGAAAAATTAAAAATAAATAAAAATTTCATTTCTTGGTTATACACTTCTGTCATCTGCTTTCTTTCACCTGGAGTGACCTTTAGCATTTTATGAGATAGGCAAAACTATACTCATTTCTTGGCTATCTGGTATTTTTAAATTGTAGTAAAATGCATGATCTCTATTATTGTAAAATATACAATGAAGAGGTATTTAGCACATTCACAGTATTTCACAACCATCTCTATCATGTACTTCTAGAATTTTTCATTATCCAGAACAAAGTCCCATAGCCATTAAACGAACATCTCCTTCTGTCCCAGACTCCTGGGGCCTCTCATCTGCCCTGTCTCCATCCTGATTTTAGTACAACTTGACACAATCTTCTTTGAGTAATTGTTCAGTAAATATTTGTTGCATAAAAAGCACTATCTAAAAATACACATAAAAAGAGAAATAAAGACAAGAGAAAGCAATAAAGTATAAATTATTTTTAAAATGTTAATTCTGAGACAAGCAACTATTGGAAGTATAAAGTTCTGCACAAGTCTTTCAACAAAGAAACCTCATTAGCCATTTACAAAAATCCAGAATCAACTGTGAAAAAGCATGCTGGATGAAAGGCTTTCAAGTTTAATTTTGTCATTATAACTTTTAATTTCCTTCCAAATATATATACATGATTAAGATGATAAATACTGCCATGCCAGGGGGGCTTACACTTATCATGCTACCTACTCAAGAGACTAAGATCTGAGGATCTCAATTCAAAGCCAGAGGAGGGGACAAAAAAATTCATAGAATTCTAATTTCTAGTTAGCCAGCAAAAAGTAAGAAGTAGAGCTATGGTTCAAGTGGTACAGTGCCAGCCTTGAGTGAAAAAACTAAGGGATAATACCCAATTCCTGAGATTAAGCCCCAGTATTGGTAGACGATATTTTAGGAATTGTTCTTTTGAAGAAATCTTAGAAGTTCAATATGTTTTCTACTGAAAGAGTTCATTGATAACAGTAAAAGTGCCACTGCTTCTGATTTTACCTTTAATGAAACTATTCAGGAAGGTGAATTTCTTTTTTATGTGTCTGTGCTTTCTAAACCGTGGAGATGTGAACTCCCCACCCCCATGTCACTTCCAAGCAATAATCCCATTTAAAATTCTGGCACTGGTTTATAATATCATCTAGTACTGATTGCAAAAGACTAGGTTTAACACAAAAATATTCCTTTATGTTATTTCTTTTTCATGCATTCCTCATTTTATGATATTTCTTACCCCTGTTACTAGAAGATCTACTTATCTGTGCCTCCATTTCTCTATCTAAGAAATATATTCAATAGAGCATGCAATCTAGAAAACTGTACATCTTTTTGTTCAGTGCTAAGAGCTTCCTAACTGAAGAGACTCTACCAAAGTACAGTGATGTACAATGACTACTTATGTTAATTAATTTCAGTGACATTAAACTACCATATTACCCCTAATATGTACAAAATGACTCATTTTCCCACTTTAACCTCATGAAATTGTAAAGGTTCTGATTTGGTTAGATATTATTCCAAACAATCTTGAGAGCATAGGATTTTTTTTTCTGAGAGAGAAAATTGCTTTGTAGTAATAATTATTTTTAGTCATTTTCTTTCCACTCAAGATCTTTCTTGTCATATTTTTCTATGCAGGAAAAATGGAATGAGAAAATTTCTCAGATTGTTATAAGTAAAAGTCAAGTAGCTATCCATTGTATAATAAGGAACTGATAAGGGAGACTCTTCTACAATGCAACACTGAGCACTAAAATGTGAGTGCTGTGGTAAAAGCCACAGTGCTGGTGGGTATGTATATGGATCTGTCTCTCTGGAGCTTGCACATATACTAGCAGGATTGTGTCTAGGAATTTTCCCTAGTGAGAAATATGTACAAATAACCGTGTACATTCTGGGGATTTTTTTTGAGTGTATGTGTGTTAGTCCTGGCTTGAACTCTGGGCCTAGGCACTGTTTCTGAGATTTTACGCTCAAGGCTAGTGCTCTACCACCCACCATTTCTGCATTCTTGGTAGTTAGTCGAAGATAAGAGTGTTAAGGACTCATCTGCCCAGACTGGCTTTGAATTGTGATCCTAAAATCTCAGTCTCCTGAGTAGCTAGGATTACAGGAATGAGCCACCAATGTCAGACTTCATTCTAGTGTTATTTATATATAATACAAAGAATAAACCAGGGACAAGGCATACTTCATATTATCATAGAAAGAAGTGACAACAGAATGCTTAGTGAGAAAAGCAATTGACAGAGTGGTATGCATAGTATGAATCTATATATAACTACATATATGTGTGGCTTTCTAAAATTTTAATAGGTCATCTCTAGATGGTACATTTGGGGCTTTTTCCTGTTTTATTATCTCTATCTAATTTTGTTGCAATGACCCTAGATTTCTTATGTAATTTGAATATAAAATTTTATGTGGCTAATTTTTTCCTCTCCTACTCTCTCAGAACTCAGGATTTGAACTCAGTTCCTCTCCCACTCTTGGCATGTTTGATCATGGCTGGCACTCTATCATGTGAGCCATGCCTCCAGCCTGGCTTTCTGTGTGTGTGTGTGCGTGCGTTTGTGTGTGTTCCAGGATTTGAACCCACTCTACCACTTGAGCCATAGGTCCGCTTTCTGATTTTTTTTTGTTTTTTGTTTCTTCTTTGCTGATTTTTTTTGTTTTTTTTTTGTTTCTTCTTTGCTGATTAATTGGAGATCAGAGTCTCACAGACTTTCCTACCAGGCCTGGCAGGATCCTCAGTAGCTAGGATTACAGACATGAGCCACCAATGCCTGGCTTCGACATACAGTTTTTGTATTGATTTCTCAGCTTCTTCCTCTCTTTTCCCCATATCCTGCTAAATGTTTAAGTAAACCTTCTGTCTGTATGTGAAACCATCACTACACTGGGTAGCATACATTCTTTTTGTACCACAATAGCTATTTTGTATGGTGAAATCCTAACAGCCTTCTCTCCATAATGTGAGAGTATTAAGAAGTGGAGCCCTTCAGAAGTGGTTTAGCCATGGAGTGTAATTGTCACAAATGGGACCTGTGCTCTTTGAAAAGGGATCCCAAGGACCTCTGTTACACTTTTTCTATCATTTGAGAATATAGTGAGAAGACAGCAATCTGAAACCTAGTCTCAAAAGAACCCTCACCAGGCCAGCACTGTTTTCCCAGGCCTGTAGAACTATGAGAAAGATTTCTGTGGTGCTTTGTGATATCAGCTATAGCTCTTGGTAGGGTGAAAAAATAACCGTTTGCAACACAATCCAACAACTCTGAAACCAATTTACCTCAAGGTCTAACCAAAGTCCAAATGCAGTAGGACAAAAGAAGTATCACAGAACAGTGTGGTTTTGCTCTGTAACCTCAGGGTGGGGAAAAAGAGGGGAGGGGGTGGGGGTGGGAGGGGCTCAATATCTGAAAAGTAGAGCACAAGTTAAGCATTTAACTCTCTCTCCAGGTGAAAATTAAGATCAAGAATGCAATGGGGACAATGTGACTGTTCCTTCCTAAAAAATTCTCCTTCGCACAATGACACCTGACTGGTAAAACCTCTAAATCCACACTGTGTACTCTTCTCCATTCAGCTGCTAGAGCTCTCCAATGTGGCCACATCCTGCTTTTACCCCCCAGTGACATGTGAACTGTAGTGTCATATGTAAAGCAAAGAGACAGGATAGTGTATTTCTTTAAGACCTACTTGAATATGCCCAAGGACATTGATAAGAGGAAGTAGAAAAGAGAAAACACAAGTGAGTGACAAGAAAATGTATTCTGTCTTGTGATACATTCCTCAGGGCAGAGACTTTGGACTGGTTTTGGTAAACATAACAGAGCTGAAGAAGGTTACACAAGACAATGTGAATAGATTCAAATTCTTGCCAGGAAGAACTTGTATTTAAGGCTAAAGTGCTATATAACGACACAATCAAAGCGTGAGCTGCAATTAGGGGAAGTCAGTGAAGAAGTCCTGCCAGAGTTTTGTGCTGATATTAATCATTTTGGACATGCCTTCCTCCTTCCCTTTTTGATTCATGCTACCCGGAGTAGTGGCACTCTGAGTCATTATGAAGAAAATGAATAATCATGGTATTTAAATGGAAGGTAGGGAGTAAAAGGTAGTTGGTATGTGACATCTCATTTTCCCTATCACATCCTAAGACTGAGAAAACAACAGTTCTTCACCAAACCATCTCATTTCATTTCTTCAATTCCCAAATATCAGGATGTTAAAAAGAAAAGAGAATCTTTTTCTCATACATTTTCATACATTCAGAATTCACCTGAATGAGGTAGGTTATTTTTTTAAGGAATGGAGTATTTTTCATAAAATTCTATAAACAATAAAATACATAGTTTGTTACAAGTCATTCAGAATGGCTTATGTGTGGCAAACTGCATACCATAAGTGTTTATTGCAAAGGCAGAAACTTGGTTCAATTAGAAGCTGCACTGCAAAGACAGAAACTTGGTTCAATCAGAAGCTGCACTGTCAGGCTAGATAGCAGGTTGGAGTTTAAACTTTTGAATGTTTAATCCTGACTGGAGATAAGAAGGGAGCTAATTATAATGGATAAGATGAAGAGAGAGATATTCAAGAAAAAGTGATTAACCCTAAGAACTTGAGGATCCTTAGGTGAAATTTAAGGAAGCCCTTTGATTTAAGCTGAGCTCCTGCTCCAGGCCCCAAGAAGCCAAATGCTGTTATTCATGCTAAAATTCCAAGTCTCCAAGCTGAAAGTAAGTTGTCTGTTTGCCCTTCCCAGAAATCAGGAGAGAATGACAGCCTAATCCTGAAATAGGACAATTGTGATAAGGAAGTTCACTCTCTTTTAACTCTCACAACCAAAGTTCCCTGAAGTCATCTGATGTCAACTAATCTGTTTCGTATTTATACCATTCCTTGTTCTTGTCAAGCTGCTTTATAAAAGTCAACTGCTCTGCCATGCCCAATGGAGTTATTTTTCCAAATCTTTAGGTGAGACCCTGTGGAATAAATGAATCACTAATAAAAGCCCATGTAACTTTAAGGTTCAATTTGTAAAGTTTTTTTTTTAGGTTTTATAACAGATCAAGATTAAGTAAATACATCCCAGGTATTTTTATGCTGACATTAACTTATAAAAAATAATCAGGTTGCCAGGCAGGCACTGGTGACAAATGCCTGCAATCCTAGCTACTCAGGAGGGTAAAATCTGAGGCTCATGATTTGAAACTAGCCTGGGTAGGAAAGTCTGGGAGACTATTATCTCTAATTAACTACCAAAAAACTAGAAACGAAGCTGCTCAAGTGGTAGAGTGCTAGCCTTGAGCACAAAAGCTCAAAGACAGTGTCCAGGCCCTGGGTCCAAGCCCAGGGCCCGGCACAAAATCCCCCCACAAAACAACAACAAAAATCCAAACAAACAAAACACTTGACAAACACCCTGTCTCTAGCCAGCTTGGGTCTTCTATTATATATTATCATCCTTACTTCATAACATGAATCACAGTTGGTAACTGCATGTTAACTTGTGTAATATCTTTCCCTCTCAATCCACCATGAAGTTTCTATGCAAGAACATATACTTGTCTTTGTCACTGCTGTGTCTGGCACCGTCAGTAGCCTAGAGTAAGTTGTTAAGTTTTCATATGGGACTAGTTACAGGAATACTTTCACATGATTTCATATTCTGAGTATTTTTCAATTGATCTGGTTCGTAAGCACTCTAATTAGCTAATACCACTTACAATTTATAGTATAACACATAACAGTCCAATAAATTAATAAGACAAAATGTACTTAATTAAGGCCTCATTTCCTGAAGTGTTAGCCATTTTTGCTATTGTAATTAACATTGCTATAATACAGATGTCTCCTTGAGGGAAGCTTACAGAGGTAGAAATCAGAATTACAGTTTCTGAGTATTTTTATCCATAGGATCATCCATGTTTTTCTTTGAAAGTATTCTATTAAACTACAATCCCCTCTCCAAATAAGACATTGGTTATTTTTTATTTGATCAATTCATTTTTGAGATGGAGCCTCAGTATGCTGTGAAAACGGACCTCTAGTAATTCTCCTGCCTTACCTTCCTGAGTGTCTAGAAGGAAGGCTTATGGTACTGTGCCTGGACTGGCCAAAGAAAATACGTCTATTCTTTGTGAACTGCAGATCCTTCCACAAGATTCTCTCTCTGTGGTCATATACTCATTTATGAGTCACAACAGTATTGACACTATTGAAGTCTAATTTCTTATAAGTCATAAGAACACTTCCCATTACATTTTATGTGAGATGAAATTACAATAACTCCAGGATGTCTATGGGGGAAGACTGCTCATTGTACTTATGACATCATAAATGTGATGTAGAGTCGAATCTATTAATTGACCTAACTATCTGCTTAGTGTAATAAAATGACTTGTTCTTTTAACCTCTAAGTTACAGTCAGAAACTCATTACCTTTATTCAAGGATGCATTATAAACATTTGAATTATAAAACACTAGTTTTCAAAAGATTTCTTTGTAAAGATGCTAGTTTCTAAAAAGGATTTTCATAACTACCTTTCCCTTCTCTTCCTCTTTTTTTTCCTTTCATACTTTTCTCTTTCTCTTTCTCTCTTCCTTCCTTCATTCTTTTCTTTTTCTTTTTTCCTTCTTTTATTCTTTCTTCCTTCTCTTTTTTTTTGTGTTAGCACTGGGGCTGGAACTCAGGGTCTTATGCTCTTGCTTAGCTCTTGTACTCAAGGCAAGCACCCTACCACTTCAGGCACATCTCCACTTCTGGATTTTTACAGATTAGCCCAGGCTGGCTTTGAACCAGGATCCTCAGATCTTAGCCTCCTGATTAGCTAGGTCTCTTTCCTCTTTTTTTTTCTTTCTTTCCTCCCTCCCTCCCTCCCTCCCTTCCTTCCTTCCTTCCTTCCTTCTTTCTCTCTTTCCTTTCTTCCTTTCTTTCTTTCTTTTTTTCATTGTGAAAATACCGTACAGAGGAATTACAGTTACATGGGCAAGATAATGAGTACATTTCTTATCAAGCATTGTTGCCTCCTCCTTTGTTTCCCCTTCCTACCCATTCCCATCTTCCCCCCACATCCCCTTTCTTCCTTTCTTTCTTTCTTTCTTTCTTTCTTTCTTTTCTTTCTTTCTTTCTTTCTTGACTGAGTTTCTTTTTACTCTTTCTTTCCTTCCCTTCTCCTTCCCTTCCCTTCTCTCTCCCTCCCTCCCTCCCTTTCTTCCATTCCTTCCTTCCTTCCTTCTTTCCTCTCTTCCTCTCTTTTGGAGTATAAAACTAATATATTAAGCCATAGATGGGAATAGACATGAGACAAAAAGTAGGAGGAAGCCGGGCGCTGGTGGTTCACGCCTGTAATCCTAGCTACTCAGGAGGCTGAGATCTGAGGATTGCAGTTCAAAGCCAGCCCGGGCAGGAAAGTCCATGAAACTCTTATCTCCAATAAACCACCAAAAAACCGGAAGTGGCACTGTAGCTCAAGTGGTAGAGTGCTCGCCTTAAGCTGAAGAGCTGAGGGACAGCGGCATGTTTGATATGCACATAACACTGTTCCTGGGGTCCTGTATCAAATAAGTTCAAGTCCACTCAGGGCAGAAGCAGAACTCAAGTCCGCAAAGCTATTTACTTCACCATTGAATCTTTTTTTCCTCCTCTCTTCTTCTCTTTTCTGATAATGATCAAGTTGTTTTTCTCCAGATCCCTGTTCTCTGACCTCTACTAGATTATCTAGAGGATACCAGAAGGTTCCAACAAGGCCAAACAGGATAAATTAACATAAGGCATTCAGACATGTACAATGTACACAGCCCTGGTAAGAGCCAAAGGAAGTATACAGGTGAAGGAGTGGGAGATGCCTTGGGCTGGTCAAACCAGTGCAGCTTTCCACAAGGTGGGTATTTCAGACAGACAGCCTGAAGAGTAAGACTTAGAGAGATAGAGACTGGGTCTGGAGATTAGTAAGAAAAGACATCAAGGGCAAAGAAAATTGATTTCACCTTTAAAGTACATTTTGTTTTTTGCCAGTTTTTCTGGGTTGGGTATCCCAGGGCAGAGCTTCTTAAATTTTCATGTGTAAGTGAATTACCAAGAGATCTTGTTAAAGATCAGATTCACCAAGTATGGAGTAGGCAGGAGAAACTGAATTTCTAATAAGCTCCCAGGTAATGCTGAAGCAGTTGGTCCAGAATGTTCACATTGAGACGCAATCTTAGGCATCCAAGATGAGGCAGAAGCAAGGGGAAGTTCCAAGGCCGCGTGTGGCTGCTTAGGCCCTTTGGGCCTATAGATCTTCAGTGCACTGGGCAACAGGGTTTCTTCCACTCTTTGCCTCTTGCAGGGCTCAGAGACAATAACAGAAAAGAGCAAAAGGTGCCAGGTACAGCACGAGGGCCTCTTCATCTGTCTTACATTGTAGATGAATTGCAGCATCCTATCATATTGAAAGCAGCATCCCAGACACACTGGGAGAGAGAGATAGTAGCTCTGTGTGGTCACTGATTCATGGGTATCCTGTCAGAATAATGGATTCTTTGTTAACTCAAAGCCTAACAGCTTTTGTGGATCTTGGTGTACACAAAGTCATTTTAAACTAAAAAAATAGGTTTTTGAGAAATATTGTGGAAATAAAGAAAGTAATCATAACAATGGTTTAGTGTACCAGACTCTGAACTAACCTCAACATGTCATGCTAAGGTAAAGGCCTTGATGCTATGGGGGTGGCTCAAGCAATCTTTGCATGCTATAATTTTTTTCTGACATATACTATTTCATAGGATGTCTAATTCAAATGACATGAGAAATAAACTGGGTACCAGTGGCTCCTAGCTTCTCATAAGTCTGAGATCTAAGGATCAAGGTTGGAAACCAATTCCTGGTAAGAAAGTCTATGAGACTCTTATCTGTACTTAACCAGCAAAAGTCAGACATGAGGATATGGCTCAAGCGATAGAGAACCAGCATGAAGCCCTGAATTCATATCCCAGTACTGGTACAAAAATAAAAAGGAAGGAGGGAATGAGGTTAGGCAGGATGAAGGAGGAGAAGAAAGAAAGGGAAGAAGGGAGGAGAAAAGAAGGAAGGAAGGAAGGAAGGAAGGAAGGAAGACATATTTAGCCACTTATAATAAAGATTTAGAACTAGTCACTGTTACAGCAGTGTAGAATTTCTTAAAAATTATCACATCATAACTTATTGAACACGTATGCTGAGATCTCTAAACTATTAAACTAAACACACATTCTGTGTTCCTTTACCCATTTTCCTTTACCACTTTCCATTTTCCTTTTCAATTTTCCATTACCACGAAGGCTGAGCACAGGACAGAAGTTACAATAGTTCATCTGCATTTTCTGGAATCCAGGTACTATGCTAAGTATACAATGTGTCCTCCCTTTAATTCTCCAACTAAAGCCATGATAAATGAATATATATATATGGAAAGTTGTAGCATTTTCCCAAGGTTCTTCAAAGGAAAAAGTTAAAAGAGTTTCAAATCCAAATCTATCTATTATCAAACCCATGCCTTTTCTATCTTGACATGCTGCTTCTTCATACCAGGTTGTTTGTTGTCATCTGCCCAGGATGTTTCTTTATGGCATCCATTCTTCTTAGATGATTTGCACTGAAACGTCTTTAGGGTTAGTAATAGGTTAAATGCAAAGATCTTTAAGGCTTCTTTCAACTTTTATATAATTGTCTGGATTTACTGCCCTGTTCATGCTATTTTCTTTCCTGAAATTCTTTCTTTGCCTCCTTTTTGGCTATCTGACTACTTCAGATTTATCCTGCTGAATTCAGCTTAAGCATTAATTTCTTCCAGAAGTCTTTCCCTTGTCCATAATTTCTACTCTAGACTTTTAATAGCACAAGGAACTTTTTGATTATAAAACTTATATGTAGGTATAATTTAACATTTATGTGTGTGTTCAACACATCAGATTTGTTACCTCTACAGTAAATTATTTGTCTCCTGTCCCTGATGGCTCACCCAAATGGTAACATGTTGTAATTGTCATTTGTGGACAGTCTTCTGCCTCTCCACGATGCACTAGGTAGAGGAAATTGAAGACACAAAAGATTTATCTACTAAAACCTATTTGTTAAAACATGGTTAGGAAATTTAAAACTATAGAATAACCAAGAATGTTGCCAAGTCTCTTTCTGTAAGATAAAAATTAGTTTTATTTCATTTTCCCCCAAAGTCTGTATCTACCTCTAGTCTTTGTTATACTTACATGTTGATATATGAAATATTTATGGGTTTCTTTTCTTTTTTTCTTTTCTTTCTTTGTTTCTTTATTTTGGCACCAGTCCGAGGGTTTGAACTCAGGGCCTGGACATTGTTCCTGAGCTTCTTTGCTCAAGGCTAGTACCCTACTTCTTAAGCAACAACTCTACTTCTGAGTAATTTATCATAGATGAGAGTCGCACAGATGTTAATTGGCAGGATTGGCTTCAAATTGAGATTCTCAAATCTCAACCTCCTGAGTAGCTAAGGTCATAAACATAAGCCACCAGTGCTGGGTCTGTTTTGCTTCTAACATCATAGATGAGAAAGAAACCATATCCTTAGTAAAGTGGGGACAGGCTCTTGTATGCTCGTATCATGACGATTTAGTTTAAAAAGAAGAAGAAGGCGGTCTCCAGATATAAACCAGCTAGAATCCTTAACCTTATGATAAATGCACAGACCAAACAAGGCTAACTGTATGAGAAAGAGAAGAGAATCGACAGCCTAAATTTCTTGGGCCCATCTGCAGCTCTCTTAGACCTCACCATGTGGATGCCACTAAGTGCCAAGTTTCAGTCTCCATTTACAAATGATATATACTTCCAACAGTTATAGACCTCTTGCTTGTTTCAAAGGCTCAGTGCTACTGCCAAGAAGCTATTGTAAAAAGCAAAACAGAATCCTAAATTTTGAAAGAATCCATACTTTTAAAGAAGGATAGTTGGAAGAAATTATGAAATATGGAATGCTTGATAACTCCTTCTCTTCCTTGAAATATTATGCCCACCACTTACTCCTAGAATTCTTTCTCTTATCATTGTTTCCTTTACTTTTTTATTGTTTGTCATGCTGAGAATGAAACCCAGGGCCTCATGTATGCTAGGCAAGTGTTGTCCTACCCAGCTACAGCTCTCTTGTCGTTTTCCTGACTTCAAAAACCTGTTATAGAATTAAACCTTTGAGACACAACCCCCCCCTCTTTCTCATGTGTGTGTGTGAGTGTGTGTGTGTGTGTGTATGTGCGCGTGCGCACGTGCGTATACACACGTGCCAATATTGGGGCTTGAACTTCGGGCCTGGCCACCGTCCCTTTACTCAAGTCCCTTTTTGCTCAAGTCAGGAGCTCTGCCACTTGATTCACATCTCTAGTTCTTGCCTTTTTCTGGTTAATTGAAAGTAAGAGTCTCACAGACTTTTCTACCTGTGCTGGCTTCAAACTGAGATCCTCAGATCTCAGCCTCCAGAGTAGTTAGGATTACTGGCGTGAGACATTGGTGCCCTGCCACAAAATACTCTTAAAATTGCACATATTTTCCCGCATGGACATGAACTAACTGGATCAAGTTATTTTACTCAGTTCTTACTGGCAGTAGTTAAACAAAATGTTGATCTTTAGAAACAGGGAGTAACAGACAAACTATGTGAGATATAAAACCCAGAAATGAGGATGATAGCTACATGGAAGTGTCTATAGGAAAATGATGGGAAAGTTCAAGAGGAAATAAAACTAATACTGTTTTCACCAAAGTAGAAAGAGAAATTTCCTCCTCTTTCTTCTGCATAGAATGGACCCATGTCTCGTGTCCAGGTATGAATCTGGTACCATTCTAAACCTCAGAGAATAGATTGCTTGCATCGAGCTTAGTGATATGACTCTCATAGAGCAATGAATGTTATTCCAAGCAACTTACAGGATTTGTGTAGCCTAAAGCAATGACTCATTGGGGGACTATAATAACAATTGAGCCATATGAATTTCCCAAGATTCAAGAATTATGAACAGATGAATATGGTTCATCCTAAAAGCTAGCAAGTTGCTAATTCTTGAATTTTTTACCTGACATCAAATTATCAGAATAAAACATTTTTAAAGCTACTAGAGCTATGTTGGATAGTAGAAGGACTTAAAGGATACATAAAGATTTTACAAATATTGAAGACACATGATTGATTATACTATTTCATGTGATGCTATTAAAATAGTTATAATGTCTAATTCTATGGATCAAGTTCTCTGTGTCCATGTCAACAAATACCATTTTATTTAGACAGCATTCCTTCCACAGCCCTAGGCAACCTGAGATATCTACCCTCGTGGGTGTTTTAGGTTGAGGTTCACAGTGGATATCATGAATCCCAGGGCACTATCAGATGAACTAAGATTTTTTTCCTGGCATTACTTATTGCTCCCAAGAGGTTTTCCATGTGGTTGGGTTTTCTTGCAGCCCTGAACTTACTTATGCCACAAAGGAAGGCTACTTTTATGCTTATCATTTCTTTCCCACAATGTAACAGTTTTGAAAGTCTCTAATTTGGCATCTATATAACTGTTTTGTCATCTAGATATTGTTTTGATTAAACTAGTGTGCGTGTGTTGTGTGTGTTTGTGTGTGTGTTTGTGTGTGTGTGTGTGCGCGCGCGTGCACGCGCGCATGTGTGCATGTATGTCAGTGCCAGTACTGGCTGGTACTTAAACTTAGGGCCTCATGCTCACACTTGTCTTTTTTGCTCAAAGCTAGGGCTCTACCAGCTGAGCCACACCTCTGCTTCTGGCTTCTTGCAGCTTAATTAGAGATAAGAATCCTTGAATTGCTCTGTCCAGGTTGATTTGGAACCTCAATCTGCAGATCTTAGACTCCTGAGAAGATGGGATTACAGGTATGAGCCACAAATATCCAGCTATGATTAGACTTAACAACAGCAACAACAACAACAAAAACCTGTGCATCCTGTATTTTTGAAACTATATGTAAGAAACAGGTAAAACAGCAGTAGCTATTGGGGAAGGAAACCATCTTTTCTCTGTTTGGTGTGCTTTTTACATGTAATTTCTTTTGAATACCATGTAGTATTTACTAATGAGACTTTTTAAATCCAATTAATGTAAAATTTGGTATAACTCACTAGTAGAACATATACTTATCCACATGCAGTCATGTGTTCAATCCCTAGCAGGCACATGTGCACATGCACATGCACACACACACACACACACACACACACACACACACACACCATAAAATGTAAGCAAAGTATTTTACTTGCAAAAGCACAGGGCCCCTCCCTACATAAATGTTTACATCCTGTTCTTGTTCTT
This sequence comes from Dipodomys ordii, assembly GCF_000151885.1. Classification (NCBI taxonomy): domain Eukaryota; kingdom Metazoa; phylum Chordata; class Mammalia; order Rodentia; family Heteromyidae; genus Dipodomys; species Dipodomys ordii. The sequence continues at coordinate 4,146,023 of NW_012267300.1, forward strand.
CTTGATGACCTTACCCTTATTGTGATTTTTAAAAATAATAATTCTTAGGAACAGTGGGAGGTAGAACAGAGACGTTGATAATGCAACAGTTGTTTATTCTGCAAATATTTGCAACTACCTGTTATGTGATAGGTCCTGGATTAGGTACTTCCTCCTCTCCATAACTTTTGGAAACTTTCTTGAATAAACACACCGTATTTTTCCCCCTTTGAAAGTTTTGCATGCTTAAAATGCTTCCCAGAGATAAGCAATGGTCTGTTCTCCATGAAAACAGCAACAGGGACCTCAGGGATATTCACTCACAACATAGCACTGAGGTAGGTCCCAGGTGTTTGGTTAAAGCAGGTAGTCTACTGATGATCTGAATGTGAGTTAGATGATAATTTGTATAGAAAATGTGTGTGTGAGAGAGAAGGGGGGACAGAGATGTTGATTTGGGCCAAACCTTCAAAACTGAAAAAATAATGATAAAGATAAGATTAAAGAGAAGGTAGTTGTAGGGGTGACTGGCAATTGAAACCAGTATAGTATGGGAATGTCTGACTTCATAAAATAGTTGCATCATCTAAATGCTGATTCCAAAGTTTTTCTTTTCTTAAAAAACCTTTTTGTACAAAGGAGCTGCCATTCTTTTTTTTTTTTTTTTCCGGTCATGGGGCTTGTAACTCTGGGCCTGAGCACTGTCCCTCAGTTCTTCAGCTCAAGGAGAACATTTTACTACTTGAGCTACAACGCCACTTCCGGTTTTCTGGTGGTTTATTGGAGATAAGAGTTCACAAACGTTCCTGCCCAGGCTGGCTTTGAACCGCAGTCCTCAGATCTCAGCCTCCTGAGTAGCTAGGATTACAGGCATGAGCTATCGCTGCCCAGCTCAGGAGCTGCCATTCATAAACCAATGCATCTTGATCAATGTCACCCCTTTCAACCTTCTCACTGATTCCAACGTTTTTGTTTGTTTCCCTTTTCTTTTCCTTTCCTTTCCTTCCCTTTCCTTTTCCTTTTCCTTTTCTTCCCTCTCTCCCTCCCTCCCTGCTTCCCTCCCTCCCTGCTTCCCTCCCTCCCTCCTTCCCTCCTTCCCTCCCTCCCTCCCACTCTTCCCTCCTTCCTTCCTTCCTTCCTCCCTCCCTCCCTCCCTCCCCCCCCTCCTCTCTCTCTCTGTCTCTCTTTCTCTCTCTCTTTCTGTGCTGGTACTGAGGATTGAACTTAGGGCCTGGAACTATCCCTAAGTTTGTTTGTTTGTTTTGTTTTTATTTTGGTCATGGGGCCAGAACTCTGAGCCTGTGCGCTGTCCCTCAGCTCTTCAACTCAAGGCTAGTGCTTTACCACTTGAGCCACAGCACCACTTCTGGCTTTTTCTGCTTATGTGATGCTGAAGAATTGAACCCAGGGCCTCATACATGTTAGGCAAGCACTCTACCACTGAGTCCTACTCAACACTAGGACTCTACCACTTGAGCCACAACTACTGGTAGTTTCTTACAGACTGCCTTGCCCAGACTGGCTTCAAACCATGATCCTTGGATCTCAGCCTCCTGATTAGCTAGGATTATAGGTATAAGCCACCAGCACCAGACCAACACCAAAGTTTTATAAACAACATCCCAGCACATTCAAAGAGTTTGCTAAATCAATGAATTTGCTGCTAAGACACATAGATAATAGTAATATTTCCATTTGCTTATTAAAGGTTCAATATTTAGAAAAAACACTTCAGAGATAATTTTCTCCAAATCTTCACGTGAACTCTAGAATTGTCTTCCCTTTCGCAATTGGAGTAGCTTGTCCAACTCTAAACTTGACAGAGAAATGGTTGAGGTTAGACCAAAACCCTAAGAACCACGTGTTGGTATTAAATTGACCTGACCATCTCTCCAGAGACAGGCAGAACACATACAATGTTATCAGGGAAATCCCCCTGATAGAGCAAACAGCCCCTAGAGTTCTCCATTCCTACCAATATTTCCCCTGCAAACCACCTTTCTAGCTCTACTGCTTTGTCCATCTTCCCAGAGTTCAGTTTGGATTGTACTATTCACTTTCCCTAGCACCTCTCCTGGCCCCACACAGCCTTCAAAACAAAGTGCAGGCTCCATAGATTGGCAATCAGGTGCTCAGGCCTGATTGCCACTCCTCCAGTCCTCTTTTCCATTTCCATAAGCTAACTCTGGCCTCTTTTACCCCAATCAAGCTAGGACAAGGTAGTACACAGAATATAAAGTTGTTCCAAAGCATTCAGTAAGCAAGATTAATACAATGCTTAAAAAAATAGAAATTCATGTAAAAATGCATGATGGAAACTTATCAAACTTTCAAATAAACACAGGATCCTTATCTGTCACTGAGTTCCTCAAAATTGGTCCTCATAACTTCTTTCTACATTAGTTATCTCTCTCTCTCTCTTTTTTATGTGCCAGCGTTTATTAGCAGCTGTCTTCTGTCAGGAAAACCTATTTCCCCTAGTACTTTGAAGACAGTCTGAATCATCTTGGATCCTTTCCAGCTCCTTCCCAAACCAGAGTGGGCATTTGGCAACTGTACACACACACACACACACACACACACACACACACACACCATTGGCTCAAATTGGCTGAGCAGAAAAGGGACCCAGATATTTTTGTTTGGTCCAGGAGATTGACTTTATTGTAAAGATTTTAATAACCAGGAGATATATATATATATATATATATATATATATATATATATATATATATATTTGCCAGTCCTGGGGCCTGAACTCTGGGCCTGGGCGCTGTCCCTGAGCTCTTCAGCTCAAGGTTAGTGCTCTACCACTTGAGCCACAGTGCCACTTCCGGCTTTTTCTGCTTATATGGTACTGAGGAATCGAACTCAGGGCCTCATGCATGCAAGGCAAGCACTCCACCCCTGAGCCACCTTCCCAGCTCCATAACCAGGATATTTTACATGAATAAAAAATGCTAGATTTCTGCCATTTATTGAAAAAAGCAGAAAAACTCAGCAAAACCAGATCTGAATGCTTGTGGGCTACCAGCTGGACACTTGGAGCCAAGCAGCTGACCTGCCTTCAGAGCTCTCTCCAGCTCTCCTCCTTCCATCCTTTTCTCTCACTACATTGCCTGCCAGACCCCATTAGCTCTTGGAGTTGGCTACCCCAAGCAGGAAGGACTGAATAGAAAAAAAAAATCTTCTGGGCCTACTAGCTCTTTCTTGTAGAAAGAAAAAAAAATCCAAAACCAAAACACAAACACACACACAACAAAAACAAACACAAGAAACAAGCCAGGAATAAACGCCTGCTTCTACCCTGGTCTCACATAGAGGCTCACAGAAGCACCCCATCTTTCTAGCCCACAAACTTCCAACAAGCTTGAAACTCGTTTTGCCTTTCCCATATTGACCAGCTTCTGCAGCGTCCTTGGCTCGGGGTCCGCGCCCCTACCCCGATCTTCCCTTCCCGCGCTGGCTTGCGTTCTCTGAGCTCCGCAGCCTGGGGGCGAGCCGGGCCCCCAGCAGCACCCTCGCTCTTTGCCCCGGGCCGGGGCGCTCGGCTGGCTCGCCCAGGGCTGCACTGGGCATGCTCAAAGGCAGCCGCGGGGGGCAGGTTGGCTTCGCAGGGAGGCGAATGCACTAGGCGGCGGCGGCGGCGGCGGCGGCGGGCGGGCGCGCGGCTGCAGCTGAGCTGGGGCGCCCGGAGTTGGAGTTGCCGGGAGTTTCCCCCGACCCCTCCCTCTCCGCGCGTCGCAGCCGGAGCCCAAGCGAGCAGCCGCCAGCCAGCGCCGGGGCCGGCAGAACCTGGTCCGGAGCTCGGAGCTCTTCACCGAGCAGCTCCTCGAGAGGAGTGTCGCCGGTTGGGACGCGTGCCGCGCACTGGCACCGCCCGGGCACGAGCCAGGCTGCACGGTAGGGCTGGGGGTTAGGGGGACCCAGCGGTCCAGGTGGAGGCCAGGCCGTGGTGGGGTGGTGGTGGTGGTGGGGTTAGGGAGGCATGCGATCGCGGCTGCTGGGGCGCCGGTCCCAGGTCTGGGGCAGTGGGCAGGAGTGGGCGAGGGCCACGAGGGATGCGTTCAAGTTGGCGGGCTGCGGGAGAAGGGGCCGCGCGCTCCGGCGCGGTTGCTTTGTGCACGCGGAAGGGGACTGGGTTCGGATCCACTCCACACCTACCTAGCAACCCGGTGTGAGTGCGAGACTGGGCAAAACCTCACAGCCCGAGAGAGGGTTTTCCTCCGAGAAAGTTGAGGATGGAGCCCTTCTTTCCTCACTGTCCCCCGTGGGAGCATGGGCCCACCCCGAGCGGGGGTAGGGTGTGTGTGTGGGGGGGGGGTGGTCGCTGCGCACTTCCATGAAGCTCTTTCACTCCTTAGCTGGAAATCAGCACATCACCCCCGATCTTTATAAAACCTTGCCGTCCTTTAGGAAAATGACTTCTGCCCCAAACCCGAAGCGAGCTCTTTTTGGCGGGCACTGGCTCCCTGCCCCACCCCCACGCCCGGGCTTTGCACCGGGCGACGCGCTGCTGCTCCCTCTTCCAGCCGCACACGGGGTCAAGGGCGCCAGGCTCCCAATTCGCTGTTATTGCTGCGCGCCTGAATCGTTCCTCACCCCCTGGCAGGACAGCGAGGCCTGAGTAGATGGATGAATTTTTCTTCTTGTCCACACTTCTACAACCCCACCTGGTTTAACATCCCAGAGGTCAGGCTCTCGAGGGAAGTTTAGAACAGCATAATTGTTCCTTAGAAGAGGGGGCGTGGTGGTGAATGTGCTTTTGATGACCACCCAGGACTTTATAGCTACCCATCTCGTGTTTCTTATTAATCTTCCACAGGGACTAACTGTGGGAAGGAATAAGGTCCAAACAACAGTGCTCTCTGCCCCATTCCACCCTCTCCCTGGTGGCATTTTGGGTAACCCTAGGGCTTGGGAACTGGTGTTCTGCAGAGTCCAAGGGTATGGAAGATGTCAGTGTTTGTTTGTTTGTTTCCCTGGCTTCACTTTCTTTCAGTTCTTGTTTTGAGTTTGGGGGTTTTGCTTGCACACGAGCACAGCTGAGCTGTCATAACCCAAGGGGGTGTTTGAGCTTTAGCTTAGGCACTGAGCCCTTGTTCGCCTCTGAGGCTGCTAGTGGGAATCAGTCCAGAAATGATTATGCAGGCTAGAAATATGCTTCTCTTTTTCTTTTTTGGCTGAACACCTTAGCTGTTGCGTTTGTATGTTAAGTTCTTAAAGGAGCACCCACACACTGCTCAAGTGCCCTGATTTAGGGGCTCACCAATGCTGCTTTAAGTTTTCTTCCGTGCTTTTACCTTGGTGTTAGGGGACTTTGGGAAATATTTCCGGACGTGAGGATCAAATGATGTGACACAATGCACAGGTTCTAGAATGAGATAGGCCACATATAGCTTTCCAGCTCATTGAAGGGCGGATGGGCACATTATTAACCATTCTGAACTTCAGTTTCCTTCTCTATCCAATGCGAGATAATCACGACCTTAGTTAGCCCTCTCCATTGCTACTATGATGCTTGGGAGAGATAATAGATATGAAACGTGTAAAACAAAACAACAGCAGCAACAAAAACCTTTAAAATATCATTCATACTTTGGGTGTTGTCTTTGCATCTGATCTTTAAAATTTATAAATCCTTTCTCTAACAATCCATCCTCTTTTTATACCTCATCAAGAGGTTTTGTTGCTCCATACTTTCCTCAAATCCATATTTCTTGATTTTAAGGGTTGGAAGTCCCTCACATCTCTCTGAGATTGGCAGTGTTGTATAGATTAGGAGACTACCATGATTGCCTTATCAACATTTGTCATGCCAGGCCTCAGAATGTCAGGTCAGCAAGGCCTTGTTTTAAGGGCCAAGGATGAGGACGAAATCAGAAAGCCCTGGGATGGAACTCTGATTTGGCTTCTCATCATGACCTTGAACTAAGGACTGAACTCAGTCTCAGAAACTGAAATCATTCTGTGAGATTTAAGGCCAGTACCACTCAGAAACAAGGACAGAAGAGCTTGTTTGTCACTCAGGAAGAGTAAACATGGCTCCCAGCAACCCCAAGTTGTGTTTTCCCTGATCCTATGGTAGAGGGTCTGAGATGAGCATCAATCTCCTGTTAAAGCACAGGTTGTTGGGTGATTCTGTAGAAGTACAGTGGAGGTCCAGCAATTTTCACTTCTTAACTAGTTTCAGATAATGCTAATACCCACATCATGCAAACAGTATCATTAATTTATATAGGGAAATGAGGTATGGCAAAGGAAGAGGGATAGGGAGGAGAAGAGGGAGAGAAGAGGTTTGTCCTGAAATGACATTGTTTTAGTATTTCATATATAAAGATGGGGTTTCTTCCAGGTGTTTTTAGAAAATTGCACTAAGCATTTTATATTTCATTATTTGTGCCACTTTCCATTGTTCAGTTTTAATTATTCTAGTTCTTCAAATGAGCAGATTTTACAGAAGGCTAGAGATGCCCTTTTTCTTGCTATAAAGTACATTGTGGTTTCTAGATCACTCTTGGGTAGCCTGAGATTGGTGACTTTTGTATTGATAAATTCAGTAACTATTTCTTTGATTTGATCTCAGACATTTGTGGGGTGGAAAATTGGACAGAATTCTAACACTTGATTCTTAAGCTTAAGATTATAGAACAGATCAGTCGGCTGTCTTATGAGCAAAGATAAATGTACTTTCTGTGGTATCTTCTTTGGATGAATGGTTTACCCAGGCCTTCCAGGAAGAATGAAGTATATCCCATGGCAGTTGTCCTGTGGTGGCGAAGGCCTTCCTTGCCATCTGTAGGATGTGGCCTTGGCAGTGGCCTTTGGCTTTCAGGGTCAGCTGTGAAGTATCAGCAGGGTGCCCTGGGTGAATTAGTTTATAATAAAAGCACTGTTTTGGCTCAGTCCAGTCCTAACCTCTGCTCCTTGTCCCCCCAGCCATTCATGATCCTGTGCGGAGAGCTCATCATGACTTGCTATGACCTAGATTGTGGCCTTGAATTTTTAACTGCTTTACTTTAGAGAGGCTTTAGGAGCTAGCTTGAATAGGAGCGTTCTTGAGATAACATCCCAGGGAAGAAATAGATTTTATATAATGTAGCACACAAACAGAGTAGGGGAATGAGGTGGCCAGTCAGGACTTACTAATTCTTGCATTGCCAGATGGAATCTCAGTTGACCCTCATACTTTATCTCAGTTTTCCATTTGTGTTTTGCTTTAGTGTAAGATGATTAACACTAGAGAAGCCTATCAGCAAATCAGAAACCTATTCAAAAACTCAAGTGTACCACTTAGTGTTTTAGTAAATAAAACTGCGAGGCCCAAACTAACTTGTTTTCCTGACAGCAATCAGCACTTGATGAAGGGTAGAGACCTTTGGGATGTAATCCTTAAGATTCAGTAGCTTATTTACATGGTTTCTCCCACTTAATATAAGTAGGGAAACTTTCTCATAACTTGATGTTTATATTTTGGGCGTTACCCCATTTTCACTGTTGGGATTTGTTCCAGTATGAGAAGCCTTTTTCCTTATCATCGTTGTTTACTTTCTGTAGCAGTGACTGGTGTGGAATCTCCTGAGAGCTGCTCATTATGATACTTTCTTTTGCTTTGGTCATCAGGGCTGTTATTAGTGGGTCACATAGACTCAAGGACTATTCCTGGAATGCCATATTCAACCTTCCTACAGGGGTGTTTTTAAACAAAAGCCACAGTTTATATTGCATGAACTCAATAGTATTCATTTTTTCATATTAAAACATTCTCCAGTTCCAGAAATCAATGGATTTTAAACATGATGAACGTGTTTAATGTTCTGTAACCTAGTATATTAAGAGTATGTATCAGCTGATCCCATCTTAAGATAAAGCAATGTATTTTCTTATACCAGAAAACATTTTCTGCTCAGTGCTGTCCAGCTGATAGAATTGAGTAGCAAATGAATTAGTTCAGCAGTTCTTAGGGTATATAGGAGGGATGCTACTAGGGTAAATGTTCATAGGTATGTAAAGGGCAAATCAATCTTGGAAAAACAATGTATCACTTTCTCAATAGACTTTGAGAGGTATCACATTTAACAGTGTTAATAAAATCACCTTTCCAGGAACACAGGACATTTTTGAGGTTAAACTGTGCACTGGTGAATCACACCTATAATCTTAGCTTAGATCCCAGGTGGCTAGTAGCCAAGGATTGTGGTTCAGTGCCAGCCCCAGCAGTTGAATCTATGAGACTCTCATCTCCAATTAAAAAGCCATAAGTAGTTAGGCAGTGGTGGTTAATGCCACGTAGCTACTGAAGAGGCTAAGATCTGAGAGTCATAGATTGAAGCCAGACTGGGCAAGAAAGTCTGTGAGACTCTTATGTCCAATTAGCTACTCAGAAAATGCTGGAAGTTGTGCTGTGGTAGAGCATTAGCCTTGAGCAAAAGAAGCCCAGGGACCGTGCCCAGGCCCAGAGTTTAAGCCCCAGGATGGGAAAAAAAGATGTAAGTAAAGATGTGGTTCAAGTGGTAAAGGTCCAACCTGAGCAAAAAAAAGACAAATAAGAGTGTAAAGCCCTGAGTTAAAGCCTCAGTACTGGTGCACACACACACACACACACACACACACACACACACACACACACACACACACACACCACTTTTGATGTTTTATGTATATCCATAGAATTTCATTACTGAATTAGCATAGTCCATCTACAGGCTTAGGAGGTTTTACCTAATATATCCCTAATGTATAGGGCACTTTATGGATTTAATTTGGTAATCAACGCTAGAAGATTGTTATTATTTTCTTTTTATTTTAGAGGAAAAGTTTGTGATGGGTAAGAAAGTCTTTGTGAAGGAGCTGGACTGTGATAATATAAATGATGATGTTATATCTTTCTACAGAGATGTGTTTTAGGTTATTCCTGGAGCAGAAATATAGATTTAATAGCTGTGCTGGCATGTAAATAACTTTCAGAGCATACAAGATAGGTTGTGCCTTGTGCAATATGAGACTTATGATACTATTAGTGATTATGTGGTGGCAGTCAAAGAACCTATTGTTCAGTTTGTTCTTGCTTGTGTAACTTCATCACTGAAGTAGCAGATGAATTCCAGTGTTGACAGGAAAACAAGTGGTGGGTAAATAGGACAGAGGCACATTTCTTAGATGACAGGGACAGGGTTCCCAGTCAGCAATGGAGGTAGGAATAGTGGTTTGAGTACAGACAGAGGAGTCATTAAGATGTAGGTTCCAACATGTAATGTTGGGTAAAGAAGGAATAGCATTCCAGGAAGAGGCTTCTTGACTAGAGTTTCAAAAATAATTGGTAGAGAGAATTCTTACAATTCAACAATAAAAAGGGAAAACAACTCAATTTAAAAGCAGGCAAGGGATTTACATCACATAGATTTTTCTTTTGAAGAAGCATATAAAAATATGCTTAGCACCATTAGTCATCAGGAAAATGCAAATCAAAAACTTCAGTGAGATGCCACTTCCCCTCCATGAGTAGGGCAATGATAAAAAAGACATGGGAGAAACTGGAATGCTCATACAGCAAGTTGCTGATAGGAATGTGAAATACACAGCCACCTGGGGAAACAGTTTTGGCACTTCCTAAAAATGTTGAACAATAGCTACCTAAAACCAATTCCACCCAAGAGATTGAAAACATTCATAGGAACCCTTCTAAATAAATGTTTATAGCAGCATTAGTCATAAAAGCCAAGAGATAGAAATAACACAAATGTCTATCAACTAATAAATAAGCAAAATATTATATAGCCAAACCATGGAAATCTATCAACAATAAACTAAAATGAACTTTTGATTTCTGCTACAAGTTTCACAAGTGAACCTTGAAAAACGTACTGTGCAAAAGATGCCAGACACTATAGAGAAACTGTATGCTCATGTTTTGAGATACTATTAGCCAAATTATAGAATCAGCCTAGGTACCTATTAGTGGGTAAAGGGATGAAGAAAGTGTGTAGATACACAGTGGGATTTTACTAAGTCAGTAGAAAGAATGAAATCATGTTATTTACTGGAAATGAATGGAACTGGAGATCACTATGTTAAATGAAATAAATCAGTCCCACAAAAGCAAGTACTGAATATTTTCTCTCATTTATGGAAGCTAGGGGGTAATGAAACAAAACAAAAACAAGGCATTAAGTAAAAGGGAACTACTGGGAAGGTTGAAGGGGTCTTAGAAGGAAAAGAAAGGGTAAATAAGTGTAACAGATGGGTGAATATGATCAAAGCACGTTAAAGACATACATGTGTGGAAATGCCATGATAAAATCCTTTATCATGCTGAATGGTATATATTAATACCAATGGAAAAAATAAAAAAAAGAAACCAGGCACAAAAGTGTATAGTTGTATGACTACGATATGAAATGTCCAGAGCAGGAAAATGCACAGATGGGAAGTAGATCCGTAATTGCCAGGAGTTGCAAGAGGAAGCATTGGGAAGTGACTGTATGAAGTTTACTTGGGAGGAGATGAAATGTTCTAGAATTAGATAGTGCTGATTGCACAACTTTAAAACTGTTGAGTTACAGACTTTAAAAGGGTGACTTTTTATGGTTAAATAAAGTATACCTTTGGCCAGGGCCAAAGCACAGTTTACAAAAAAAAAAAAAAAATGGCCAAACAAAATCCAGGAACAGGGTTTCCTGCTATGGAGAGAACTATCTGGCTTATCCCTTTCTCCTTGTTTATATTTGAGTGCTTTAGGATTCTTTTATTCTCTCATCAAAAGCTTTTTTTCCACATTAAAAGGGCTTTGTATCATTCTGCTTCTGAATCAGAGGAGTAGTTTTCATGGTTAATGCCTGTGATCTTCAGATTGGCTTCTTTCTGGATTTCCCTCTGGAAACAAATTCCATATTTAGGCTTCCTTGTAGTGAGCCACCAGAGGGCATGCTGACTAGGCAGCTTATACTTAGCTTTTCCCTTAAGATTTGACTATGGTAGACATTTTAGTGTCATTTACTAATTTGTTTGTGGAATTCTGTCAAGATCTCACTCTTCCCATTTTATAAGTCTCTGACCCTATTCCAACAGGGTTCTCTTGGTCCTTGGCAATTATGTGAGCATCAATGCATTGGGCCCAAAGGTCATGATGCTTAAATGAGGTTTAATACTACTGGAGCTGAGGTTTTCCTGCAGAGAAAGACACTTCCTTCCCTTTCCTTTTGTGGTATAGTGTAGCAATGATCGCATACTCATGCAAGCAGCACTGGGGACCAGCAGGCTGGGGTGGGTTTTGGGATTCTGCAGTTTATTCAACTCTTATTGGTGCAGATGCTGCCACACCAGACATCACCTTGAGCAGATGCTGATTCAGTATAGAGAAGATGGCTTTGGACTAATGACAAAGGCTCAGTGTGAAACTTGGTCCCACCATTGATTTGCTGTGGAATCTTGGCAAATTAATTAATATCCAGGTCAGTTTTCTTTTTTTGTAATCAGAGTAAGACTGAACTCATAAAAATGTATTCAGTGTGTTTTGTCTGAAATGATAATACTACTGGCTTTTCCCTTTCTACAAAGGCCAGGAATTCCTTAGGGAGGGTAAGGCAAACAGAAAATGCAAAAGGACACCAAGAGGAAGAGGATTTAAATTTGGTATGGCTGTGGCAAAGAAATGGGGGGAAGTCTGAGGTTTGAATCATATTGCTCAGGGAAAAATGAACTTGCTTCTTAAGTTTCAAATTATCATAGTTTTGGTGAAGCCTTTGAGCTAGTCTTCAGTTTGGAACATTTTCAGGGTGTTGGGTCTCTAGTATGTTTCCTTTGGAATGGTTGCTTCCCACTCATCCCCTCCCCATTTTGTGCTTGTACTGGGGCTTGAACTCATGGTCTCCAACTCTCCCTTGTCTTTTTCTGTTCATGGCTTGTGCCCCACTACGTCAGCCACATCTCTACTTCCAGCTTTTTACTGGTTAATTGGAGATAGGGATTTGTCTGCCTGGCTGGCAGATCTCAGCTTCCTGAGCAGCTAGGTTTACAGGCTTGAGTGGTTTCTTTTTATCCAGAGGCTATCCCTGAGCTGTTCAGTTGGTACCATGGTTCCTTGGTATATAATATCTGCCCATCCTTGCCTAGCCAGTTTCTGTCCTTACTTATATTTATTTCTGCCAATAGTGAGAAGAAATAAAAGGCGCTAAAATGCAAGCTATTGAGCTTTATTAGCAGCTCCAGTCAAAGTCTCTTGGGGTGAAATTATAAATATTTGCTTCCTTGTTGATTTCAGAAAACATGGATGTTTGGTTAGTTTACCTTCTATGAGTGTATTGCCTGTAGCAAAGTTAAATTGAATATATTAATGGAAAGTAACTGAACTACTAGGAACAAAATCTGCCATTGGCCCCTAGTCTCTTACCTGGAGCCAGAGCTACTTGCTCCAGGAGTCTCAGCTTCCTCTTTGGCTGTTTAGACTGGCTGGCTGGTGGCCTATCTCATGGAGTTGGCATAAAGGCATGGTGAAATGATGTACTGTTACTTTCTCATGCTGGGTTACATAATTACACAGTTCTAGGGTTATACAACGTAAGTTGATGGCTTATTAACTTCTGTCTCCTTTATCATTTGAAGTGAGAAGAAATAAGAAATTGTATTTATATTTCATTTAAGTTGACAGATCTCCTTTTACATTCCTCTGGGAAACAATATATAAGAATAGTTTTTTTGTTTGTTTGTTTGGTAGGGTTTCTACTAATATAGTCACGAATACAGTAAATAAAACTGGTTTTTAGTTGTCATTGTCTAAAATTCAGTGTTTTCCTAGAAGTAGTAAATTTATGCTGTGAGACCCTATACCATATTCTTGAGTCTTTCAAGAGTGGACAGGTTTGAGTCTGATGACTTTGAAGAAAAGTGATGGTGCAGTTGTGTGCTTTGTTATAATGGCCAGGTGCCATTGGCTCATGCCTGTAATCCTAACTACTCAGAAGGCTGAGATCTAAAGATCGCAGTTCAGAACTAGACTGGGGTAGGAAAGCCCATAAATCTCTTTATCTCCAGTTAAAAGCCAAAAAATCAGTAGTGGAGCTGTGGCACAAGTACCAGAGCCCTAGCTTTGAGCAGAAAAGCCCAGGAACAGTGCCCAGGTCCTGAGTTCAAGCATGCTCTCTCTCTCTCTCTCCTCTCTCTCCCTCTCTCCTTTCTCTCTCCTCCCTCTTTTATATCTCTCTCTTTCTCTCTCACACACACATACCCTCTCCTCTCTCAAATAAAAGAGAAACAAAAATAAGTATTTTGTTGAGTCCTAAGGCACTTGGCCTCACTGAAACAAGCTGTCCTTTTGGAAGGTGGAAGTGAAGGTATCCTTTAGAAGTGAGGATTATCTGATTTCTGAGGCAGGTGAGGTGTATGCTTTAATCTAGTCACTTTCAATAACTACTGGTGACAGAGCCAGGTCAGATGTAGAAGGAAACTTTTGTTTTGTTTTGTTTTGTGATGGCACTGGGGCTTTACCCAGGGCCTTACCCTCTTGCTTGGTTTCTTTGCTCAAGGCTGGCATTCTCTAACTTGAGCCACACCTCCACTTCCAGCATTTTTCTGGTTAATTGGAGATAAGAGTCTTATGGACTTTTCTGCCCAGGCTGGCTTCAAACTGCAATCCTCAGATCTCAGCCTCTTGCTTGAGTATTTAGGATTCCAGGTTTAAGCCACCGATACCTGGCAAGATGCTTGTTTTTGGACTTCTTAGGAATAGATTGCCTCCCACAGTCTAAGATGAAAGCCAGCAGTACTTAATACTTGTGCAGTTAATAGTATTCTTGAAGAAGTTCATTGACTCTATCATTAAATAGCAGTAAGGAAGTTGTGCTGTTGCTGAGAAGGAGCTGGGTGTATAAAGTTGGGTGTTCCTGAAGTAAGTTCTTCTGAAATTAAATCCGTATACAACTATAACACTATTTTTTTTAAAGCACCTACTTTGAGCATAGAACATTGTACTTACATAATGAGCTCAAAGCTAATAATGTGGCTATTTCTCACAATGTCATTTACTGAAACATACTGAAACATAAGAAATGAGATTTCCAGATCCTTTACCAACACTGCCAACCACACATCCTGTGTGTGTGTATGTGTGTGTGTGTGTGTGTGTGCATGCACGCGCGTGCGTGCGTGTGCCAGCCAGTCAGCACTAGTGTTTGAACTCAGGACTTTGGTGATATCTCTTAGCTTTTTGCCTGAGGCTGGAGCTTTACCTTTGAGCCACAGCTCCATTTCTGACTTTTTGCTGGTTAATTGGATGTAAGATCTCACAAGTTTGGTTTTTTTTGTTTGTTTGTTTTTGCCTGGGCTGACTTTGAATAGTAATTCTGAGATCTCAACCTCCTGAGTAGTTAGAATTACAAGTGTGAACCAATGGTCCCTGGCACATAGTTGATTCTTAAAAATAGAACAAAGAATCTTGAACTCAAACACCTTCCTTAGGAGCAGTCCTCGGTCTCCAATCCCACCAGACTGTGAATTTCAAAAGCAGAGATTTCCTTTTCCTTTTTCGATTTTTAATCCATGAGGATAGAAACACTACCAAATTATACAGAATCAATAAAAGTATGTTGAATTACACCGCTGCTTTTCTTCTAAGATTTCTGTTCACTCACTGTCAGTGTGTTATTTTTATTATTTAACATCTACCTACAGATTTGTTTTTTGTTTTTGTTCTGTCATGGAGCTTGAACAAAGGGCCTAGTTGCTGTCTCGAGTTTTTCTGTTCAAGGCAAGTGCTCTACCACTTTGAGTCACAGCTCTGCTTCAGTTTTATGGTGATTAGTTGGATATAAGAGTGTCACAGACATTTCTGCCTGGGCTGGCTTTCCTGAGAAGCTAGGATTTCAGGCCACCAACTCCTGGCTCAGATTTTTATTCTAATATAGCTCATGATTCTAAGCACTTCACAATTGATTCCTTTACTTTTTACTATAGACTCTCAAAAGTAGGTTCTGTTACTTCTTCCTGTAGAGAAAGGGCAAGTGATATACCTTTGGCTCCATGGGCCTATGTGGTGACCGTGGCAGACTCCCTTTACTTACTTTAACTTTCAAATATTAACCTCTCTGCCTTTCCTGAGAATGGTAGAGAGGAGACACTAAGCATGCTTTTCCTTTCTTCTTACTTTCCACATATCTGTTTTCTACTCATTCCCATGTTCCAGAAAAATGTGACTTGAGTTTGGAAAATAAGTGCTGGATTATGGCTTACTCATACTGTTCCAGGCTTGGGTTGTGGCCATTTACCCAGTGGCTTCTCGGTTAGGATGAACTAGGCTATTTTTCACTGTACAAAAGGGAGAGAAGGACCAGTACCTACTCCTCAGAGTTTGTTGGAAGGAATAAAGAATTAACCATTAAGTTGCTCAAAACCAGAGACTATGTCAGCAATATGATTTTGCTTGTTACTTGGTCAAGGCTCTGGCCTGTAGCCTCTAGCCTCTGACTTTGTCAGGTAATCAGCTGTAAAGTTTAGTCAGTGTCTCTCACACCTTTACTGTACTTGAATCAAATGGCTGTCATGTTAAAATAGGCCTTGATAGATAAAGCCTGGATGGGTCCAGACCTTCTCACAGGCTTCGAGAGACTCATGAGGTCTGGGCTTATACCAAGGCTAGAGGAGCTCTGATTATGGAGTCATGCCTAGCGTTCCAAATGCTATTTTGTCCCAGTAAAGCTGATTTTCGAAATGGGAACTCAGCCAGGGAGATCTGTGCGGAAAGACTGAAAGTTACATGGAGACAGTCAACAGCTGATGACAAAATGGGGGAGAAGTGATAAGGAAAGGAAATGTGTTACCTTCAAAGTGGGTTCCATTTCTACCTGTGAGCTCAACTCTCTTCATATGATGGAAAAGTCTATTCTAGATGTTAAAATGGAGGAGAATGGAAAAGGAATAGGCTGGACTCGTTCATCAAAAGGCGAGGACTGTTTATTGAGGAACAGCAAGGGGCACAGACCTTCCTGTGGGTTTGGTGGTTGTGCCAGAGAGTTGGGACAGAAGCTGGGTTTTTAATTGGAGGTCCAAGCAAGGAGGCAGAGGATAATAAAAAAAGCCACCAGATCAAGGAAGGTGGGGGCCTTTCAGTTGGGCCCACAATGGGATGCTTACAGCTGGGCTTAGGTGGATTGCTCTGCCTGCACTTAAAACAAGCTCACACATACCTAGGATTTTGCTTGGGGTCTGTATGGGCCTGGGACAATAGGATAGGGGTCAATCTTTCACTAGTGGCTCTGAGGTATTGCTGGAAGAATGAAAGCATAGTCACTTCCTGTTTCAGTTGAAGTGGCATTTCACAAAGAACCAAGGCTGCCAACAACATGGAAGAACCTTGAAAGTAACCCCGGAGCACCTCAAACTTCTTCATGGGTTCCTCCAGTTCACCCTGCTCTTCAGCTCTATCCATTATGGCTCATGTTGACGTCATAAGAATGAATGCTAGGATGTCAATTTAGAGTTTATAGAGTAATCTCACAGTACTTCCTTTGATTGTTGTAATTGCCCGGGTATTTTTTATTTTTATTTTTTTTACAGATGTTTCAAGAATCGGGGTTGGGAGCAGACCCCAGGGTAGGACCATGACTTGGTATCCCTTACCTCTTATATGAGGCCTAATCTGGTGTTAAATACATTTATGCCTGTGGACAGTATAAATGGTGTCCCTAGAATAACTGCAGAGGAAGAGGCATCTAGATGAGTTTACTTTAAAAAAAAAAAAACCAACAAACCCAAACTATTGAAGTACAATGTATGCAAAGACACAAATACAAACTGTAGGTGAAGTTCAGTGTTTCTATTCAGTAAGCACACTGAATTTTTTAACCTTTTTTTTTTTTTTTGTCGGTCATGGAGCTTGAACTCTGTTGAGCTGTCCCTCAGCTCTTCAGCTCAAGGCTAGCACTCTACCACTTGAGCCACAGCGCCACTTCTGGTTTTCTGAATGGTTTATTGGAGATAAGAGTCTCATGGACTTTCCTGCTGGGGCTGGCTTCGAACTGTGATCCTCAGATCTCAACCTCCTGAGTAGCTAGTATTACAGGTGTGAGCCACTGGTGCCTGGCTTTTTTTTTAACCTTCTTCTAATTGTGAAAGTGATGTATAGAGGGGTTACAGTTATATAAGTAAAGTAATAAGTACATTTCTTGTCAAACTTGTTATCCCTTCCCTCATTTTTCTTCTACTTTCCCTCCCCCTGCAATCCCTCCCCCCTGCTAAGTTGTGCAAATCATTTCCAACATATTGCCTAGTGTATGTTGCTGTTGCATTGGTTTCCCCCTAGTACTTTGTCTCACCCTTCTGTTGTTCCCCTTCTCTCCCAAAATTCAAATAAATGTGTATACAATACCAGGGTACCAAAATCAAATACAGTGACAACAGGGGATGTACCATAGAGGGAAGAACATTCAAAAGAAACAAAAAAAATCACATTACATTAAAAACAACAGCAACAAAGAAAAACCTCTTGTGTCTATGTCTTGGAGTTCATTTTGCTTTGCATCATCTTATATGGTCATAGTACTTAGCTTTTGAGCTCTTCTGCTCATCTGATAAGCATGTCCTAGACATATACTAATTATTGCATATAAGAGAAACCATGGGACCTATGTTTCTTTGGGTCTAACTTACTTCACTTAATATGATTTTTTCCAACTCTTTTAATTTCCTTACAAATGGGACTGTGTCATTCTTTTTGATGGAAGCATAGAGTTCCCGTGTGTGTGTGTGTGTGTGTGTGTGTGTGTATCACATTTTCTTGATCCATTCATCTACGGAGGGGCATCTGGGCTGGTTCCATATCTTAACTATGGTGAATAATGCTGTGATAAACATAGTTGTGCTGGTAGCTTTAGTATGGCCTTTTTGTGATCATTTTGGTTAATGCCCAGAAGTGGGTTTGCTGGGTCATAGGGGAGCTCTATGTGGAGTCTTTTGAGGAACCTCCATTCTGCTTTCCAGAGTAGTTGAACTAGTTTACACTCTCACCAATAGTGCAGTAGGGTTCCCTTTTGGCCATATCCCATCCAGCATCTCTTGTTATTAGATTTCTTGATTATAGCCATTCTAACTGGGATGGGGAGAAATCTCAATGCTGTTTTGATTTGCATTTCTTTCATGGCCAGAGAAGTTGAGCATTTCTTCATGGTACACTGAATCTTAACACAGATCGACTGAGAAGAAGTGGAAATGTGGCTCAGTGGTAGAGCACTAGCTTTGAGCAAAATAAATTAAAAGAGCACTCAGGCCCTGAGTTCAAGCCCCTAGTACCAGTGTACGTGCAAGTACACACACACACACACACACACACACACACACACACATGCACACACAAAAAATAGTCCTATTTACTTGAAGGTAAAGCTTAGTAGTAGAGCATTGGCTTAATATGCATAAGGCTTTAGGTTCTATTACCAATACTGCAAGGAAAAAAACCCTACCAGGCAAGAAGGTAAACTGGGCTCCTCATATACTTTTTCTAGGTCCCCTTCTAGAGATTTTTCTCTCTATGAAGGCATTGGAACTAACTTCAAACACTATGGATCACTTTTGCTAATTTTAAGAAATTATGTAAATGCAGTCATACTTTTGTATTTTTTATGTTTGGCTTTAAATTTTTGTATTTGTAATCGGAAAACTAGTGTATATTTATAGTGCATGAATTGTTGCTTTATTATATGTATACAATGTGGAGGTATTAAATCAAATTAATTAACATGCATGACCTCACATCTATTTGTATGAAAACAATATGTCTGACTTCTTTCCCTTGATTTTTTTTTTTTTTGGTGAGACTCATTTATCAGGCAGTTTTATTGTTGGAAGTGAATACTGATCATTCCTTTGAATAAGTATGCCACAGCTGCTCATGGTAGATATTTGAATTGTTTCTAATTCCACCAGAATATGACTTGAATGAGAGTGTTCATGTATGTGTTTCTTGCTGAACACAGGTTTGCATTTCTGATTGCTTTTATGTGTGTGGAAACAGCAGCTGAGTCATAAGGTGTGAATCTGTTGAGCTTTTGTAGGTACAATCTTTCAGTATGGTCCTTTCAACTCCCCTTACATTCAAATTCCAGTTCCGTTGCTTCATATTCTTTACTTCCTTTCATAAGTCATTTCCATTTTTGCCATTCTTATGTCCTATGCGGGGGTTATGGTGTTCATTTACATTTCCCTCATTTCTATTTGAAGTTTAATGTGCTTTCATTGTGTGTTGGCAATTGTAGATCCTTTGTGAAGTACCTTACTTTTCAGAGTTTTTTTTTTTCCCCTGGAAGAGGGGGTATTTTCTTGTTTTGTTTTGTTTTTATTTTAATGAGAGTTTTATGGAATCTTTGTGAAAAGTATTGAAACCTATAGTCATGAGGGTTACCTGTCACTGATACCTGATTATATTCTCTAATGTTCAGGGGAAGAAAGGAAGTGGGATGAGTCAGGAAACCCTTTAGTAAGGAATCTTCGTGTCCTGAGACAGCATATGTGGCCTAGACCATTGTAAAATTAAGGGACTATTTGAAAGTTTAAAAGAAGTTTACCTTCTGTAGGAGTCACTCTGGAAGCCAAAAAATATTGTTGAAAACCTTTTCTTGAAATGTTTTGAATTGGCTTTGAACATGCATAAAATAGAGAAATGTTACTCTTAGGACTGGTGATACAGGTTGGTGATAGAGTGCTTGCCCAGCATACACAAGCTGAAGGTTTCATCGCCATTACTACAAAACAACCAACAACCTCCTAAACCTCCCATGGGTAAGGGAGATCCTTCCTGCTTGATTAAAAATAATGTATTATATATAAGACTTTTCTGGTAAAAAGACGGACCTTTCTTTCTTTGATGGAGACAAAAGACACTGACAGGTGGGAAAAAAATTTCATGATCTTTGTGTGTTGGGGGTAGTGAGTTTCTGGGGCTTGAACTAAGGATCTGGGCTGTCACTTGCCTGTCTCACTTCAGACTGGCCCTTTACGGCTTGAGCCACACCTTCACTTCCAGGGTCATGTACTCTAACAGACCCTAGATGTTGTCTGAACACCATGTATGTAGAGAGCGGGGATACCAACTGTTGTTGTTGTTGCTTTTCCCCAGGTAATTAAGAAGATAACTCAGAAACTCCTAGATTTCTCTTGAGACCCACACCAGATCTTTTCTTTTGTGTTGTGGCTCCTCTGTGTTTAGCCCCTGTGTTCTTCACAGCCTTGGTTTGCAGGGCAGAGTCATGGATTCGTGATGATTAGATGCTCAAAGTTTTTATACAGATTAGAATTTTATTGTTTATACAGATTTGTTATTTTGTTATTTATACAGAGTGGAATTTGATTCCTTTTCACATGGTTTTCTGTAGATAAACTGTGTGAGACACTTGAAAAAAAATCCAGGTGAAAATATTTTGATAAAAACTTTCCCTTGGTAATGTGATTTTCGTATTATATTGAATTCCTGGAGAGGATTCCCAAGCAGGTGTGAATTGTTTGGTGTTACCCAGGAGCAGCTGTCCCCAGGGGCCATGAACACCTGACAGGGCTATCTAAACCTGTTTCTTTGTCGCCTTGTAACATCCTAGACACACGTGTAAGCTTTACACAGGAGATTGGGACTTGGCTGGTGGATGATTTGAGTCATTTCTTCACCTCCTGCCAAAAGAAAAAAAAAACTGTGTAAATAGTGCTTTGTGCTTTGGGTTTTACAGTGTACTGGATAAACACAATATATACATTGTGGTTGGAGTAGGAAAGCACCTCCCACATCCTTGTTCTTTCAGTAAGTGGAAGTCATAGGTAACTGGGAAGTAGGTCAGGCTCCACGGTCAGCTCTGACAGAGGTACAGTAAACACTGCCTTCCTGCACATTGGTCATGTTATTTACAGGCACAATTGTACCATTCTTCTTGAGCAGACCTGTGTGTGTGTGTGTGTGTGTGTGTGTATCAAAATTTGAACTCAGTGCCTTGAGCTCATGTACCTTGCTTACTCTATTGGTTCTCTACCACTTGAACCATACCTCCAGCTTTGATTTTTGCAGGTTAATTGAAGATGGAGCTTCACAGACTTTTCAGATTTCAGCCTCCTGCAGAGCTAAAATTACTGGCAGGAGCCTCCAGTGCTTAGTTTCCAAGCAGGTTTGCATAAGCCTCTTAGCTTGGAAATAAAGATCTTACCTCAAACAATACCTGAGGCTTCATCAGTGAGATTCCAATTATAACAATAGCTCACAGTTGCACACATGTGCTATTTTGAGGATATTTGTGTATTCTTTAAGCTTCTTGTTTATGTGCTCTAATTAATCTTATTTTACAGAATCAGGAAGCAAGGCTCAGAGTTGTCCTTTGGCCCAAGGGTCACACAGCTCATCAGTGTAACACCTGAATTCAAGCTCCTGATGCCACATTGTTCGGAATGGAGCCAGAATCTGAGGCTGTTCCTGAGAAACTGAGTATGGACAGAAAGCTCAGACATTTATTAATAGGAAGTCAATGAATATAACCAACGCTTGCATTTTAAATATACAGCTTAGGTGAGGGATGAGAGATTAATTCATTTTAGCAGTTTCAAGGAGAAACAGGTTTTCAAAGGAGAGTCGTTGGCATTTACATGTGCTGACTACATTCTGGAAAGGCTTCCATAGGAAGCGTTGGCAGTTGGGAGGACATTCTCAGGAGCGCTTCTGTCTGGAGTGACTGTTTAGTAGCCTGTGGATTGCCCAAGTACCTCCTCCTTCTGTCTATTAGAAACAAACATACAGGATCAAGCACCTGTGCTGACCCCCCACTTTTTTCTTGGCTGTTTGATGTGCTGACCTGGGAGAGAAAGGACACATGACACCATGGCATCTCCCCTGGCCCACATCGATGCCACATTTTGGTGCTATGTGAGGGGGAAGAGGCTCTAAGCCAGTCTCGGAGCAGCATTCTTGCTGTAGGACAGAGGTCTGCATGTTTCTCCGATTACTTGGTAAAATTTTGTTGTGTACATTTGAACTTATCTCTGTCTTCTCGTTCATTCAGCAACAGTGCCTGCTGTATGTGATCAGTTTCCGTAGGGAACAAAACCAGACAAGGTTTCTGCTTTTATAAAGGATACAAAATTATTGATCTTCATGCTCTGTAGAGGTGCAGTTCGAGGGTATTTGGAATAGTTAGGGAAACCAAGGATTTCCTAAGGAAGGATGAGCTGAGATCTGAAGAGTGAGGAGGAGATAAAAGGGGAGGAGTTGGCATTATAGAGGTGGCAGAATGTACAAAGGCCCTGTGGTGGAGGAGATGCTGGTCTGAGTGAGGGACAGAAGAAAATACGGGTGTCTGGATGAGGATAATGGACATGAGAGTGCTTTCCCAAATATCACACGGTTCCTCACGTGAATGTTAAGTGAACAAGTGGATAATATCCACTTTGGTGTCAGTACAGAGAGTCAGTGAATAGATTGGAAGAGATTCAAGAAGAGATATAGATGGACCTTTTAGAATATTCTCTTGTTTCAGGACAAATGATGCTGGTCTGACCTGAATGCAAAGGACGGAGAGAAATTGGCAATAGGACTTAGATGTGGGTTGGAAGTTTGAGGTGAGAAACAGGGAGGCAGCAGAGATGGCTCTTTGCATGCTTGTTCACACAATGGTGGTTCCTTTCCAGGGACATCAGTATATCTCCCAAAGGAGATGCTAGGTTGCTTGATAGCAGGATTGTTTTTTAATTTAAGTTTGAATCTTTTTTTTTTGCTGGTTGTGGGGCCTGAACTCTGGGCCTGGGTGCTGTCCCTCAGCTCTTCAGCTCAAGGCTAGCACTCTACCACTTGAGCCACAGCACCACTTCCAGCATTTTTTTTTGCTTATGTGGTGCTGAGGAATCGAACCCAAGGCCTCATGCCTGCAAAGCAAGCACTCTACCACTGAGCCACCTTCCCAGCCCCAAGTTTGAATCATTTTTGAGTTTAAGTTTTAATCTCTCAGCTTTTGTTGAGGTGGAGGAGTTTCTATAGAAAATGACATGTGTGCTTGAGAGGAGAGTGGCAGTTGGTGTGCCAGTTAGTGTGTTTAGACAAGGGAAAAGTGCTGTACTTGGAGTACAACTCCAGAGGCATTTAGCTATATAGAGATGTGCTACTTTTCAGGATGCCTTCCCAAGTCATGTTGAATCTTTCAGCATTTAGAATTTGTATTTTACTATTCATGCTAGACTCACCCTTTCAGATTTAGTTTCTCCATCTGTAAGAAGAGCCTAGTAACACCAACCTTCTGGGATGGCTGCCAGGATTACATTTGATAACTTGGTGAAATACGGTTTTACATTAATTGTCCATATGTGCACCTTTCCTCTCTGTAGTCCTCCTTGCCAGTAGAGGGTGCTATTGCTTGGAGTTCATGACAATTGATTCTTGGTAGATGAAGTATTTTTCTTTGGTGAGTGTTCATTTATATATGAATGTCTGTATTTGCCTTTTTTGTGGGGGTCCAAATTTGGTAAATATTGTTATTATTTATATTTATTAATATTCATTTATATTATTTTGTTCACTGAGTATCCCTCTAGATGAGCAAGTGGGTGACAGTTGTTTGATGTCACTCTGAAGAATGCAAGTTTGATGAGTGAGATCTAGTTTCTTCTTTATTGAGATTGTTTAGATTTTAGGTTCTGGGGTGTTCAAGGCAAGTTCCAATTCCCAAGGTTGAGAGGTGCTGGTGGATAATGATTTCTTAGCATTGGGTCTCAATGGAGAGAGGTAAGATGATGAAGCTACCACAGCATTCTCTCCACACAACAGAATGCTTTGACTCTGTTAGGGACCTTGTTCAAAAACATTTGAGGAGGACTGGATATGGTTGGGCAAACCTTAAATCCCAGCTACTTCAGAGGCAGAGATAGGAAGATCATGGCTTTGAGACTAGACAGGTAAGATTGCAGGACCCCTCTTGAAAAACACTAAAATAAAAGGATTGGGGTGTGTGACTCAAGTGGTAGAATTGCCTCATTAGCAAGTGTAGGGCACTGTGTTCAATCCCTAATACCAAAAGAAAATAGAAAAAAAGTAAGGAAGAGAGGGAGGGAAAAAGGGTGAGAGGGAGGATGGAAGGAAGGAAGGAACGAGAAAAGGAAAAGATTAGCTGATAGTCTATTTTCTTATTATTTTTATTTTCTTATTTGCTTTATACACTTCAGTGCTCTTTATTTTTTCCATTATTCCTTTAGCATTTAAAATGTTCCTTACCACTATAAACAGTTTTTCCACTCTCCACTTTGTAGTAAACTCAGTAATACAGTTGTCTATTTATCTTTTAGTTGGAAATGGGGCATTTCTTCAGTTCTTTCTTAGGATCCAAGTATGACCTGATGAAAATTTGACTCTACCCTGGGAATCTGTTGTCCAGTGGCAACCGCATTACTCTCTTAAATTAACTACTCTCTTAAATTAACTAGAGATGATGAGAAATACTAGCATATGCCAAATTATCCTTGTTTGTCTTGAACATTAAGATATATAGAACTGAGTGAAAAGTGCTTGAGAGGTACATATAGGTATCTTTCAGAAAATATTATCTGTTACTTGTTCATTTTTTTGTTTCATAACTGACATTTACATAAAATAGAAGTAAAATATTTCTAAGGCCCTTCGTTTACTATTTTTAGGTCATTTTCTTTGAGATATGGTTGTCTTGCTTTATGAGAACTCAAACACAAATTGGTATAATGTAACGCTAGAACCAAGCAGTAGCTTTGTCATATTCTAAAATTAATACAAAGATTTATAGCCCTATAAATTATATTTATTGAATTTGGCAATGTTATGGATATGTATGAATAAATAATTTGCAAGTGTCTGAGAATTTTATGTCTGACCTGGTCAAATTTCCAATAGAAGATTGAATATGTGTCCTTTTTCTGTCATTTTGGTTTTTATGAAGTGCTGAGTCCTTGAACTCCTGAGTTTTCATTGAGTTTATGTAAGAAATCAGGGTGTCAAGAAATTCTCATAACTGTTCATTTAAATCCTCCTTAATTAAAAGTAAAGAACATGGTATATTCAAAAGGATTTGGTTCTTTTAAATAGGAGATGGGAATCCATGAGTCAGATGTGGACAGACAATAGAGATTCCAGAAAGCAGGAGAATTATAGCTTTAAGTGCCCAGGAGGAGAGATAAGAACTCTTCCCTTCTTTGTGGTACCCTGGTGTTTAGGTAGATAACAGAAGCTGTATGTAATGTCATTCACCATCTAGCTGTTTGTTGCTTTCAAAGCTGTCTGCTTCAACTCAGTTCTCCTGCTCCCATGCCCAGATCAGTAAATGTTATATTTTCTGTGCTGCCCATCAGAATGAAGAACTCTTGAGGCAATCATATCCTCAACTCAGGGTCTTAGAGTCAGACTTAATTTGGCAGGTATTAGTCTCAGAAGGGGCAAGAGACTAGTTATCAGAGACTTTGTAAGGCTTGTAGCAAGAACAAGGATGTCAGCCCAGCACCCATGGCTCATGCCTGTAATAATAAACTACTCATGAGGCTGAGAGCTGAGGATTAGAGTTTGAAAGCCCATCCTAGGCAGGAAAGTCCATGTGACTCTTATCTCCAATTACCCACCAAAAACAAACAAACAAACAGAAATAGAGTTGTGGCTCAAGTGGTACAGTGCCAGCTTTGAGTGAAAATACTCAGGGACAGCATCTAGTTGTGAATTGAAGCCCTAGTACTAGCAGGGTGAGGATAAGGAATAAAGATGTCAAGAGGAGAATGGGAAACCATGTTGGGAAGGGAAGTAGCCAAGGTGAGTCTATGGGCACCTTGGCTCTATCTGCCTCGTTGGCTGCCCCAGGCCCTGCCTTGCTCCACTCTACCTGCAGCTCAGGGTGCTGTCCTTGGTGCAAAGGAAAAAGGCAGGCAAAAGTAGAAAACTGGACTTTCAGGATTAGGATTGTTCATCCTTCTCCATCCTACTGGGCCCCTCCATCCCACTTTCTCACCTGTATCTTACCTCTGCCAGTTGGTATTGTCCAGAAGTTCTTGAACTATCTATATATCTGAGTCATTCTTCAAGCCTAATCAAGGGCTCACATTTTGGAAGTGTTTTGTGACTGCTGAATTTTCACTCAAGGTAGAGTTGATCCCTGCTAAGCCTGTGCCACCCATGTCTTACACTTATGTTTATTTTGCACACATGTCCTGACTGAGAACTGCAGAAACAAGTCTGGGATTTCTATAGTTCCTATCCTCAGCACAGGCTGGCATGCCTGGGGTACTTTGCATGTACGGGTGGGGCACACTCGAGGGGAAAGAGTGCATGTTAGGTGGGACATAGAGGGAAGGGATTCAGTGTGGACAAAAGAGTTGTTTTGCTACATAATTTCTGAGAAACAAGAGTGGATCAAAGTATATGATCTGAAGAATGAGCATGAGCCATACCAATCATTTTTCTAGAGTAGAAAATCAAGTAGTTGGCAATAGATGGCCTAGCTTTTCTTTCTGATTTATTTTGCATCGATGAGACATCAACCTTATGAGGTAGGTTTTGTTATTCGAGATTTCTGATGTGCTCAGCTCCCTAACTTGGCATGTAGTGCGGACACAGTGGAGTGGATGGGAGCTGTTGATGATCACATGCCTCCAGCATGTGATCAAATCAGATGATACCTGTCATATGTATCCAGGAAGAATTCTCCACCTCTTTGAAATAAGAACTTTTAGGTACATAGATAACTACTAAATGTGTGTCTAGATGTTAGGAATTACCATAAATGGAGTCATACATTATCTTTCTACCTCCAAGTATGTAGTATAGTACTCATGTTCAAAAAGGAAAACACATTCTCTCAGGGAAAGCTTTACCACTGCTGGTAAGTAGTTCTAAGAGAAAATTTTCATTCCAATTACTTACACGGGATTCTTTCTGGATGTTTAAAAGGATATATTTATATATCTGTACATTAAGCTGGCTCTACTTTTACATGGAAGCAGGTGAGGTTGGGCTGGGACAGCTGATTTTGGCTTAAGGATGTCATTGTATGTGTACATTTCTTTTTTTTAGGTACTATCCTTTATTTTTACTTTTTGTATGTGTCTATTTCTTTCCCCACAATTGGAGAGTCATTTAGAAATCACTGATAGATATTAGTTCCTAATAATATTTATATATGCATGCAATCAATCATTCATTTATGCTCTATCACTGGTTTCCTTACATAGACTTTCAGTGCTAAGCCCCAACAACTATCTTAAAATTTTTTTGTAGTGTTCTAAGAAGCTGCCACATTTGTCAGTGATAATAACTGTAATAACTATTTGTATGTGCCATGGAACCCCATCTTTTCAGAGTATTTTATAACCTGTCCATTGTTATTTGGGTGTGTGTGGCTACTTTTATTTGCTGCCTGCCAACCAGAGAACATTTATTAAACTACCTACTGCAGGTTGGACCTTATGGGAACTACTGATCAGATCAAGGCATTGGCTTTACTTGTCCTGCAGAAGCTGAATTTTAGGACAAAGTGGAAGATTGTTAATACCAGTCCGTAGAGTCCTAAGCATCATGGGATAATCACAATCAGAAACTCCATTAAAGAAATGCAGGGGCTGGGAAGGTGCCTCAGTGGTAGAGCGCTTGCCTTGCATGCATGAGGCCCTGGGTTCGATTCCTTAGCACCACATAAGAAAAAAGAAAAAAGCCGGAAGTGGCACTGTGGCTCAAGTGGTAGAACTCTAGCCTTGAGCTGAAGAACTGAGGGACAGCGCCCAGGCCCAGAGTTCAGGCCCCACGACTGGACCCCCCCCCCAAAAAAAAAAAGAAATGCAGGTTCCTCTAGCTTCTCCTGGCAAAGGACATAGCTAGCAAGATCAATAGAAAGCCCATGGATTGGGAGAAGATCTTCACTAGCCATACAATGGACAAGGGTCTCATATCTAAAATATACCTGGAACTCAAAAAATTAAATCCCCCTACAATAAATCCTCAAAGAAACAACTGCTCGATAAATAAGTGGGCTAACGACTTAAAGAGAAACTTCTCTGAAGAGGAAAGAAGGGTGGCCAATAGACACATGAAGAAATGCTAAACCTCCCTAGCCATAAAAGAAATGCAAATCAAAACAACATTGAGATACCACCTCACCCCAGTTAGAATGGCTATAATCAAGAACTCTAATAATAACAGATGCTGGAGAGGATGTGGACAGAAGGGAACCTTACTTCATTGTTGGTGGGAGTGTAAACTTGTTCAACCACTTTGGAAAGTAGTATGGAGGTTCCTCAAAAGACTCCATATAGAGCTCCCCTATGACCCAGCAATCCCACTTTTGGGCATTTACCCAAATGATCACAAACAAGACCATACTAAAGCTACCAGCACAACTATGTTTTTTACAGCATTATTCACCATAGCTAAGATATGGAACCAACCCAGATGCCTTTCAGTGGATGAATGGATCAAGAAAATATGGTATATATACACAATGGAATTCTATGCCTCCATCAGAAGGAATGACATTGCCCCATTTGTTAGGAAATGAAAAGACTTGGAAAAAATTATATTAAGTGAAGTAAGCCAGGCCCAAAGAAACATAGGTCCTATGGTTTCCCTTATTTGCAATAATTAATATACGTCTAGGAGAATCTTACCAGACAAGCAGAAACAGTCAGATAAGTTGATGTTAGGCAAAATGAACCCCAAGATAAGGATTCAAATGTTTTTTTTTTCTTGCAATTGTTTCTAGCATATTTATAAGATGATTCCTCTGTTGCTTTGTATGTTCTTCCTCCATGGTATAACCCCTGTTTTCACTGTATTTGATGTTGGTATAATTTGTGGAGAGGAAGGGAAAAAACAAATCGTTTAAATAGGGATACAGGTGGACCCATTGCAGCAATGAGATGTACAAGACATTATGTTGAAAAACGAACTTTACAACTTTGGCTGGGGTGGGGGAGGGAGGATGGAAAAGGATGGGAAGGGGAAACAAAGGAGGAGGCAACAATGCTTGATAAGAAATGTACTCGTTATCTTGCCCATGTAATTGTAACCCCTCTGTACGGTATTTTCACAATTAAAAAAAAAACTTTTGTGCCTGAAACACACACACACACACACACACACACACACACACACACACACACACAAAAATGCAGGGACAAAGACTTTGTTGAGGTGCTTGAAAAGTAAAGGCAAGATGAAGTTGCAGAGCCAGTTTTGCAGGCTCTTGGCTACCTTGAACATTTATTTTTGAGCAGTAGAGTCTGTAAGCTGGGAACGGAATGATTGGAGTTACATCATAAAGACCGCAATAGGAAGTAATTCTGGGCAGCAGAGCTATCTGTTGATACCTCTATATACTTTACATTGTGTAGGGCTTGCTTTGAGTTTGCAGATGGTTTTCTCTGGCCTTAATTTCTTTCTTGTTAGCCCAGAGGGATGAATAGGCAATCAGTAAGAAAACAGGTTGAGGGATTTGACTTGCCCAAGTTTCTATCTGGCAACTGGCTGCAGTAAGTCTTCTAAGACCATACTCAGCACTGCTTAACCATAATATGAAAACATTTAAGTAAGTTACTAAGGTACTTAAAGGTGATTATACTGTCAATTCCTTGAGGACTTACACTATTAAGTTGGAGGTGACATCGGGGAACTGGCTCACAGTAGGTGTAGCATGAGGAATTTGCTAGACTTTTTCTCATTTGGAACCAACATTGGATTAGAAAGCAGAAACATGTTGAAAACTGATGGGAAATTATTTTTGTTAGTACATATCTCATCTCCACTCATTAGGCATCATCTGTGTTTAAAACTTTGTTCTAGTGCTGTGGAGAATACAGAATATAAACCAATTAGAGTTAAATAAAAAGAACCTGTCATGTATCATGAATCTGTCTAATTTCCCACACAATAAATTTCATGGCTTTTGCAACAAATGTTTGTCCTGATGAATGTTTAGATCTTTAATTCAAAAGCCTCTTGCTAAGGTTGATAAGAACTATTAGGCTTATAAATATGTTAGAAACAATAGCAAGGGAAAAAAAAACCACTTGTGTCCTTATCTTGGGGTTCATTTCACCTAACATTATCTTATCTGACCTTTTCTGCTTGTCTCAGACATATACTAGATATTGCAAATAAGGGAAACCATGGGATCTATGTTTCTTTGGTCCTGGCTTACTTCACTTAATATCATTTTTTCCAAGTCTTTCCATTTCCTAACAAGTGGGGCAATGTCATCCTTTCAGATGAAGGCATAGAATTCCATATTGTGTGTGTGTGTGTGTGTGTGTGTGTGTGTGTGTATACACACACACACCACATTTTCTTGATCCATTCATCTACTGAAGGGCATCTGGGTTGGTTCCATATCTTAGCTATGATAAATAATGCTGCAGTAAACATAGTTGTTCTGGTAGTTTATAAGGTGATTGTTTTGTTGCTTTGTATGTCCCTTCCCCACGGTATAACCCCTATTTTCACTGTATTTGATGTTGCTATAATTTAGAGAGGGGAATGGAAAAAACAAATTGTTTAAATATGGATACAGGTGGCCCCATTGCAGCAATGAGATGTACAAAATGCTATGTTGAAAAACGAACCTTACAACTTTGAGGTGGGCAGTGTAGTCATGGAGATGGGAGGGTAGGAAGGAGAAAAAGGAAGAGGCAACAATGCTTGATAAGAAATGTACTTATTACCTTTCTCATGTAATTGTAACCCCTCTGTATGGTATTTTCACAATAAAAAACTTATTAAAAAAGAAATGCAGATATAATATATTTACGTGGCAATTCTGGCACAAATAAATTATTACCACCAAAAAAATAATTATTAGGCTTATATATTTGCTTTGGATGATAATAATTGGATATAAAATTGGCACCTTCCCAATGGGTATTTTTTGGGGGGGAGGTTGGTTGTGGGGCCTGAACTCTGGCCTGGGTGCTGTTCCTGAGCTCTTCAGTTCAAGGCTAGCGCTCTACCACTCGAGCCACAGAGCCACTTCCAGTTTTTTCTGCTTATGATAATGCTAAGGAATTGAACCCAGGGCCTCATGCATGCGAGGCAAGCAATCTACCACTGAGCCACCTTCCCAGCCCCAAGTGTGTGTTTTTGAAACACACGAAAAAACATTAAGAGAAGAATCACTTAGCTGGACCAATAGCCCAATAATAACACTTCATATGTAAAACTGCACCTAAAGTTCAACTTCAGTTGTGAGTTTTTCTGTTAACCTGCCCCCCTACTGAAATGAATGATGCAACCATTTTCTTACATACCTGGTGTAGGAATTATGCCAGCAGCACTCCTAGCTTGAGGAGTTAGAAAAGAGTCAAGTTCTAAATCATTCTCAGTCTTAGAATCCATAGCAATTCAAAAACACTTATTGGGCTGGGCCCTGGTGACTCATTCCTGTAATTCTAGCCAGGAGGCTGAGATCTAAGGATCACATTTAGAAGTCAGTCCAGGCAGAAAACTGTGAGACTCTTTCTTCCAGTTAACTAGCACAAAGCTGGAAGTGGAGGTGTAGTTCAAGTGGTAAAGTGCCAGCCTTGAGCCAAAAAGCCAGGTGAGAGCACAAGGCCCTAAGTTCAAGCCTTGAGGCCAGCAAACACACATACAGACACACACAAAAGCATTTATATTGAATTGACTCATTTATGATTTTTCTGTCCCACCTATGTAACAGAAAAACTTTTGAAATTCAAAAGGAATGTGTGGATCATCTAGACTTAGTAGCTAGATGGAGGAATGTGTGGATGGGGGATCACGTGGGAAATAGATCCTACCTATTGAAGTCCATTTTGTTTTTTGAACTTATTAGTTTCAACTTTGTGTAAACCACTGGGCCTCCACCTCCTAGCTGAGAAATGAATCTACTGATCATGGTTTTCATAGTTTCTAAAACAGATGTTTTTATTTTTCATTTTAATATATCTTCAAACAAATTGTGTGTTACAATACATTATATGCTATTGCTGAGTATGTGGTGATTTTCCTCCTAATCTACTAGTGCATAAAAACAATAGAGCATTATGTAATCAGTGACTTCTTAGTTCCAACAGAATATGGCAATCATTGTCTAATTTCCCAGGTTGTTTTCAGGGTCAAATCAGATAATATGTTTTTGCTAGAAAACTATGGTTGGATCAACAAATAAGGAAAGGCATATTTGGACATTCCTTGACAGTCTTTTGCCCTTTTATATTTGTGATGATGAAAGTTTATTTCTATATATCTTAAAAATAAACTCGAAAGAAATAGAAAGCAAACATTTACATGAATTAGTATTTCTAGAGTATTTGAAGTAATAAAATAATTTTAATGAATACTTGTAGTTGACTTCCTGAAAGATTGTTCTTTCTAAACATACCCAAGGCTGGAAATAGAGAAATGTTGAAGTGGTAAAGGGAGAAACCTAAGCAAATCCATGAAACTCTCATCTCCAGTCATTCACAAAAAGCCAGAAGTGGAACTCTGGCTCAAGTGGTAGAGCACTAGCCTTGAGCAAACAAACTCAGAGACAGTGCTCAGGCCTTAAGTTCAAGCCCTAGGACATGCACGCACGCGCGCGTGCACACACACACACACACATACACACAATGTGTTTTTGGAAACTTCTAGTAGTAACATTCAGGTTAGGGTTATGTTTTATAGCTCCCTATTTAAAACTACCTTTCCAGAAGAACTTAATACTAGCAATATTTTTTTTCTCTCCTTCTCTCTCTTATTCTCCCCATGGAATGAAGGCCAATTTTGGGTAGGAGAAAGAGGGGGGTGGGAAGATGATGAATTTTATTTTGGACAAACTGAATTTGAGATAAGTTTGAAGCATCCAAGTGAAGACATTGAGTAGGCAGTTGAATTTGTGAGTCAGAGATAAAAAATGCAACAGTTTTGGTAGAGAGATGAATTCTCAGTTTTGGATGAGATTACCTTGGAAACAAGGAACATTGTAACTGGAGGTTGACAAATCACCTTTAGCCAGCAACCCTGTTTTCTTTTTCCTGTGTGCTGTTTTAAAACATTTGAATGAGTTGCCATAGCATGTGCTCATGGCTTTTTCGCTGCCCAGAATATAGTTTCTCTTTGGTAGCAGCATCCTAATTTTCTTTTAAGAAACTTCCTACCCTTCAGCATCAGACTTTGTGCTTTAAAGTTCTGTCTATGGGTCCAAGTGAAGTAGGTGACCCAGGTTAAGATAGCAGTAGAGATTGGTATAAGCTACAATAAAAGGGATCAAGGCTCCTGCTAGAACAATGATTACATAGCTCAAGGTAAAATCCCAATTTCTGTATAAAAACTCAGAATTAAAAATTCTTGGCCATTAAATTAAGATTCTTTGTAGTACAAGGAAAAGAACTCCTGGCTCAAACTTGATCTCATTCAGGAAAGAATTTACTGGCTTACTGAACTGAAAGGCCTAGGTTAATCATTGTGATCAGGACTAATTTCCCAAACTAAATTCCATCTCTTCTTTGTTGTCCCTGCTTTCAGATAAGGTCTATCTACCCTTTTGTGGTCAGGCAGTTGTTGGACCTGTGCCATATCCTGCCAGCTTGAAGAAGAAAACAAGAAAGCCTCTTCTTGTAGACCTCCCTCCACAGTCTCAAAATTCTTTCCAAGTAGACCAAACTTGGATTACAAGCCCACTCTTGAACCAAATATGGTGGCCAAGGGAATAGGCAGAGATCTCTGAAGTTGTGTTGTGGAGAACTTTAGGTCAGACTTTTGATAAGTGCTGATTAGAAGGATTTAGTTGGAAATAAGCAAAATAAAAAGAGGGCAGAGAGTATTAGCTCTCTGGATCATTTGAACCAGAGAAGTTTAGATGGAGTGGAGATTTCAAGCTCAGGTGGATTTGTTCTTCTTCAATGGAGGAGCAGAACACAGCAGCAAGCATGGAATCTGAAGGCTGGTAAAGATGTAAGTTCGCCTGATAATACAAAGTTGTTTTGTGAGATACCTCCCATTTCTCCTTTAGGTAGCACAGTTGTTTGAGGATGTGAGTAGAGTCTGGATGTCAGAGGGCTTTGAAAGTAGTGAGATTACCCAGCATTGCTGAGGATTCATTTTCAGTTGATACTCAGGAATGTGGAGTAACACCATCAGCCATTATGTCACTTTCCAGTGTTCAGCTGATCAGTTCTTGACAAAGACAGTGCTGTAACAGGCCTCACTGACACTGGGATAAGACAGATGCAGAGGGCAAAAAGGGGAGTGAGTAAGATAAATTTATAGTATCTTGGCCATAGTGTTATAGAAAGAACATTACCAAAGCAATGACCCTTAGAAAGAAAACTGTTTAAGAGCGAATATGAAATTACCTTCTTTTTTTTTTCCTTTTTTTTTTTGTCAGTCATGGGGCCTGAACTCTGTGCCTGGGTACTGATCCTGAGCTCTTCAGCTCAAGGCTAGAGCTCTACCACTTGAGCCACAGCACCACTTCCGGCTTTTTCTGCTTATGTGGTGCTGAGGAATCAAACCCAGGGCCTCATGAATGCAAGGCAAGCATTCTACCACTGAGCCACATTCCCAGCCCCGAAATTACCTTTCTAATGAGACTCAAATGGTTGATCACAGCAAAGGGCATCTCAGTAAGAAAGCTGAGGCTGAGGACATTATAAGTGAGGGTTGCAATGTTTGGCTGGGTGTGATTCAAGAGGAGCAGAGTAGAAGGTGGTTGGATATAAGACAGTCAGAGACTAAAGGGCAGAATGTCCATGGGTTTGGGATATGGATGCTGGTGTAATAGGGAAGAGATTAGAAAGATTTTTGTGAAGGGTTCAGATGAGGTGATTCAATTGGCTATTTGCTAAGTACTGATTTTTCATTTCTTCTAAGCTTCTTTGCCTCTGTTTGAATGGAAATTTACTTGGGAGAATACCTATGAATAGTTTTAGACCCACTTGTCTAGTTTTGAAATATGTACTAGGAGTCATTATTTTGGGGGGGAATGTGTTTTTAATTATATTACAGAAAACAGACATCATTCGTCATTCAGATTGCTTGAGTTCATAGACTTTTCAGTTGCTGTGACTATTTAGTGCATGTTTTTTACCTTCCATTGTCATATTGTTCCAAGGGTGATTGACAGTGCCCTCCAAACCTTCAAGAGCAGGCCACATTTTAATTGCATCTCTTGTGACTCCCACTCTGATGGGGCTGTGTGACTCCATGTTGTTTGTGGAGGAAGAGTAAGTAGGAAGCTATGTTAAAGACATCTGTTGTCATGGGCAAAGTGTACCACGCTTGACAGTAACAGACACCAAGCAAGCCCACCAGGCTGTAGTTTAATTGCAGTAGTCTGGGTTCCAAAAGTACTTATTTGGATGGCAAGGGATCTGAGCCAGTGTTCCTTATGTTTGACAGGAAAAAGGGTTTGAAGGCTTACTGAAGAAAAAAAAAGCACTTGGGATTTATAAGATACGATATCTGATCATCTCAAAATGTGAAGGTTGTGATAAAAAATCCTCCTGAAGCAATTGGAATGCAGAAATCTATAATCTTAAAAAGAATTTGAGCAGATAGACTTTCAGATACAGATCTATTTATGACTGATTCTGAAAAAATTGGTCAATGACAAAGCACAGGGCATGAGTATCCATGCTTTGAAGCTAAGGGTAGTGAGGAGGAACGCAGAAGTCCTCAGATTTGGGAAATCAGCAATAGAATGCAATGTTGTATAGCCTACCAAGATTTTTTTTGCCAACCAGTCAATTCATTTTACTCTCTTTAGAGATCTTTTAAAATTCTTCTCAAAGAGCCTATTTATCCATCTCAGCATCTGTCCTTCTCAACACCTCTTTTCCTCTTTCTCAGTATCTTATCTACCTCATCCAAAGTTCTGTTCTAGTAGCATTAAAACTGAACACAACATGATGCTAGGTCATTCCTCTCTCCCATTCCTTTGCATGCATGTAAATTTTGTAATTTACTAAATTAACTTTTTACTTTTTCAGAGTTACTGAGCTTCCATATCAGGGCCTTCCATTTACTAGGTACTAGTTCTACTCTCTGAGTCACATTGCCAGTCCTTTGGCTTTTAGTTTGTTTTGAAGAAGATAAAGTCTCATGCTAATGATCTAGGCTGGTCTTGAACCATAATCTTCCTGCCTATACTTCCCAAATGATTGAGATCACAGTCATATACCACCATGTTTTACTAAGGACAAATATTTAGTTTGTTCTGGAAACAAGTCATCTTGTTACTTCTGTGCCTTTGTGTACATCTTTATTTAATTTTTAGGCTATTGTGGTTTGCATTTGCTAGGCAGGTGCCTTACCACCTGACCCATGCCTACAGCTCAGGTGTACATTTTTACTATGCATTTCAATACCTGCAAATGGCAGAGATCTGATGTAAGGCCAGCCAACTTCTTGTGCTCAACAAAGCAGAATGTGTTTGAGCTAAATTTTACCCACAGTCCTAGATTTTGTAAAAGCGTTTACAGTTGATCTTGCCAATGGTCAGGAATACCTCCTGAATGTGGTGTTAATTCTTGGTAGACACGCTTCTGTCCAATTCTCTTGTACTGGGTATTGAACCTGTGCCCTTGCACATGTTCAGCATTGACTCTACAACTTGAAATTTGTTTTGAGATAGTTTTGGTACTTTCGGTTAGGCTAGCCTAGGATTCATGATCCACTGGCTTCTGTTGTGTTAGTCCCTGTTCTCAGATCATGGTAGATATTTTTGCTTGAACTTTTCCTCTGATGAGGAATCTCCCGCAATGAAGAATTTTATACATAGAATGTTAGAGGGTTAATTATGATTGAGAAGCATTACATATATAGATGGACTTGTTAAAGTGAAACCTCCTTCTACAACTAGTTGATGTCAATTTTAAAAAAGAACTTACCTTTTTGTCCAATGTATTTTATTTAATATCCTAACAGCATTTATGATAATCTACTGATGGTTGGGTAGATCATATACATCTTCAGGGCTGGGTTTCTTAGTTTGTGTGGACAGCTAATGACTTCTTTTTAATTTTTTTTAATCTTTTAAGAAGCTGTACAAAGGGGTTTCAGTTCAACATGTCAGTCTATGAGTATGATGCATCTTGATCAATACCACCCTTTTCATTGAAAAGAACTTATCTTTAAGATTTGAAATAAATCTCTGAAATGTTACATGTAAGGAACCTGAGGCCTAGGGAGGCTTGTGCCTTTACCCAAGCCATGCCACTCATATTGACAGATAGGGATCAGGACTTCGCCCTCCGAGTTGTGAAGCCAGCATTCCCCCACTGCATTAGAGTGAATATTCTGAAAAATGATTCTTGAAGGAGGAGCGTGGAAAGCTAGGAGGAAAGAAATAGAGAAACTGAGCACCAGTGGCTCATGCCTGTAATACTTGTTACTCAGGTGGCTGAGATCTGAGGATCACAGTTCAAAGCCTGTCTAGGCAGATAAATATGAGAGATTATCTCCAATTAACCATCAAAAGTCTGGAAGTAGAGGTATAGCTCAAGTGGTAGAGAAGTAGCCTTCAGTGAAAAAGCTGAGAGTACCAGGCCCTGAGTTCAATCCCAGTACCAGCACACAAAAAAAGAAGATAGAGAGATGGAATATGGAGAGACTGCTTTAGTGCTGGCCGGCAGTGCCAAATAGCATAAAATTGAGAAGTTTGGCCCTATGCTATTTTGTTATATTACTCTTTCATGGTTAGTGATTGGCTTCTGTATCTTCTACTTAAAAGTAAAAAAATAAATTCTGGGTCACTACCTGGGAAAGCCAGGCGTTTGGAATATTAGAGATAATTACTGCTTTCCATTGATGCTTTGAGTTGCCTCTAACAGTGAGAGAAATCCTAATGCTTAGAGAAGCATGCAGGCCCTGGAGGAACTCTGAGGTTTAGTGCATTGCTCCATAGGCCTTTAGTAGGTGCTCATGCTCAGTATTTAACTGTATTGGGAGTGCTTGGCAAATCAGAAATTACAGAAGGTATCTGAGGTCTGAGCTGCTTTAAGAATTTGGGAAGTCCCGTTTATGAACGTGATAGGAGGGATGGGAAAGTCAAGAAGCAATATAGCAGGTGATGATAGAGCAGCAGTGAAGGCATGCAAAATCAAGCTAAGAATGGATATTCTGTCTGTGCTGAGCAGAAGATAATGTCTAATTTGTATTGTTAATATAGAAACTTTACTGATGGTTTTACTTGGGAAGAAGATCCATGAGTGAGCCACAGCCAAGATCACCTGACATAGGGGAAATTTAGGATGGATGTGTGGTTGTATGCGCAGGAAAAAAAAGTACTGAATTTGAGCTAGTTAACAGTAAGCTGAGACTCAAAACCCTCACAAGGTTAGTTTCCTGGTTAGAGAACTCAACCATGGCTGCTCTGCGGATCAGCACCCTGGCTGGAAGAAATAACTATCCGTTAAGTCCTTTATGTTCCAGATGCTTATCTTCTTTGGTGGTTTTAGTTGTAAGAGTTGGAAGTGAAGTTTCTTGAGGTGAATGTGGTTTTATACACTTGTAATGCCAGTACTCAGGAGGCAGAGACAAGAGAATCAAAACTTTGAAGTCAGCTTGGGCTATATAGTGAAACCTTGTCTCAAAACAAATTGCAAGGAGAGAAGGAGGGCGGGAAGGGAAGGAGGGAGGGAAGAAGGGAGAAAGGGAATGTTCTTGGATGTATTCCTGCTCCTATGTCCTTTAGGGATTTTGTAAAGCAAGGTTGGTCAGTGGGATGCTTTATAGCCTCAAGTCCACCCATGATTTTCCAGGGACTATGAAATATATATGTGATCATTGCATGCTATCAACCTTTTATTTTGGTACCTGAGTACCTACTGGTAGGTATATTCTGTCCTTTGCATTAAGCCATCTGTTGTTCAGACATATCCTGTGTTTTTTCCTGACACCCCTTCTCTGAGCTTTGCCTCCTAAAGGACACGTTCTGAATGCAGTATTTCTCCCACATGCTTCCACAGGGAACTGAGTCCATCTGGGCTTTAGTGAAGTCTTGCAAGTTCAGAGTTTGACATGTGTGGTCTTTTACCAGTTTGCTAATTTGACTCACACTTTACCTTCTGTCCTCCTTGATTATCGGTCTAAAATTCTACCCAGGAAGAAATTCTCATTTCCTCACCGTCGTATCCTAACAACTAGCACAAATAAAATACTGCTTATTCTCCAAGAATTCTGATGAATAAAAATGATCTCATTATGTACACTTCTGCTAGGATATGAGTGAATAAAACCAGAGACTCTACTTGAGCTACTTCCTATCCAGTGTCTAATTCTCTAGGCTATTGATTATGCCACAGCTGGAAGATTTGTATTAATGCTGCTACTACTTTACTGCATGGCCAGCAAGACAACACTATATATCTGGACAGCCCTCAACTCAGATTTCTTTCATCCCATCTGCCTGCCAACTTCTTTTCTTCAGTGTAAGCTTATAACTGCTTTTCCTTCTCATGGCAGTACCCCTGATATTAACTTGATACGAATTCTATTCTGTCTCCTTTCCCACCTAAAATATATTGAGTTTATTTTTTAGAAAAGCTTCATGCTTTTATAGGCTCATTTCATGATTTCAGCAATCCTTTTTATACCCTGTTAGTAAGTTCACAAACCAAGAGTTGTCTTGGTAATACAGACACACCTGGCATTTTATTTTGATTAAGATGGAGATAGAATTAAGATTTAGAGAGGGAGGGGAGGGGAGGCCGGGACAGGGGGGGTGTTGAGGTGGTAATGTGTGGGAAGGGGAAAGAAAGGAGGAGGCAACAATGCTTGATAAGAAATGTACTCATTACCTTGCTCATGTAATTGTAACCCCGCTATATGGTATTTTCACAATAAATAAATAAATAAATAAAAATCTAGGGAAAAGAAAGATTTAACTTTCTTTCTCCAATATCAGGTAAGTTTCTCTTGTTTGTTCTTTGAGATGTGAATTTTCTGTATTTCTGTTTTCTTAGAAGAGTCTTGGGAACTTAGCATAACTGAAAAATAGATTCTCAACACAAAGGATTTTAGAGAGGCCTGTGAAGTCATTTACTCTGTTCTTCTCAGTATTTCCTAGGACCTCAGAAATACTGTGATGCTTACATAGTAAAGGATTGGGCTCCCACTGCCATGCACTCATGGTTAGCAAAAGAACAGGAGAATAAATCCTAGAAACAAAGTTCATTTCTGGATAAAATACAGTCAAGGTTTAAAGTAGATTACAGTATTCCCTGATGAATTCATATACAATTAGAAGTTACTAAAATCTTTGTTTTGGGCATGGAGAAAAGGAGAGTAAAAATAGAATAGATTCTAACAGTAGGTGGGATTTATTAAGCTGGTATGTGTTAGGCATTGTTAGCTTTCTACTTTCCATCTCAGATATGACAATAACTCTATTATACTTCCTCTCTTATTTTCATTTTTATACCCACAATGGGTAGGGTCCCAAGGTTACAGGCTACTAAATGGCAAATCGGCAGTATTGACCTTGGCAATGTATCTGCTCCAAAGTTCACACTGAGCTACAGAATTCACTGCCATGTGCAGTGTCATCTTGTCTTACCTTCATGTCTAGCGCAGCCTCCTACAACACATGAAAGATACAAGAAAAGTGACAGGTTCAAACACTTTATCCACCTTCTTGTTTATTTAATAGCAAAGTATAACAGAAGGCACTTTGCAGTCTAAATCAAGTTTTATTAGACCCAAGTGGAACACTTACCAATTATCCATGCCAAATTTCTGATATTTTTTCTTTTTCCATGTTTAATTATTAAAAGCCATTTTGGCGTACACTCTGCTTCATTTATTTTCTAAGTGAAATAATGGAAGCTCATACAGAATTCTAAGCTGTTGACTAGTTAAGAATGTTTCTCTAAAAGGAACATTTTCTCTAAAAGAAAATAATATATTCATTTCTATTTGTCAGATCATCTTTCCCTTAGAGAATATAGTGTTCCAGGTATAGAGTTTCCTTTACCTTCCTTCTCCCCTGAGAGTATGCAAGGGGTAGTTGGGTGGACAGAGTATATATCTAGAAGAGAGAGTATAGAAGAAAGCACAAAAGAGACTCCTCTGGTAGCCCTCATATATGCCTCCCTCCCCCAACTTCTGAAAACAAGTTCCTTCTTCAGCCTCCTGAGTGCTAGGATTACAGATGCTTGACCCCACACTAGGCTGCCTGGTCCTTTTAAGTATTTTTCTTATTTGTCTCCCTTTTTCCAAGTCATAAAATCATAGAAATGTAATAAAATGCTATTATTATGTAAAAATAGCCATTAGTAGAGGCTTGGTATAAATCAATTAAAAGTAAAAGCTATGCCAAGTGCTGGCAGCATGAACCTGTAATCCTAACTATTCAGGAGGCTGAGATCTGAGGATCATGGTTTAAAGCCAGCCCCAGCAGGAAAAGCCCCTGAGATTCTTATATACAATTAACCATCCAAAAACTACAAGTGGAGCTGTGGCTCAAAGTAGTAGAGCACTAGCCTTGAGTAAAAAAGCTCAGGGCCAGCACCCAATCCCTGAGTTCAAGCAACACAACTGATAACAAACACAAAAAAGTAAAAGTTATTAGAATTTCTCCTAAAAGTTAACATAGCATGGTAATTATAGAAAATTTGGAAAATTCAGAGAAACATAAGCAAAGAGAAATGAATACTCATATTTTCTGTTACTAAACTAGGTTAAGAACCTGATCTCATGGAGAAACTATGTGTAGAAGCTGAATGATGGGGATTAAGAAAGGCTTTCTATAGTGGCCATAGAATGGAGAAAAGGGAGCTTTGCTCACACATTTTTGAGAATGAGGAGTTTGCCAGGCATCCGTGGCTCACCCTTGTAATCCTAACTACTCTAGAGGCCGAGAGTTGAAAATAACAGTGTGAAGCCAATTTGGTCATAAAAATATGTGAGGCTTTTATCACCATTTAAGCACCAAAAATGTTGAAAGTAGAGCTGTGGCTCAAATGGTACAGTGCTAGCCTTGGGCAAAAAAGCTCAGGGACAGCTCCCAGGCCCAAGTTCAAGCCCCAGGCCTGGCACCAAAATACAAAACCAACAAAGAGTAATACATACAGAATCAGGAAAGTGTGGGAGGCGGGTAGGATAAGCTAATAAAGGGAAAGAATATTCATGTCTTTGTTGGGAATAGGTGGAACTTTACTAGGAGCTATTCTCTCTTTTCATGGTTCGGTGTTGCAGGTCTTGACAGCTGGTAGGTGCCTTTAGCCTTAAATGAGAAGGACAGATACTCACTAGGTCAAATTAACTCTGTATTATAGTTCTAAACAAAACATTTCTCAGGGATCAGCATGTCTACATTCAGAGCTGAATAGAATCTGAACGAAAGGTTAAGGCAGTGAAGGAGACAGACACAATTTAAAAGCAAAGCTGTCAAAACTTTTCGTTCCATTCCAGTCACCTGTCAGACATCTCCAGGCCCAAATGAAGGTCAGTGTTTCCAGTAGCCTTCAAGTCCCTGAAAAACAACCCAGGCAACTGTTAGCATCCAAAACCATACACTAGGGGAATTAGCTACAGAAAAACCAGTGGCTGGCCACATGCCTTCCAAACTTAGTGACTAAGTCAACCAAGTTCTGGATTTATTAGATTTTTCTTGGCCCACATCTGTAGCTCAAAGAAAAACACCTTTTTTGTCATGTGTGCGTGCATGAGTGTGAGTGTGTATGTGTGTGTGTGTGCGCGCGCGCGTGTGCACACACACATAGTGGTGCTTAAACTCAGGGCCTCACTCTCCTACTCAGCTTTTTTCCTCAAGGCTGATTCTGTACTGCTGGAGTCAGCTCTGCTTCCTGCTTTTTTGCTAGGTAATTAGAGATAAAAGTTTCATGCCTTGGCTGGCTGCCAGCTGTGATCCTCAGATCTCAACTTCCTGGGTAGCTAGGGATGAGCCACTAGCGTCCAACTTCATCTTTTTCTAACCTCTTGTTCTAAGTGGAATTTTTGTTTTATTTCTTGGTTATGATTTTACCTTCAATACTGTTTCATTTCCTGCTTTGTTGGAAAGATGGTCTAAGGTTCAAAGACGGCTCACTCAAAACTACTCTGTTGAGTGTGTCCTGTCACAGTTTAGTTTTGCAGATCTTTGGCTGGTGTTCCCTCTCCATGGACACCGACTCTGTA
Organism: Dipodomys ordii; assembly: GCF_000151885.1. NCBI lineage: Eukaryota > Metazoa > Chordata > Mammalia > Rodentia > Heteromyidae > Dipodomys > Dipodomys ordii. The sequence continues at coordinate 4,189,074 of NW_012267300.1, forward strand.
CCTCACATAGGGCTCAGGGCTCAATGCAGAGTTGGCTAAGCATACGGTCTTGCCTCTGGACATCTGATCAAGGTGTAGCTGGAGAAGAAAGCAAGTATTGTTATGACTACTACAACAACTTAAAAGTTTTTAAGTTGTTTTCTTTTTGGCTGACATAAAAGGACTCATATATATAAATATATTGTAATATTCGACTATATATACCTGTCTCCTCTAAACAATAATCTTCGATTTATGGACAGTCTTGTTTCATCTTGACCCCAGCCTTCTCTTCCTACTGCAGATTATTTTGAAGCAATCCCTAGCATCCTATTATTTGATTAGTAAGTATTTTCTGTACAAATCTTTACAATATAAGGAACTCTCTTTTTCTTTTAATAGTGTAATATCTTTATCACATTTAAAATTCAATAATAAGCCAAGTGTCAGTGGCTCATGCCTGTAATCCTAGGTACTCAAGAAGCTCAGCAACAGAAGTTGTGGGTCAGTACCAGACTAGGCAGATTGGAGATTTTTATCTCCAAAATAACCAGCAATTATCTATGGAGAGCCCAGACAATGTAATCTTTTAGAAAGACTAGGTAAAAACCCAACCAAATCAACACTAGAAACTGAGACTGTGAAATCAATATTGAGGCAAAAAAAACCAACAAAGCAAATGAAAACTGCTATTCTAGGCTCATTTTTTTGCATTTCTTTCCACATAAATGTAATCACTGTTGTAAATTAGCTTCTCTTTTCTCATGTTTTATGTGAGAGTGTGTATGCTTGTGTGGGGCGGGGGAGGGGGAAGAGAGAGAGAGAAGGAGAAAGAAGGAATTTGTTCCAAGTCTTACAGTTAATAAAGTGGCATAATGAGAATTTCAAGCTAGATGTTTATGCATAAGCAGAATCACTCATAAAGCAGAACCATGGTTGTCCAAAACTTTATGAGTAATTAAAGCTTAGAAGTTGTAAACACTGTCCACTATGCCAGACAAGAACATTTTAGAGGCCTCTAAGTAAAATTAGCTCTTCTTTCTCTCAAATGAAATGGCCTTCAGAAAGCAGAAAACCAGTATAGAGGCAGGATGAGTGTTTGCTCTAGCCTCATGTATGTTAAAACAAAACAAAAATGAAAAAAACAATGTCCTAAATATGTTGTTTTTCTAGTCCCAGCAGGGAAGTTCACGATGCAGTAGTAGCTCATTAGTTTAACTTTTGAAGAGTTCAAGTCATCCAGAGAAGAGCCTGCCTGGGCTGTGGAATTTGGTAATGGCTCATTGATTTTCTACTAATTTCTGAACTCAAGATCCAATTGGTTGCTCAACCATGTAGTTTAGAAATACTTTTAAAAACATCTTGTTGTTAGTTGAACAAAATCATTCCAGAAAACAGTCTGAAATTTTAAAAGCTAAATAATGATGCCTTAAGCCTTGGATTTCATTTTTCCATTACTGAATACTGTACAAGTCTCTGAAATATAGACACTTAAAACCACTGTTTTTAATAGTCTCTGGTGCCTCGGGGAAATCTTTGTCTCATTGCATTGAGCTGAACTTAGTGACTTGTCATTTTGCTACCATTACCAGTAACTATAGCTGCTTTTACTTCGTATGCAGAAGAGTCCCCCTTGTAAGAAAAGGCATTGGGCTTTTTGAAGTGAATATACATAGCAAAGGAAGCAATCTTCAGTGTCCTTGAGGATTTTTCCATGGTAAGAAACACCTGACTTAGTCACTTCAGGTAACATCTGGAAAGTCTTCATCTTATAGGAAGTTTGGATCAGAACCTGCATTACCATTCTGGGGCTTCAGTATTCCATTGTGATTCACATGGAGAGAGAAGCAGTCTGCCAGAGATTGTAGGGCATGTTTGAGAATATAGATTTCTTTCTCAGAAAGATTTTACATTCTAATTACATTTTAAATTTATGAGTAGATTCACTTTTCATTAGAAACCTGATGGTTACTTTTCTCTCTACTAAATCTGTCATAATAAAATGATCAAAGTCTCTGCTTTTGAAGTGGCCTGTTGCATTTAGATGACTACATTTGATATGTCAGTTGCCTGGGCTTTTCTAGCAAGTCCTTTCACTGACTTTGCTATATATAGTTTTAAAATATCAGAAAGTCAGAATATTAAGTAGAAGTTGCTCCTTCGTGAGAATGGGCCATGAAACTTTGCTAATTGGTCTTGCCAAATTTTTATTTTAATCAGTTGGTGGTGTGTGTGTGTACATATGAATACATGCACATACATACCTATACATGTGTGTTTAGGAGTCATGTTAGATTATTGAACAGACCCATATTCACATGGCGAGCATGTGGTATATGATGAGGGTTACCTTAAAAATGACTGGGATATGCCAGGAATTTGGTGCTCCCCTGTCACCAGGGACAATAGCCCTACCTTTATATCCTCTGTTTCCTGTTTAGAAAGTTTTGCTTCTTCATAAGGACCACAAAAGAACTGAAGGAAAGGTACTTTGTGTGTGGAGTTTTTCATAAACTGCAGTCCTAACCATAAGACTGGTGAATATAAAACTGTGTTTCAAATATAAGTGAAACATGTATTCATTTATATACACTTATTTAAGTATGTACTCACCTCAGGCAATTCTAATTCAGGTTTAGCATTCATATTTTGCTTACCTATTTCCTGTCTTGCTCTTAAGAGCAGAGGATATAAAAGCTTGACAAATAGATATTGGAATTAATTTTAATTGCCTGAATAGATTTCCCAGAGAAAAAGTTTTGTTGAAGTGGAGATGAGGACCAGATTCTTTTTGTTCTTGCTTTGTATCTAATTAGAGACAAATTTGGAGTAGTTCTCAAGTCTTTTTTCAAGTAGGAGAAGCCTCATGAGGTAAGCCATAATTTAGCAAGTCTTCGTGATGACTCCCTTGGCTAAGAGTCTCTATGGTGAGAACCCAGAATTCCAGGAATGTGTCTGGAGGTGGAATCCATTATAGCAATGATTCCCAAGAGGGAATGAGGCTATGTCAGAATGTCCAAAATCCTTTTGAAACCTTGAAGGCAATTTTTATTTTTCCCAAATCTCAGTGAACCACCGTTTGGAGCAGTTAGAGTTAGTATCTGTCTTGTTTTTCTTCATTAACAGTAAAAGCTGGTTCTTCTGTTGAACTGGGGTCCAGGGTTGGAAAAAATTGGGAATGTTTGTTAATACTATTTAAGATTAATGCTTTCATCTCTCTCTCTCAAGAGATCAAGAATGTTCTGAAATTGTGGTGCAGATTGTGCAAGTTTGTGAACATACTAAGGACCATTGGATTGTACACTTTAAATGAGTGAATTATATGATATATGAATTTCATCTCAGTAAGGTTCTCTACTAGAACAGCATATCTCTCTGGAGAGTACCACACTTTCTAGAAAAGATGATAATGATACAGAGGCTATCACTGTTGCTGAAAAATTGTGACATAGTTGCAGAAATTTGTGATTTGGCTTTTCATAAGCTTTTTTATGTGATCTAATTTTGTATGAAGAGTTTACATGAATGCTTTGTAGTCTAATAATAGAAACCAACGGGACTAGAAAAATTGTACCTCTTTGGAAAACGCTAGCACAGAGGCAGAGTGAGTTCTGAAAAGTGTATGTTGATACTACTGTTATGGTATGATTCTTAGTTGGGAAAGACTTAGTTGCTAGGTTTCTGTTTTACTAAAGGAAGAGAACTTTTCTGACATTTGGTGAGGCCAAATGATACTGTGTAACCCAAAAATTTGGCCCTTAGGGTTGGGAAGGAAACATATGTTTCTTATTGTATAGTTTTATATAATTTTTTTTGGGGGGGTCCGGTCATGGGGCTTGAACTCTGGGCCTTGGCGCTGTCCCTCAGCTCTTCAGCTCAAGGCTAGCGCTCTACCACTTGAGCCACAGCGCCACTTCCGGCTTTTTTCTTTTTGCTTATGTGGTGCTGAGGAATCGAACCCAGGGCCTCAGGCATGCAAGGCAAGCGCTCTACCACTGAGCCACCTTCCCAGCCCCAGTTTTATATAATTTGTATAACCCCCCCCTCTCTCTCTCTCTCTGTCTCTCTCTCTCTCTCTCTCTCTCTCTGTCTCTCTCTCTCTGAGAGGCAAATAGAAAAGGGGAAAAACAAAGAGCCCAGGAAACATGCAAATGAGTATAAGAGGAAAACTGTCCCTAGCGAAATGAGGCTGAAGCTATGTGTTTAAGTTTTAGGACATAAAATATTAGAGGTAATAAGAATTCTCTGCTTATGGGCTGGGAAGGTGGCTCAGAGGTAGAGCGCTTGCCTTGCATGTTTGAGGCCCTGGGTTAGATTCCTCAGCACCACATAAGAAAAAAAAAAAAAAGAATTCTCTGCTTATCCAAACTGTTAAAATTTCATTTTTTAAACTTGCTGTCTTGATGTCTTGTAACATCCCTTTGAAGTTGTGAGGATTCTGGGAGAAGTGAAAACAATCCAAATAACTAGAAATGGCCTTAGCTATCATCCAGACCAATCTTTTCATTTTGCAAGTGAATCCAGTAACTTCAGATAAAAATTTGCTCTCAGCCCTAGGGATTCTCCATGTCATCCCTGTATTTAACACATAGTATACACTGGTTGTCTGAGGTAATAAACTTGAAAGAGAACTTTTGATCAGAGTATGTTTGGAGCAAAATCTTGATGAAAAGTATGAAAACTATGGTGAAAAACATTATAACAACTCCTCTTTTCGAAGGGGAATTTAGAAACAGCCATTCTATGAAGTATTAGATGCTAGTATTTTCTATTCTAAAAACTTTCTTCAGGTATAAAATATTCTGGATGTATAAAACTGTTCATTGTATAAAATAAATCCTTTTGTGTGACATATTCTCAAGTTGGTACTCTGGTTTTTTGTTTGTTTGTTTGCTTATCCTAGGGCTTGAACTCAGGGCCTGGGGTCTATCCTTGAGCTTTTTGTGCTCGAATAGTACTCTTATTACTTGAGCCATAGTGCCACTTACCGCCTTTTTAGTAGTTAATTGGATATAGGAATCACATGGTCTTTCCTGCTTAGGCTGGTTTTGAACTATGATCTTCAGATCTCAGACTCATGAGTAGCTGAAATTACAGGCATGAGCCACTAGTGCCTGAATGGTAGTCTTATTTTATTGCTACTTATAGAGTATTACTTAATTACTCTTTGGGTGTCAACAGAAAAGTAAAAAATAGGGTCATTGTTGGCAACAGATACTTCTCTCCCCATATGCCAAAACCTAAATAAAATATGGTAAGAGCTCCATCCAGAAACAGCTTGTTGAAATATAACATCCAGTGATTCCTTAACAGTTTAAAGTAATTGATCTTAGCAGACACCTGGTCATCCTTGGAAAATCAAATTTTAGCTTGAGCTATTTAATTTTATTTAAACTGATTCTGGCTGCTTCCCATGCTCAGAGCTGGGTCTGTTCATATGGGACTCAGGCAGATTTGTTTCTGTCATAAAGGAGTGTCTCATCTTCATGCACAAGTTGCTTGTGTGGGCTTAATCTATGTGATTCCTGTTTGGTGAAGAGCTATCAAAGCTGTCCCATTCTGGGATCCTTAACATAGTTAGTAGAAGCCCTGCTGTGTGGTACAAAATATGGCTTGTCTGTGATATGTTCTTGAGACTTTGAAAGGCATGTGAATAGGCAGGCAAGAGCTAGTGTATTTGAAAAAATCCAAATAATCTTCATTTTACTCATTCCTTCTATGTATTTTTGTTTTGTTTAGTTTTTAGCACTTCTAACATGCCTGCTATTGTTTTGGGTGCTGGATCACATAGATACACAATTCCTTCCCTTCATAACTTAAAATAACTTAAATGTGTCAGTGTATGGAGAAAATGACAACAGGTCAGGAGATAGGAATTATGTTGAAGAGTGAGGGAATCATGTTAAGACCTGAACTCTTGCCTTACTTACAATGACTCATTGGACAAATAGGCATGAAAAAATTGGGCTTTTACTGTCACCATGACCATTGTTATAGTTGCTACCAGAAAGTATTTCCTCCACACCTGTTATTAGCAATGTTGTATACAGAGTAAATATACAGATAAATGTTTGTCCTATAGACTTATAGCCTCATAGGTGGACACATTCGGAGGAGTTACTAATGAGTAAAAACAAAAAAAAATCAACTGACTGTGTTAATTCAGTCCATGTTTGCTAAATGACGGTAGAGGCAAGGCATTTTGGAAGATAGATAACAAGGCAAATCATATAGAATCTTACTAAAGAGAACTACAATCTGGAGTCTCCATCAAATTGATAATTCTTGTGCTGTGGTTGGACATTTCAGACAGACCATAGAAGTCCAAGATACAGGCTGATTTGATTTTTGAGTCAAGTGCTTTGGAGGCAGGTGTGGTGTTAACTCACCCTCTAGCCATTGCCTTCTATCTACATTGGAGTCCAGTGTTACTTCCACTTGTTTGATTAGTAAAATGCCTTTGAGATTGAGTGTGCTTTCTATGAGAAAACTACCTTTTAGTGTTGGCAAGGGAAGTAATGAATCTAAGATGGGCTGATTCTTGGACAGAGAATGGAGTCACTGGAGGCCTCAAGGCAACACTTAACACCCTGCTGCCTTTTCTGAGAAGATTGTATCTAGTACTTATACAAAGGACATGAGCCCTCCTGATTATACTGTAGGGGCTAATCATGGTAAGAGCCTTAAGGAGAGGGTGGACATAGGAGAATTTGTCTCCCTGGTTTGAAGCAGAGTTTCTTCATGAGCTGCTGTTGCTTCTGGACCTTAATTCAGATGATTTCTCTTCCTTCAGAAGTAGAACATCAGCCATATTACTGGTAAGATCCCTGGCACATATGTAAGTCAGATCCAAAGTTTACCGTATGAAAGCATATTTTATGCATATGAATATATGTTTATATGTATACATATGCGTAGACATGTACATGGAGAAAGGGCAAGAAAAGTCTTGGAAGGAGAAGGAAAAGTCCCAAAGTACAGCAGGAAAGGCTGCTTGCTGACTACTCAGCAAAATCCATGTTGCCTGGGCCACAGCAGTAATGCATTTCTGGCCTGCCTTACAGTGAGGTGCAGCTTGGGATTCATTTCCAGCCAGAATGACCATGATGAAGACAGTGAGCCTAACAGTGGGACTCCCCAGTTTAGAGAAGACTGCCTCATTCCCCAGCACCCTGTCACAGGAACAGGAAAGAGCTCTTGGACATTTCTTGTTTATTTCAGCAATGACTAGGTTTTCTAAATTAATAGTACAACTTTGTATGTGATCAGTGAGAGAGAAAAGGCTTCCGTTTCAGGGCCTTAGTCATGTTACAGGATTTGAATGACAAATAGGCTTTTTAATTGAGGGTGGGCATTGCATTTGTAAGCTCAGTCTTGTGTATGTGTGTGTGCATGTGCACTGCACTGGCCATGAACTTACAGATATCTATACTTATTGTTGTGTTCATCTCTCTCTTCCATAGGCTCAGCGTAGAATCTAAAGTGTGTGATCTGATGCTTGATTTCTGTCCCCTTTCCCCTCAGTTATTTTAGTGCTTACCTTGTGCTAGGTGCTACTGGGAATTCCTAGAAATGAAACAAGCATGTACTCTGCCCTCAAAGAGTAAACAACTGTACTTGATCAGATTTTTGCAAGTGGGACTGTCCAGTAGAGATAAACTAAAGACTTAATTTAAATTGCTTAAACACTAAGTGGTTTCAGGTATTGATTCTTTTTTATTCCTAACCCAATCAGGCTTCCCCCTGAAACTTAGCTTCAGATTATCAGTCATCAAGCCCAGTATACAACTGCACTTAATATTTTCTTCCCTTCCCCAATTGTTAAACTCTTACATAGAACATTTGCCAGGTGTGGCATTGTGAAGAACAAGTTGATTGAATACCTTTTTGCTTGAATTCCATTGAGCTAGACCCACTGTAGAAGAATCAGTTTTGCCGAGTAGCAACAGCATTGTGAATGGCATACAGTGATGGGCAGATGAGCATGCATAACCCAAGATAATCTGCCCAGCTGTTTTAGTTTTTGATTTTAGCCAATTCAGTAGCTCCTTTCCTTTGGTTTATGGTTGTATTGCAAGTTAGAAGATCAGCTGCTTTCTTTTTCCTTAGCCCCTTATCAATTTATCCTGATCACCCCATTGCCTATTACTGTCATTTGGCAGTTTTCTTCAGAGAGAATATACTTCTTTCTTGGAAGTAGGCACCAAACCTCAGCTATCTTTGCACATTTTTTTCCTAGCACAACACAGTGCTCTTTATATATTATGTATGGGTTGGTAAGTATGTAATGAATCAATTGATTACTTACATTTCTTAACTGGTAGAGCTTTATGAGCTGGTTTTCTGCTTGGCGAGTTGTTCTTTCTACATCAAAAATGACTTCCTGTGTTATTGTGTTACTGTTGATTCAGGCGATATTTCATCTTTCATTTACCATTGCAGCACTGGCCTGGCCTCAGCACCAAGAGTCACTAAGCATGAGGTGTAGGAAGAGAGATATGTCATGGTAGATGTTTCTCTATAGGTGTGGTAGGAAGTATCCTAACCTGGTGCAGCATGTACTCCTGTGACTCATGTCTGGTGGATGATGCAGAACCACATTCCCAAGGTTTTATTGACAAAAGAATCATCTTATCATCTGTGCATGATGACACACAACTATAATTCCAGCTAGGGTGATAGAAGGGGAAGGATTGAAATTAGAGAGACTCTATCTAAAAATAAAATACAAACAAAAGGGCCAGGGGCCTAGATGAAGTGGTAGTGTACTTGCTAGGTTGAATCCCCAGTACCACAAAACAAACAACAAATCCCCCCTTTTTCTGTTATCTGTACTATACTTGCTCAACTATCATATGAAAACAACAATAATTTTTTCTTGCCTGGTAGTTACATTTATACCTTAGACCCTGCTTGATTAACTGAAGGTTCCAGAGAGTTATTGGAAGAGGGACTTATGTATACCAATAATTAAGCTTGTTTCCCTAATAAAATTATAGCTGAAATCCCTTCCCTGGGGGACTTACATTGCTTCCTAAAAGCACATTTTAACAGTGATGAGGCAACGGAACAGTGACTTAACAGGAATGAAGACACTACAGGCCAGTAGAGAGGTATATTTTGCAGGCAGAATTGCTACTCTCCTTTGTAATTAGAGGTAATTAGCCTAGCTATTGCTTTTTTCAACAGTGGTGCCATCATCCACATATTTCTTTATTTTTAGCCTTTAAGGCTTGACTTACTTCCCATCCAGCTGAGAGATGACTGAAAGAAACTGGTCAGATTTTTTTTTCTTCCTCCTGATCTTGCTCTTCCTGCTTCTTTCATCAGTTCTTCTGTCAAAAGTCAGTGAAGTGGAAGATCATCTTCACATCTTTGACTCTTTGACCTTTCCATTTAAAAATCTTGGGATTTGAGCATTTCAGTGTTGGCTTGTTGCTGAACTTTAGCTTTGGGAAGACAGGAAAATGACCATTTTTTGAACAGGACTTAGAAAACTGTAAGTATTCAATGATACAGGATTCCATGTTAAAAACTGACTTCAAAAAAGTGTACGTATTTCTGCTGGGAGCTGGGAGACCTTATTATCTTACCTCAAAGTGATCTGTGAAGATAAATTGGGAAGGATCTCAGTTCATTTTCCAAAATGATATAGTAGCCTAGAGGTATTGGCCTAACCTCATCTGCTTTCAGGAAATAAAGAGAAGTCCCTTGAAACATTACAATGTTGGATTACAGGAGAAACACCTTCTTTGTTATGATCACAGATTATTGGTGCTCTAACTCTGAAAAATTGTGTGGGCCCACTTTTCATAGTAGCTTAAAGAATGGTGTTACAAATGGTAGCCCGAGAAACAAGCCCCTTGACTCTACAAGAATATTTTAGATAAAAACTTAGCAGAAAGTACATGGAAAATAACAATGGGTTAGCTAAGCATATGTTTTGCTGTAGAAGACAATGTTACCCTCTGCCTTTATTATAATAACTATGATGGCAAAATAAAAAAATTGTCAAACTAGAGGTCTATTTACCATGTTCCTTATATGTAACACCTTCAACAACAATAACAATGACAAAAACAGAACTGAAAAAGTGACAAAGTAGCCATTGGGAAAAGAGCTATTAGGATATATGTGTATTAGAATTATCAATGCAAGAACAGATGAACAGTATAATCAGAGCTGGAAACTCTAGGAAAGAATGAAAGGAAAATACTGGAAATAAAAATACACACAGTAACAGAAATGAAAAAAAATCTGAGCACATAGCTGGAGGATCCTGCTCTGTAATCATACCTTGATTTTTCTACATCTAGCTCCATCCTGAAGCAATCTAAGTTATTCTACTAGCATGACTCAGGTATCATTGAAAGAAGTTAGTTCATAGAAGTTCATGTGATTTGTTAACTATCTGGGAAGAACGTGAAGGAAATCTTTTACCTTTCCTGTCACAACAGATACTTGAATATCTGTCTATGTCCCTCAGCCTTAGATTACCAGACCCTTCTCCACAAGAACCTACCAAGTGATCATTTACTGTGTTAGGGAGAAGGGAAAGAGGCCTGCTTCGCAATAACTCACCCTGTAATACAAAAGGCTTAAAAAGCTGCAAACATAGAAGGCATACTGACTTTGCAAATTAGGGAGTATATTATGGACAACAATCAACATATCTTTGAAATAATAAATAACTTAAAGTGCTATATGTTCACTGGTTTAAAAGCAAGGAGAATAGATAACCAAGATCAAAAGCTTTCTATATTTTCCCCATGGACAGCGTGTTGGTAAAGTTTTAGAAATATCAGAAATTGAACTTTTATCTCTTGAAGATTGAGGGAAAATATTACATTCTTTGAAGGTTTTTAACTGGTAAAAATGGCATAATGCTAGTACAGTTTTACAAACCAAATAACCAAATTATAACGCATCAAGGCCAGGGTCTGGCTCTTAGCAATATTTAAATCTTCAGTATCTTCCAAGTGCTCAGTAAATTTGGATTGATTTATAAAACTTATGCATCTTAACAGATGGGCTAAAGTACCTGAACTTTGTTTGTTTTTCAGGACCTTATGATAAATGTCCGTAGTCTTTTCCAAGTAGTAGTCACTCCCCAGTGAGATACAACTTAATCTTAAGAACATTATCTTCCCTTTAGATTAACCTGAACTGACGTTACTATGGCACTCAGGAAGAATATATTTCTACACATATATTTTTATATGTGTAGAAATATATATTTATGTGTTTATGTAGAAATAGATATATTCATATATGTAGATATATTTCAAGGGAAACTAATATATATGTATAGCTGAAGGGAAACTATTATATATATTTGTGATAAATAAGTATCTCTAGTATTTCCTAATATCCCACTGAAAATAGTTATCTTCTGTCTGTGTGAATTATATATTTATAGAAAGAAATCTAGCAGAGTATATAACACACTGCTACAGTAGTTATCTCTGAAGGGTATATGTAAAGTGTCCTTTTCTACTCTGTTTTTTTGTATTGCTTTTGTGATCAGAAGAGTTATAAAAACATATACAAATATATGTGCAATGCTTTTTAGTATGGGAACTTGATTGGGGATTCAAGGATGCAGAATAGTAGATTATTCGGCTTTGATCATTAGGACTGTTCTCTATAGTCAGAGTATACAAAAGAAAAACAAAAGAATGGATACATGCAGCTATACACTGTGGGTACCCTGACAGGAATCAGTAGTTAAGGGGTTAGCATGGCTAGGTGGATAGAATAGGAAGAATTAGGTTTAAAAGGATTAAGGAAGTAGCCATAGAAGGAGTTTGACAGAATCTTGAAAAAAAATTTATTTGATAAGAAATTGATAGCAGAAAAAACATGAGATTAAACGACAGGATGATGGTGTGAAGTCTGAACTTGGTAATAATAAGAGGTTGGCATAGCATGGTGTGGCCATACAACGTGAACACTTTTGTATATCCGTGTTAGGGAAGAGATGGTAAAGACCAACAACATGTTGGTAGGGTCAGAAAATTGTTCCTTCTTGCTCCTGACACACAGATGCTGTGCAGATCTAGACAGAGTCACTGCTTCTCTTTGGTTCTCAGTCTCTTACTTTGCAAGATAAGATATTCAACTAAGTTAGTGGCTTCCTGTATTTTATTTGCCCCCTCCTTTTTATATGTGTGTGCTGGTCTCGGAGCTTGAACTCAGGGTCTAGAGAGCTGCCCCTGAGCTTTTGTGCTCATGGTTAGCACTCTAAACAGTTGAGCCACAACTCTACTTCCAGCTTTTGAGTGGTTAATTGAAAAGAATCTCATGGACTTTCCTGCCCAGACTGGCTTCAAAATGTGACCCACGGATCTCAGCCCCCTGAGTTGCTAGGATTACAGGCAGGAGCCACTGGTGCTTGGCTCGTCATGTTTTTTTTTAATTTTAATTTTTTTGTTTTTAATAACTGTTTACTCAAAGGAAATGATGCTTATCATGGAAGCATACAAAGCGAATGCAAGATGGAGCTGTGTGATGACCTCTTGGCAATTGACCAGTGGGAAGTGGTTTTGACTTTATTTCCTGCCTATGCTCAAAGAATCTCTTGAAGGGCTCTGCAGACTCTCAGGGTTTAGGGTACACTAGTGGGTAGTTGTGGCCATGTAGATCAGGAGAGTCTTTTCAGGTCAAAAGATGCCCATGCTATGCTGCTAAGCTGTTTTGATGACAGTACATCCTTTACCTTAAGGTTTCTCCCCATTTGGCCTAATTTCTTCCCTTCCGAAAGCTCTGCTGCACGTTCATACTCGATATTACTTCTCATTGCACTGAAGGTGCTATTCTGCTTCAGGCTTTTCTTTGTTCTTACCTTTCTTCTTATCTCTTAGCTATCTAGGCTTGTCTTTTTGTTCTTCCATAGCTCTCCCATTTCTTATCAGTTCTCCCACTTTATGTGAGAAGACTAGATTTCTTGGGAGGAGAGGGAAAAATTATAGTAAGTAACACCTATTTGGATGTACATCATAAGTGTTGTTCTAAACAGTTCTATGGTGATCTCATGAAATAGTTGTTAATATTATTGCTTTACAGATGAAGAAACTGAGGCAAGTACAAAGAGGCAGATGCTGGCATTGACATAAAAGATTGTCAGTAGTCAGAACTGAGACTCCAACATAGGTTAGTTCTAGAGCCTTACCACTTAATTGTGGCCTAAACTTTTTCACTTCTCTCTCTTGGCTGCTACTCCACAGCAAGACTGTTTTCCCAGTTGTTTATGTGTCTATGTACTTGGGAGCTATGATTCTACTGTCATCCTCCTTGCAAACTCCCCTCTCCAGACAGAGATAATCGAGAAATAACTGAAACTCAAAGTAAGAGATGATTGGAGGATTGTTTCCATTGAATTTTTAGAGAGATAGCAAAGGAAAATGAGGCTAAAGAGTACAGGTATGGGAATTTTACTTATGTTGATATTTGTAAATTAACTATGAATTTTGATGTTAGAGAAGGGAGATCCAAGAGTAAAGGGCCAAGCTCAGGTACTTGATCCATTGTCAAAGTCAAAAGATAAGAAGCAACAATGAAAAGTGATAACAATTTTTATTATGATAAGTTAAATAACTTCAGAATGTGATTTATCCTTTTGTGTTAAATTACTATTTTAACTTCATATCAGAGATAGTTTTATGTTATAATGATCTGAAAATAAATGAAGGTGAATATGTGCTATTATTGGTTTCTGCTAGATCTATTTTTGCTGCCATTAAATCAAAGAAAACAATTAAATGATTAAATGCCTGAAGACTAAAACTTCTGAATCACAAAATGCTGTTTACTCAATTATATAAGTCTGCTAAATGTCCAGGAAGTATGAGAAAAAAAATTAATTTAGGACCTTTTGGCTAGTGTTCAACCTATTTGATCATAAATAAACAATGAAAGGCAAGTTTGAAGAAGCAAATTTATTGTAAGTTTATTATTTTCATCTTCAAAACTATAAAATTTATAGAAGATTAAAGCTATTTCTTTTATGATTTCAATAACTGAGGTACAGGGGAAACTGATTACAGATATGGAAACACACCAATAAGTTACATAGTAAACCTACATACAGAGATCAATAGAAAGGTTTTTACCTCTCTGAAGTATTTTTCGTCCACTTATTGAGGTTTGAAAATAATGATCAAATTTCTAACGTATAGTTTCTAAACTATGGTCTGGGAGGTTTGTGAAATAGAAGCGATAAAGTAAGTTTATTGGGATCTCAGCATCTACTTTACTGTTAGAATAGTTGTTGAAACCAGAATAGTCCTCTAAAAAGGGAGAAGGATGGCTGATAAACACCTAAAGGAGCTTAGTTCTTATGTGGCTGTGGGAGTTTATCTAAGAGATTAGCCTGTTGATAAATCCCAAAGATGAAAGTTTTATTTTCAGTAAGTTTATTTTTTTAATTAAAAAATTTAAGTGCTACTTGATCACTCAAATACTCATAAAAGGAAAAGAAATATTTTAAAAATTGTTAGAACACATTTATAAGATGATTTCTTGGTTGCTTTGTGTGTCCCCCCCCCCCAGTATAAGCCCTGCTTTCACTGTATTTGATGTCGGTATAATTTGTGGAGGGGAAGGGGAAAAACAAATCGTTTAAATAGGGATACAGGTTGGCCCATTGCAACAATGAGATGTACAAGTTATGTCGAAAACAAAGTTTACAACTTTGGTGCAGGGAGGCTTGGGTGGGGGGGGGTGGGGGAGGATGGGAAGGGATGGGAAGGGGAAACAAAGGAGGAGGCTACAATACTTGATAAGATATGTACTCACTATCTTGCCCATGTAATTGTAACCCTTCTGTACAGTATTTTCACAATAAAAAATTATTACCAAAATAAATCAGAAAAAAAATTGTTAGAAGGCTCTAAACTAAGGGTAAAGTCTTTTTCTTTTAAGTTTCTTGGGTGCTGAAGATTGGCTCTAGTAACCTACTACAAAACTGTATTTCCTTAGGAAGCATTCCCAAATTTCCCTAATAGGTATTAAACTATACTTTCTCATTTGTGCATATCTGCATTCATTCAATAAACTCTTATTGACATCGACTCTGTAGTTTTAAATCTGTGAGTGAAATAAATATGGTACCTACTACTATGATATGGATGTTTGTATTACCCTCCTACAAATTCATGTTGAAACTAGTCATTAATGTGATGGGTTAGGAACTGATTTTTTTTAATGGCTCCTTTTTTACCATTGGAGTATGTAACTAGAAAGTGCCATCTATAAATGTGAAAATTGATACTCTCCAAACATCAGATCTGCTAGTGCCTTGCTCTTGAACTTCTAGCTTCCAGGACTGTGAGAAATAAAATTCTGTTGTTTCTACACTACTCAGCCTATGGTATTTTGTTACAGGCGCCCAATAGATTAACATACCTGCTTTCCTAGAATGCACATTTTTCCTGGGAAGGGGAGGGATTCAGTATAAGTATATAGAGTATCTTTATTGCTATAATGGATAAAGTCCAGTCTGCATGCAGATCTAGGAAGACTACAGAAAGTGATAAGCCAAGTAGAAATTAGCTGGATACACAAAATCATGTGAAGGCAATATGTAAGACTTAGGACAAGCTTTGTGAAAGCAGTGAGAGAATTAGAGTGGAAAGAAGTTTAGAATACTTTAGACTTGGAGCAGAGGGAGGAGAGAGTAATGTCAAGAAGAAAAGTTACACATCTAGTGGCTCTAGAATCCTGAGAACTATATCAAAGCCAGTCACCAAACAGCAGTGGTGATAAAGACATTTTGGTATCATAGTAAATGCTATAGGGAATGTATTGAACAGAGACCAGAAGGTCACTACTATTAAAAGTAAAAAAGGTAAGAAACCATTCCCACAATGACAATTTTAAAGTTTATTTCTTGGCAATCGCTCATTGTACCAGTTAGTGTCTACTCCGAATATAGGTGTAAAGTTAGTATTTCATATAGAGGTGATTTAACATAGGGAATTGGGCACAATAAGGTACTGCATGGCTGGAAGTATAAATAGTAAAGCAGAGATAAAGACTAGTAACTTCAAGAAGCTGCTGTCATCCTTTGGACTAAGAAACAACAGTCACTGGAAGTTGTTAGCTAAATCTAGAAACTCAGAGGAGGGATTACCCCACAGTGGATGTGTTAACTACTAAGGAGGTGATTGGACCTCTGGAGAGAGATAGTCTCTATCCAGTAAAGTCACACCATCAGTCAGCTATTGAGGGATGGGGGGAAGGGAGGTGTCCCATGGTTGGTATACAGAGTCCTAAATTCATGTGGATATGGAGCTGTTTGCTATTATAGAGACTGAGCTGACAGAAGCTGGAAAATAAAGTTTCTTCCCCGTACTCCTGCCAGTACTCCTGTACTCCTGTCTTCCTGCCAGCGGTTCCCACTGGCAGAATTTAATAAGATGCAGTTTGCAGAGGAATATGGGAAATACTATTTGTACACTTCTAGCTCCAGCTCATACAAGAAAATATAAAGTGTGAACTTGGGATGAAAGCTGGTAAGTGATCTACTCTGTGCCTTTTAGGAACGCAACTTGTTATATATACTGTGGGCAGTAGACTGGAAGAAAGAAAACCTGGGTACTGGTTCACCAGTTTGGAAGATGTTGGTAGACAGAAAATGATGGCATCTTAATTTAGAACAATGATGGGTAAGAAAGAGATGTGGGTAGTAGACATGGACAGATTCAGAAAGTGAAGCTGAGCAGAATTTGGCAGTTTATCTCTCTTAGAAGGGATGGGGATCTGTAAGAATAAAGAAGAGGGAGGTGTCAAGGAGAGAGCTTGTATTTTTGGTAGTGCCATTTACTGAGATGTTTTAGGGGAGGGATGTTAGGTTGCTGACCTAGATTATAGTCTTGCATGAAGTGTTCTAGATAAACTGGTAAGTTGTAGCTTTGTCATTTCCCCCACTAGTTTTAAAAATAAAACCTATTCAATATTGTTAGTGGAGATGTTGAGTGTAGATGGTGCTATGTTTGTCATGGACATACAAGTAACAGGCACAAGAGAAAGAAAAGCTAGTGAATGACTACAGAAGTCATTTTCATGATCTTAAGGCTAAGTAGTACCCTTATAATGATAATTGCAAGGATGAAGAAAGTGGAATAAGAGAAGGAAGATTAGATCCATGTATTTAAGATATGTTTGGGAGGGTAAAGGGGAGGTACAGAAATGGTGGGACGAAGGGTGAACAAAGGCAGCAATGATATGTACTAGACACTGTTAAAAATGAACTATATACAACTTGTGGGTGAAGACAGCAGGGGGGGAAATTGGGAGAGAGCAAGGGAAGGGGTGACATTGCAGAAATGTACTTTTTATTTGACTCATGTAATGGTAACCTCTCTGTGCATCACCTTTACAATAACAATAAAGAAATTAAAATAAATAAAGACTCCTTTGATTGTGGGAAATTGCAATTAAAAACAGAAGTACATTAACACTAGCTAAATATTGTCTCAATAAATTATGCCAGGAAAGCAAGTTAAATAACAAATATATATATATATATAAAACAAATACATACTAAAATTATTTTATATTAGAATAAGCAGATCTTGCCTAAGCAGCAACTGAGTATTAATTAACTAGCTGCTGCGAATTTGCATAGTGTTATTAGTATGACCTGACCAGTCACTTGGATTTAGACAAGGCATTTTGCATGTAAGTAATGAATATGACAGCATTGCTAACGTTGGTGCAATGGATTTTTAAAATGTAGTAAAAAAAACCATCAAATACTTTCAGGAATAAGAGAAAATTAATATTTATAATGGGGACAATTTTAATGTATGTATTAGAAGTTCAAAATATGCATATCTATGTAATCCTGTGCCAAGACTGTCTCAGTGTAAACACGTTGTTCCTTTTGAGTTTTAGTCATTCTGGCATCAGAAGTCGCTTTCTTACTATACAAAATCTCTAGTTAAAACTTTTAAATGTGAATCTATGTTGATGAACTTTCTGAAAAATATGCTGGATATCAGTGAATCACTACAATGAGGTAATTACTACAATGAGGGAAGGAGTTATTAAGTATGTGTAACTAGCAGAGAATTCACCACCCAGAGAATCACTCAATGCTCTTATTTGACTTAATAAAATTATTAATAGGAGGTCCTCACTTATTTTTTAGATGTTTTGTCAGTTCTAGACAAGATTATTTTTACATCTTCATATTTATTTATTGATTGTGATGATGCTGATTACATTTAATGAAATTAAACCAAAAATTGAAAGAAAGTTTCACTTTCATATAGCTGTTTCTTTTGTGATAGTTGATAAAATATCCAATAGGAAGTTGGTCTTGTATAATTTCTTGATCATTGTAAAATTTTGTGAAATAAAGCAGATCTATAGTGAATTAAAAAAAGCTATGTTTATTCAGCTCTGTGTTATACCAGGTAATGTGCTGAGTTCTGGGATTTCCTTAGGACCTCAGAATCTGGTAGGAAACACAGATCCATGAGCAGAAAATTATACTTCTACAATATATTTGGCAGAGTAATTAAACTATGGCTATGTAGTGCAAAAGAATGATACCTAGCCTGCCCAGAAAGAAGCAGCCAGAGGAGGTGTGATCATATTGAGAGAGAGCCGCAGGAGATCTCAGCTTTGAGTTGGCCGTGAACATAGAGCATGCACAGTGAGCTGGGACCATCACTGATTTCTGATTAGAAGTCCTGTATGAGAAGCAGGACTCATGAGGTTGTGAAATTATGGGTAGAAGATGTTCTAAGGCTTGTTTGTCATCCAAGTTTATCTTCCAGGCATTCATCCTTTTTTCTTTTCTTTCTTAAAGTCATTTTTAGTGTGGTTTGAGTTTGTGAAAATCATAACCTTGAATTGGTTCATTTTCTCCTTATGTAAAGTACAAAAGTCATCTTGTATTAATGTGTCTTTTGACTGGATTTATCTTGCCTTTGGGGATGGTAAAAGCTCAGTGAGCTGAGCATCCATCTCAGACAATGAAAGTTTTCTATGTATTTAGAACTGTGAACTGGATGTCATTGTATTATCCATACAATTTATATGTTCATATTAATCTATGTTCTTCTAATGACCTGTACAAATGGATCCAGTAGCTTTTAGACCTCTCCTACATGAATAAAAACAGAAAAACACATTTTTGCAGTTTTTATTTGCCAATGCCAATTGCTTTCCTAAGTTCTTTTGGTTGTAACAGCAGCGCATTCCCATTACTTTAAGAAAATGGGTAGTTTTGCTTAAATTTCCCTATGTATTGGAAAGATGAATAATCCCAGGAAGTTCTGTGTGCTTCTCTCTGTGTCCTTTCCTCTCCTCTCTTTTCTCCCTTTTTAACACCTCTACCTCCCCCCCATATCATCACCATCCTCCCTTCAATCTGCCAAGGAACATTCAAGGATTAGTCTCTCGGCCTCTCCGCCTCATCCATCTCATCTTTCAGTTCCCATTGCTGTCTGGGTATTAGCCCTGGATTTGGCCCAGCTTTGTAGTTGATTTCCCGTATTTCACTCATCTGGGACCACAGTGCAAGCCCACATGCTTGATAAATCATGTGGTCAGGCAGTTTTCTCCAAAGGCACAAAGTGAGAAAAAAGTCATCCTGGCCCATGAGTTTTCTTTGGCTAATCTCTAACTCTTTTTTTTTTTTTTGCCAGTCCTGAGGCTAGAACTCAGGGTCTTGGCACTGTCCCTGAACTTCTTTTTGCTCATGACTAGCACTTGAGCCACAGCACAACTTCCAGCTTTTTCTGTTTATGTGGTACTGAGGAATGGAACCCAGGGCTTCATGCATTTGCTAAGCAAGCACTCTACCACTAAGCCACCTTCCTAACTCTTTCATGATGCATAGTTTCAACCATCTTTTCTTCTACAATAATCTAAACTTCATAGGTAAAAATCACACATTCTCTTATTCTTTCCCAAGAAGGAAGTATCTGAATGTATTCATCAGTTGTTACATTTAGAAGCAGCTGTAGGACCATTCATCAAGCATTGCTGTAGTTGAATCTACTATTTTGAATTGTGTCACAACTCCAAAAGTCATGATCAGACAAATTATCCCAAAATCTGTGGACTATGTATATGTGTCTACTGCACTAGCCTTGGTATACAGTAGATAGGACCATCCTAATGGATATTTAACAAAGGACTAGCTAAATAGTGAACAGGTACTTTAAAGTCACTGTCTCTAAATTGATTGATCTAGATCTTTGGAAAACTCCAGACCAATCAACCAGTCTTTGGAATCTTATCTTTTCTTCAGTTCTTGTTAAAATCTGGTTGTAGAGTTGCTTACTCTTCTTTCTTTCTTTCTTTCTTTCTTCCTTCCTTCCTTCCTTCCTTCCTTTTTCTCTTTCCTTTTTCCTCTTTCTTTCCTTCTTTCTTCCTTCCTTCCTTCTTTCCTTCCTTCCTTCCTTCCTTTCTTCCTTTCTCTCCTTCCTTTCCTCTTCCTCTCCCCCCCTCTCTCTTTTGGGGAATGTCTTAGAGGCTTGAACTCCGGGCCTGGGCACTGTCCCTGAGCCATTTCACTCAAAGCTAGCACTCTACCACTTGAGCCAAAGCTCCAGTTCTGGCTTTTTAATTTTTTAATTTTTAGTTTTTGCTGGTTAATTGGCAATACGAGTCTCACAGACTTTCCTGACTAGGCTGGCCTCCAACTGCAGTTCTCAGCTCTCATCCTCCTAAGTAGCTAAGATTACAGGCATGAATCACTGGTGCCAGCTGCTTTTAATTTATTTCATTTTAATGAGTTTTTTGGTTGTTTGGTAGTTAATAGTTCATAATGGTTCAGTGGCTATATTTCAAACCATACCTATTTTGAATTTTTTTTCTTTCAACCTCATTAAGAAATGAGAGCATTCCAATTTTGTGATAAACAAAATAGTTATCTATGGGATTTGGATTCTGTAATTGAGCCTGTTTATTTCTGGGCATTCTTTCTTGGCTAATTTCCATGTAGTTTCTAAGTTAATTCATAGGAAAAAACAAACAAACAGATTTCTTCACGGTATTGGTAAGACTTCTGAATTTACACATGATCATTTGCATTTTCTATCTCACAAAGTACAGTAAGCTCTCTTTATATTCATATGCCATTGAGAAGCATCTGACAAATGAGCAGAATTGAAGAGCAGATATTAGTATAGTCATTTCATAAATAAGTTAGCATCAAGGAATGCTGCATCCAGGAAGCACTTGTGTCATTAATATTAAATAACTGCCAAATTAATTAAGGCATTGGTGGGGTTTTTTTAAAGGATTTATTATTCACTCACCTTAATTGGTTTTGATTTGGTCATGTACAGTTTGTAACCTTATACTCTTTCTCATTGGGGACTTGCTAGCTCCATCTGCGTTGAGTTAGGTATGGAAGGCCATTGTGTCACACATTGAAATAACCATTCACACCAACAGGGGGCATTTCATGGCTGTAGGAATATACCCATAATTGGCAGATCAAGTATGTAATAATGTGTAGGACCAGGGATTTCATATACGTAGTAAAGCATATGGTGATTGCTTTGGGAATGAGTCTGGGCCAGTGTGTAATTTATTGCTCTTTGGGTGTTTTTTGAGGTGGATACAAAAAGCTTAGCTAAGAAGTTTGTTGCATAGGATTTTGGGAGAAAGGCTAGATATAAAATTTAACAAAAAAAAAAAAACAAGCTAAATAAAATCCTCACAGACCTTCCAGAGTTAAGCCCTCATTTGAAGTCAGAGGTTCTCTGAACATCTCAGTGATTCCACAAAATTCCCTTGCAGGTTCGGAGCTCCATCTGGCATAATCTGGTGGTGCTGGCCCTGCTGTGACTCTCTCTGGGCAGGAACTCTCTGTATTATCCCTAAGATTCCTTGCAGAAACTTGGAACAGAGTAGATAATGAAATGCATGACTGGAAGGGTGAAAACATAAGTAGATAAGAATTGTCTCTCAAGTTTCTGTGGAACACTGACTCTTTGTATAAAGAGATTAACTAAGATATCAGTGGAAGAAAACTACCAGGCTGGGATTTTTAAGAGTAACAGTTAAGTGGATGAATATCATTGAATACACATTTTTGCTCCCTTTGCTCAATGATTTAGTTTGGCAAAAATAGATAAGTAGACTGGCTGTTGCAATGATTGTGTCTGTTTTCAGAGCTGTTAATAAATATATCTGAAATGTCATCCAGAACTTTATACCAGTTATTGCCAATATTTTTCCAGAGCCTGACCTGTGGCAATTCAGGAAGGTTATCAGAACAGTGAGCAGAGGGAGAGAATATAAAGAGTTTGCAAACTTTGTAAGATAATTATATGGTAAGAATTTTAACCTTATTTTGCTTGTTTATTTGCTTTGATATTCTTAGTTCAGTTCTCTCAAATTGATATGATGATCTTGTGACACCTGCCTTGACTTTCCCATTGGGTACTACCTTTAAAAAAACAAAACAAAACATCTTTCAGATATATTACTAGAGCTTCCTTGATCATTCTAATTAATTTAGGATTTATTCCAGGGTCAGTATTTTCTATAACATGACAGTTACGAACTAGTGAATAACTAGATATTAAAAATAAACAAATTAGGATGATGATTGTCAACTAGTATTAAGCCTCAGTCTGAACAATAAGACTGAAAATAGTGAGGACCTATCATGAGATTGTAGAGCTGATAAAAGTTGTAGCTATATCTAGTGTTGCCAGATTTTCTCAGTTTTTAAGAGAAACTAGAAATCTCTTTTACACAAATAATGTACATTTTAACATGTTCATGGATCAAGAAAACTTACTCTTATAAAACTATCCATTTCCAAGCTCAGGTTTGATCTTTTCTACTGCAGTGAACTCTCCACATGTAGGAGATGAGCTTTCTTGGTCCCTCACCCAATGTTACTTGATACCAGATGTGTGAGTGTGTATATGTGTGTGTGTGTGAGAGAGAGAGAGAGAGAGAGAGAGAGAGAGACAGACAGACAGACAGACAGACAGACACAGACAGACACACACACACACACAGAAAAACAGAGAGAGAGAGAGAGAGAGAGAACTGGGGCTTAAACGTAGGACCTTGAGCTCTTCCTTAGCTTTTTTTGCTTAAGGCTGGCACTCTACCACTTGAGCCACATTTCTGCTTCTGGCTTTGGCTGGCTAACTGGAGATGAGTCTCTTGGATTTGTCTGCCTGGGCTGCTTCAAACCTCAATGCTGGGATTTCAGCCTCCTGAGGAGTAGCTAAGATTACAGGCATGAACCACTAGTACTTGGCCCAAAGAATTCCAACCTCACATTCTTAATTTAGTCTAGTTGTTGCAGAGACCTTTTACCTGTGGTCTCTTCTCTATGACTATTTATTCTTGCAGATCTTAAAGTGTGCAGAAGAGTCTGTGCAGAAATTTTCCCTGTGGAGTATTCTCTGAATTCCACCTTAGGGTGGAGTTGTCTCTCAAAGCACACTCAGTGTCCAGGTTACAAGTGGAAGGAGAGGGAGCAGGCATGTTTGGTCACTCACAGTTTCTCAAAGCATTCCTCATGGCTTCCTGTTGGAGTGGGTCTACCTGCATAATCCATGCAGGCAGACCTAATTAAATTCTTTAATTGCATTTTGTGGATAAGCTTAATAGAGTAAGTATCTCCTGATCACCAGTCTCGGAAGGATTAAGCCCTACCTCCCTTGTCTTCTCTGGAGCAACAACCTCACATTCTTAATTTAGTCTAGTTGTTTTTCCTGACTTTTTCCTTGAGGAGGCATTTTTTTTTCTTGGCTATATCTAATGTGTCTGTGGTTCCCAAACCACATACAGAGTGCAGACCATAGTTATTACTCAGGAAATGTTGAATGAAAAGGGTAATTACTAGGTGAAGTTTCTTTGTTACCATTATTGAAAATGAGTACTATGTGCTAGTAACAGATGACTGTCCTCTTAGAAATTTTGTAGCGCTTGGCTCCTCATTGGATTTCCTTGTCCTGATAAGTAGTGGTAGTTAGTGATGACTTTAAGTGTGGGGGATGAGTAGTGTGTGTGTGTGTGTGTGTGTGTGTGTGTGTGTGTGTGTGTGTGTGTGCAAGTACTGGGGCTGGAACTCAGGTCTTTATCCTCTCCCTTGTCTATTATGCTTAAGATAAGCACTCTACCACTTGAACCAAAGCTCCACATCTGGTTTTTTGGTAATTGGAGGTAAAATTCTCAGGGATCTTTCTGCCCAGGGTGGCTTTGAACTACAATCCTCAGATATCAGCTTCCTGAGTAGCTATAATAACAGGACAGAGTCACCATTGCTTGGCTAGTGATGACTTTTATTTTTTATTCCTTTTTCTAGTTGTTTATCCCACAGGACCTGTCTAAATTAATTTCCTCTCAACCATACATGAATTTGCTAACTTGGTGATGTTTTTTCCCTACTACTGGAGCGCTAAGCACTCCATGAAGGAAAGGCCTTTTTGTTCTTGCTGTCTTCAGAACTCTTACCGTTAAGGACTAGCGCAAGACTGCCATGTGGAATCAAGGTGCTTGTGTTGTTGTTGTTTTGTTTTGCCTCCTAAAAGTGTCCAATCTTTATATTTTTATTTATCAGATGAAAACAAGTAAAATGTAAAAAGGAAGAGCAGAGTCCTGCTCAAAGTAAACAAAACCATGATGTTGGCAGATTTCATACTGTAGACTTTTTTTGCTAGATATTAAATCTTTATTGCCTTTCAAAAAACTTATATTTTTGTTATCTTTAAGTACTTGTACAAAGGGGTGACCATTCCACAAATCAGTTTATAAGTACAATGCATCTTGATCAATGTCACCCCTTTCATCATTCACCCCAGCTCTTCCTACCTCTGTAATGAGTGTTTTATTCCAACTTGCTAGCAAAGGCAGTTTCAATCCTAAATCTTCTGATGTTAAATATAGATTATTTCTTTGAACCATCAACTGTTTATCAGGTTGGGGTCAGAAGAAGAAGTAACCTGTGCCTTGGCTTCCAGCTTTACATGGTGATCTTGATCATATGAACTTAAAATAGCTTTGTGATTTGGTAATGCCATTAAAATTTGTACTTGTGTTATTTGGGTTCATATTAAAGTAATATGAAATTGATAGATCCTGTTTCTTCCCTATCAAACAGAGCAGGACTAGTGAGGTCAAAAGTTAGTTATTTTCTGAATGTGTTGATTAAAAAGGTTTTGACAGTGAATGGCAGAAGAGCTGATTGAATGGGGCAGATACTACATTTGTATGTGAACCTTGAGTCTGACCTGGATTTCTAGGTTATTCTCAGATAATCCAAGACATAGACTAGGGATGTCCATGTTTCTACTCATCCATCCCTCTGGGCCTGGGCACTGTCCCTCAGCTCTTCAGCTCAAGGTTTGCGCTCTACCACTTGACCCACAGCACCACTTCCAGCTTTTTCTGCTTATGTGGTGCTGAGGAATTGAACCCAGGGCCTCATGCATTCAAGTCAAGCATGGACATTCCACAGCAATCAATGCAGGATCCTAACTGACATTCTACTTCGTGTTTCTGAGAAATCTCACATGAACCTGTAAAGACTTCAGTTACCCAACAAGACTCAGTGCAGCTGCCTGTAGAACTCAGGATAATGCTGGTATTCTGAGAGCATTTTAATAGAGCACTGATTACAGATTGCAGACACCTGGTGCTTTTTTTGTACTGAGGCCGAAGGATGCAGTTCCAAGGACAAGGACTAGACTCGACTGATCCCTATATTCCTACCTTCTTGTTTTTCAGGGCCTGGAATAGGTACTAAGAAACCCTTGCAACAGACTAATCCCTGACAGTCAGGAAACTACCAATGCTACAGCATTAATTCCCACATGCATGATTGTACATTTGTCAGGGTGTGTGCACCTGCCAGTGTCTCAGAGAGAGCAGTAAGATAATAGAGGGGTCTCTGTTAGTTGGAGTTAGCACAGAGGTTTGGGCACAGAATTAATATGCTTCTTGGAGTGGTGTAGGCCTCTCCATGTGGGCAGGCCATTATTGCTTTTGGCTTCAATAGTCAAGAGAAAAAAAAACACAAACTAAAAATTCAAAAGTAAGGTAAGAGTTAAAAATCAAGGATTAGAAATTCATGTGCTAGAGGTATTCCAGTCCAAGACTTAGTTTTATGCCAACTCCCACAAAACAGAATGAATCTGTAAAGTGATCCCACTCCATCATAATTAATCATGCTTTTTTCCCCTTTTCACCTTCTTTACCAAACATACCACCTGTTTCCATCTTTTATAAACTTGGAACCTCTCTTTATATTATCATTTCAGACTTTTCCAACTCTTTTTTTTTCTTTTGTATGCCACTACTGGGACTTGAACTCAGAGCCTGGGCAGTGTCCCTTAGTTTTTTCACTGAAGGCTGGTGCTTTACCATGTTAGCATATTTCTACTTCCAGCTTTTTGGTGCTTAATTGATGATGAGATTCTCATGGGCATTTCTGCCTGGGTAGGTTTTGAACCTTGATCCTCAGGTCTTAGCTTCCTGAATAGCTAGGATTACAGGAGTGAGCCACAACAACCCAGCCACACTTTCCAATGGTTTGTAAAACCATTTCAGCAAAGTGGAGAGCAAGGTCTAGTCCAGATCTCCAGTTATATATAGAGAATTACTCTCTATTTAGCTTCTGTAAGTTAAATGAGAAAATTGAATGAAATAGACAACCACCAAGATCATTAAAATTTGAAATTTAAGAATGCCTAATTTCTGTCTTGGGTATGCTTTTCAATGTAGGTATAGGTTGAAGAAGGGCAAGCCATCAAAAAGGTATCAAGGCATAGTTGTTGTTTAGCTTCTTCATGCTGAGTTCCTGTCAAGAATATGAAATGAATGAAATTCCCCTATAGAACCTTTTAAACTTGTAAAGCTCAGGGGCACTGCCTCTATTCAAGCTAAGTTGCCAGAATATTGGCAGCAAAAGATCGAAGGCATAGAAATTGTGAGAGGGATGTAGCTAAGAAGGTCCAAGCTTTTCTTTTGAAATGCCAGAGGGGGGTAATACAGTAAAGGAAGTGGAAAGAGGAGTTTCCCCTGAGAATCAGCAGAAACCTTTGAAATGTGTGCCTTTCATATTGTGCCTTTTCCGGTTTGGAAAATAGCCTACAAGCTTCATAAAACTGCCTTGTGGCAATCATCCAAGACTGTCTCAGGAGTTGACTCTTGTTGCAAACTGGAATTGAAAGAAAGTGTCAAGCAGCTGTGATGAGACACAGTGGGCACTACCCTGTTCATGAAGACAGAACTGTTGGAGACTCTCTAAGCCAATATATTGTCAGCTCCCTCAGTTTAATTTGTGGAATCAAAACTAGGTATGTCCCAGCAAGATTACGTGAACTTTTTTGCCAACTAAACAGTATGACATGAACACCCAAGATGAGCAGATATCAACAAAGAGTGACTTCTGACTACCTGCCAATTTGTTGTCTTTGTAGCTTCAGGACAGAGGTGACAATAGTATCTTGTCCACCAGAAACCAAAGCTTATCAGAGGCAAAACTGTGGAGCAGTTGAGTTTGTTTCATTTACCTAGGATATATTTTTGCCTCATTTTTGTTCTCTTCAATATAAGCTAGTAAGGAAGAGCAGAGACTCTTCTGGAATCATGCTTCCTAGGTTCAAATCCCTGCATACTCTTGAAAACTGTGATCTAAGAACATTTTTCTTACTCACTCTGAGCTTTGGCTTCCTCATCTGTAAAGCAGAGTTCCTCATCTCAGTGTATAACATTTTAATAGGGAGTTTTGCTTTTCTTGTGTCATTATTTGAGTCAATGAGGCAGACTGAAGCAAGCCTTTTTATTAGTATTCTAACTCTACAGGCATACATTCATGAAGTCGAACATTGGATAGACCAATTAAAGTGGAAATTGCCGTCCTTGTCAGATCCTTATGAGATCAGAAGTGTTAATGACCTTATTAAAATTCCTCTTTGAAAATGAAACACTGAAGGACACAGTGCCTTGCTTTTTAAAACAATGTGTGTGCAGATTGGGCACAGAAAGTATCACATTTCTTCTGTGCTCTTTACTGGTGTGGAAGACCTCATGGTAGAAAACAGCACTGGTGACTTATCTGTTACAGAAACTCATTGAAGTTCTCCCTAGAAGTTACGGCATCCTGCAAGTCAGGGATTCAAGTAAGGAATTTTCTTTTTTTTTTTAATTTAATTTAATTTAATTTTTTGTGAACATACTGTACAGAGGGGTTGCAATTACACGGGCAGGATAATGCGTACATTTCTTATCAAGCATTGCAGCCTCCTCCTTTGTTTACCCTTCACATCCCTTCCCAGACTCCTCTCCACCCCCCCCAATCCTCCCCCCCCCGCTCCAACCCCCCAAGTCACCAACGTTGTAAAGCTCGTTTTCGACATGACAACTTGTACTTCTCATTGTTGCAACAGGTCCATCTGTATCCTTAAACGACTTGTTTTTCCCCATCTCCACAAGTTATACTGACATCAAATATAGTGAAAGCAGTGGTTATATTGTGGGGGAGGGACATACAAAGCAACAAAGAGATAATCTTATAAATGCGTTAGAAACAAATGCATGAAAGAAAAAAACATTAAAATCTAAGGGTTCATTTTCCTAACATCACATTATCTGACCTTTTCTGCTTGACTCATACATATACTAGATATTGCAAATAAGGGAAACCATGGGACCTGTGTTTCTTTGGGCCTGGCTTATCAAGTAAGGAATTTTCATGTGTATATGTCCCTGAGCTTTTTGCTCAAAGCTAGCCCTCTGCCTCTTGACCTGCCCAGGGTTGCTTCAAACCTTGATCCTCAGATCTCAGCCTCCTGAGTAGCTAGGATTACAGGCATGAGCCAAGGGTGCCTGAAGGGAATATTGTTTTAAAGTTGCTGTTAGTAGGAAGTTTTGCTTTGATTTAGAAACAATAACAGAAAATACATGCACTCCTTTCAACTATTTTAGCTTTTAATCTATTTCATATGCGTACAAAGGAGGTTTTCTTTAATGGCACATTATCTTTTTAATGTCATATTCCCTATCTCTTCCAAAATAGAATTCACTTAATCAAAAAGTTTAAAATTCACTTGAGCTTCCACTCAACAAATAAGTGATATAAAAGGCTAATCTTACACATGCTAGAGAATACTTATTATTGTTAAGATAATGTACAGAGGGTTACAGTTCCATAAGTCAGGTAATGAGTACATTTCTTTTTGAACAGTGTCACCTTTTCATTCATTTTCTCCCCCTCCTGACTGCCCTTCCTCACAAATTGTACAGTTCATTTTCAACATAGTATCTAGAGAATATCACTGCTGCATTTGTCTCAGTGTTTCTGTGCTCCCTCTTACCATCTCTAAAACAGATAAACATATAAAAGAAAAAAGGTACAAAAATCAAAAACAGTGACAAGAGAGATAGAAAAAAAAGCAAAATACATAAAATCCTCTGGTTTCTGTTTGTTCCGTATGGTCTAGCAATTCTACTCTTGAGCATTTTTCTAATAGACCTCAAACTAGTCTATATTAAAGATACCAGCACAACCATGTTCATGACAGCATTGTTTACAATAGCAAAGATATGGAATCAATCCAGATGCTCCTCAGCAAATGAATGGATAAAAAAATGTGACATACACACACACACACACACACACACACACAAACAGAGGAATTTTATGCTTCTATCAGAAAGAATGATATTGTACCATTCGCAAGGAAATGGAAAGACTTGGAAAAAATTGTTTTTAGCTAAGTAAGCCAGACCCAGAAACATAGGATGCATGATTTCTCTAATTTGTTACAACTAGAAAGTGCCTTTAAATCTACAAGTAAACACACTGGATGGTAAAAGATGAAAAATTAACACTTGGACATGATAAATTATCTGGACTCTAGACATTTACATAGTGAGACCTAAGGAGGATATTCTTAGGAGAGGATCATAAAAGTTCAATATCTATGGTCATATGATCATGTAAAATAATGCTTTTTAAATTCTTAATAGAGTTAAAAAACAAAACATAACTCTATAATAAGCCACCTTCAAAGGGAAAGCTTTTGAACTACTTCTTTAAAAAATATGTATTTAGTGGTTTTTTTCCCTCTTATGTCTTTAAAAGACATAATTTTTAAAATATGGCAATGCAGTGAGTAACACATACTATACCACATAATTAAAATGTCTATTTTCATGTAAAGTTAATCCTTGATGGTTTTAGTCTGCCTTTGAACATGACTAGGATCAATTTGCTACTTGCAGTGTGATAAGATACTACTAGAAGTGATAGTCTCAGGTCAATGTATTGTTTTTCTTGCTTTCCATCTAGAGGTTGGATTCCACAATTACACAGCTTTTTTGGTTCATCTTACTATATTGTGTTCCTTCTTTTTAAGGTTAAACTCATTTTTAAGTCCTATTGTGCATATTAGATTTATAACCCAGTGAAGTACATTCCAGCTTAGGCTTCTCATTGATTCTACAGTACCCATGAACTCCTTCCACTGAACAAAGATAGAAGCAAGCTTCTCATTGTTTTTTGCTTCTATCTTTGTTCAGTGGAAAGAGTTCATGGGTACTGTAGAATCAACTTAAGTGGTCATTAGAACTTACACTTAAGAATGTGGACATTTTATTTATCACGATGAGGGATGCTTACAAAAATTTTTATCTCACCTTAAAAGTATCATCCAAATGGCATATCTGAATATTATGGCTTAAACCTTAAATATGCTTGGCCACTGGCCTATGATACTATTGGAAAGTGGTAGAACCTTTAAGAGATGGGGCCTATTGAGAGGAAGTTGAGTTATTAGGAGTGTACCCTTCCTCTTGCTCTCCTTTGGTTTTCCTGGCCACCAAGAGATGAGCAGCTTTGTCTGCCACTTTCTTCCCACCATTATATTCAGCATTACCACAGGCCTAATGGTACCAAGGTCAAGCAGCTATGAATTGTAACCTCTGTTATTAAGCCAGATAAACCTTTCCTCCTTTAAGTTATTGCTTGCCACAGTGACTAAAAACCAACCTAACACCTAAGAAAAATGCTCCAAATGGATTTGTGTATGTGTGTGTGCACAGGCACCACACATGCATGTGTGCATGCCAGTCCTGGGGCATGAACCCATGGCCTTGAGCTTTTATGCTCAAGGCTAGTGCTCTACCACTTGAGCCACAGCTACACTTTCAACTTTTTGGAAGTTTATTGGAGATTAAACATGTCATGCACGTTCCTGCCTGGACTGGCATCAAACTGTAATCCTCAGATTTTAGTCTACTAAGTAGCTAGGATTATAGGTGTGAGCCATGAGCACCTGGCAAAATAGTATATTTTTGTTGGTGGTGTTTTTTTTATTGTTGTTTGCATTGTCATACTGTTTGTGGATATTAGGATGTAGTGATTAAGGGAAGCTTAAAAGCAATAACCAAAATGCAAATAAGCATAGTAGATCAAGGTTTGTTCTTTTAGATACTAGACCTACAAGAAGAATGTGCTTACTGAACATATAAACAAGAAAGAGAAGATGAAAATAGTCTAGGTTTATAATTGAAGCAAATATGAGTCACTGGCTGAGCGAATACTGTGAAAATACACAAAAAAAGAAAGCCAACCAAGCCAGCTGGTGGAAAAGTGATTTCTCCTTTTACTCCTTAAAGAGTTAATTGTGATGGGAGCCACTATAAAGCTGTGTTGTTTTTATGCTGCTCAGAAATAATGCCCCTAGGAAAAAACAAAGGTAATCTGTCATTGGCACTTTCTTCACTTAGGCTGTAGGCACTATAGATGCTCAGAAGAAGGGTATCATTCCTTCTCATGAAAATGGCTTCTAGGTCTTTGTGATTATCCATAGATTTGCTCTCTTTTTCTCACAACTCTTTGAAGATGGGGATTTATTAATCCACCTTGGTTCCAAATACTTTGCATGCCTAAACTGGTGTGTCATTCATTTGATTTCTGAATTTGAGAATATGTACCTCAAAACCAAAATGTTTGGGGTTAGAAGTGTGGTTCCAGTGGTAAACTTTATACCTAGCAAGTATAAGGACTTGAGTTCAAATCCTAGTACTGTCAAAAAAAAGTTTGTAGGAGTACATGAGTCTGATTACCATAGAATAAGGTATACAGTTTCTGGGATATATTTTCATATTTCAAAATAACTGCATACAGGACATAATAAGAAAAATATCCAGAACTCATCATATTTAACATGCTGGTAGACTTTTTCCTAGATGTCTCTGTATGCATATAAATTGGCACAGAATTGTACATCCATGAGTTTGTTTTCTGTGTGTTATTCCATTGTATGGATGAATGCCCTATAACCCATAAAAACTGATGGGTATTTAGGATACTTAGGATAATGTTTTGGTCTTAAAAAATTAATCTGAGGTAGGATGTATCTATAACTCACGTACGTGCATGTTTACTCATTTCTTACTTGGTGGTTCAAATGTTTCAACCCACATATTAATCTCTGTGAGCACAAATTATAATTTGTCAAAATCTTAGACAAATAAGGGCTAGGTAAAATTGTATGGTTTAACATTTATAAATAGATAGATAGATATAGATATATACCTATATATCTTGAGTGAGGAAAGGGAAGACACTGTACAAAAGGAAATGTAGCGGGGCACTGGTGCCTCATGCCTATAATCCTAGCTACTCAGGAAGCTGAGATCTGAGGATCATGGTTCACAGCCAGGTTGGGCAGGAAAGCTGGAAAAAGCTGGAAGTGGCACTGTGGTAGAGCGCTAGCCTTGAGCACAGAGAGGCTCAGGGACAGAGCCCAAGCTCTGAGTTTGAAGTCCCAGAACCTGGAAAAAAAAAAGAAGAAGAAATGTACTCATTATCTGACTCATGTAATTGTAATCCCTCTGTACATTATCTTTATAATAACAATAAATTAAACATGTATATATCTAAATATTGTAGTTTACAATCTTGAAACAAATTTTGGAAGCCATCCTTAGTGGATGCTACATTTGAGAATAAGTAAAAAAATTCTTTGTAAATTCATGAAGTGTTGTACAAGCTTTAGTGATTCATTACTAGTTTTTTACAGAGCAGATGCCATGTACTCTTGTTTATGGAATTCTTTTATTTGTTTAAAAACAACTCATTAAATATGGGGGGAAGAGGCTCCTGTAGACAATGATTCTGAACTGTAAGAGGTCAATAGGAAAACAGATCTTAGCCATGGAGATAAATTGTTGGCCCATGTTCAGGACCTGGGTACCCCAGGTAAAGTGAAATATAGTCTTTGTTTGGAGTTTCTCCTTGCAGTTATTTCTTTGCCTACCTTCACATATGTTTTCTAATTAATAAGAGAATATTTTAGCTATTATTCATATCCCTATAATTTTCTTTATTCTATTTCAAAGTTTCTGGTTCCTTCAAAGATAGGATTTACTGAGTGCCTTATTGATTCATTGTCAATTTCATAGATGCTATGAGGCCTTAAATATGTATTCTTTTTTAATTAATAATTAAAATTAAATAATTAAATAAAATTTTAAATTTAATTTAATTTTAAATTTAATTAAATAATTAAAAAATAAAATTAATAATTTTATTGTGAAAATACTGTACAGAAGGGTTACAATTACATGAGCAAGGTAATGAGTACATTTCTTATCAAGCGTTGTTGACTCCTTTTTTTAAATTTTATTTATTCTTAAAATATTTTTTTAAATTTTTTTAAATTTTTATTGTGAACATACTGTACAGAGGGGTTACAATTACATGAGTAGATTTCTTATCAAGCATTGCAGCCTCCTCCTTTGTTTACCCTTCACATCCCTTCTCAGCCTCCCTCACGCCCCTTCACCCAATCCTCCCCAATCCCCACCAAAGTTGTAAAGTTTGTTTTCGACATGACAACTTGTACTTCTCATTGTTGCAACGGGTCCACCTGTATCTTAAACGACTTGTTTTTCCCCTTCTCCTCCACAAATTATACCAACATAAAATATAGTGAAAGCAGGGGTTATACTGTGGGGGAGGGACATACAAAGCAACAAAGAAATAATCTTATAAATGCTTTAGAAACAAATGCATGAAAGAAAAAAAACATTAAAATACATATCTAAGAGTTCATTTTCCTAACATCACATTATCTGACCTTTTCCGCTTGATTCATATATATACTAGATATTGCAAATAAGGGAAACCATGGGACCTATGTTTCTTTGGGCTTGGCTTACTTCACTTAATATAATTTTTTCCAAGCCTTTTTATTTCCTAACAAATGGGGCAATGTCATTCTTTCTGATGGAGGCCTAGAATTCCATTGTGTATATACACCACATTTTCTTGATCCATTCATCTACTGAGGGGCATTGGGGTTGGTTCCATATATTAGCTGTGGTAAATAATGCTGTAATAAATATAGTTGTGCTGGTAGCTTTAGTGTGGTCTTGTTTGTAAACATTTGGGTAAATGCCCAAAAGTGGGATTGCTGGGTCATAGGGGAGCTCTATGTGAAGTCTTTTGAGGAACCTCCATACTGCTTTGCAAAGTGGCTGAACAAGTTTACACTCCCACACCAATGCAGTAAGGTTCCCTTTGGTCCACATCCCCTCCAGGATCTGTTGTTGTTAGAGTTCTTGATTTTTGCCATTCTAACTAGGGTAAGGTGGATCTCAATGCTGTTTTGATTTGCATTTCTTTTATGGCTAGAGAGGTTGAGCATTTCTTCATGTGTCTATTGGCCATCCTTCTTTCTTCTTCAGAGAAGTTTCTCTTTAAGTCTTTAGACCACTTATTTATTGGGCAGTTGTTTCTTTGAGGATTTGTTGTTGGGGGATTTAATTTTTTGAGTTCCAAGTATATTTTAGATATGAGACCCTTGTCGGTTGTATGGCTAGTGAAGATCTTCTCCCAGTCCGTGGGCTTTCTATTGATCTTGCTAGCTATGTCCTTTGCCATGCAGAAGCTCTGCAACTTCATGCAATCCCATTTGTCCAACCTTTCTTTGATTTGTTGTGTTTTTGGGTCTCTATTAAGAAAATTTTGGCCTGCTCCAAAGAGACCTAGGGTTTCTCCTATTCCATCCTGTAATGTTTTCAGAGTGTGTTGACTCCTCCTTTGTTTCTCCTTACCATCCCTGTCCTCCCATCTCCCCCTCCCCTCCCCTTAACTATGGATTCTTGATCTGGTTCCTGTCTGGCTTTCTACCATAGCAAGCCCATTCCATAGCCCTGGTTGTTTATCCCAGTAAAGAATGACTGAATTTGTAATGCTAATAGTTGTAAATATTGAATGTTGTTGCTAGGTGAGAGCTATTTTTCTATTCTAGTGACATCTCTGCCTCCCTTTTTAGTTTCTACTTATAAGAACTATTAAGAATAATCAGTAGAACTGCATGGAAACAGTGGATGGCAGACTGAAAATTTACTCTATTGTTTATTCACATATTGGCATATTGTGGGAGATTAATGTTTTCATCTCTTATTAGAAGATAAAAAAGTTTGAGGTACATATAAAGCTTAACCTTTACTTAAATAATCTTAAAGTTTCTTGGTCTCAGATTTTCTCATTGATCTTTATATGTGAACTCAGAAAAACACAAAATTGATGTTATTTTCATATTAACAAATTTTTCTTACTTGGGAGGAAAATTAACATTTTTGGTTACTTTTCAGTTTCATGATTATGTAACAACAACTGACTTGTACATTTAGTACTTACATACTGTGAGGCTGAAGGGGAGTGTTTTCACATTTCTCTACTTTAGTTTCAACATTACAGCCTTGTCAAGGTCAAGACCTGAAGCATAAAGAAACAATTAAATACAGTTAAGCTTCACTCATCTTCAATTGTCCACTCTATCTGAATATCAAGTGGCAAGTGGAAAGGGTTGACTGCATTAAAGTTGGAGATGAACCAGAGGCCTTTCAGAAGAGGCTATTTTTAGAAACCCTTTTGGGTAGGAATGGTGTGGCTCCAAACCAAGGTAGAGAAAATGAAATTGAAGAAAAACTGATGGAACTCAAAAATATTAAAGCCATGGGTCTTAGCAATTGCATTGTTATGAGAAGTTGAATGGTTTGAGGGAAGGGAAGAATTGAGGATAACTCCCTGAAAACACTCAGTCATTAACTGGACAGAAGAGGCTGTCTGAGTTTGGTGCATGATTGCTTTCTCTCAACTCTCCATAAACTGTGAAAAAATACTCAAGACAATTAACTTAAAAGGAGTTTTTTGCGGGGAGGAATTGGGGCTCAAGATTTCAGAGATCACAATTCTTGGTCAGTTAGTTTCATTGTTTCAGGTCTTGTGGTGAATCAGAACATCATTGTGGGGAGCATATAATGGAGTAGATCAGCTCACCACAAGGCAAGATGAGAGGGGGGAAAAATGTTAAAGATCCTAAAATCTTCCAGAAGGCCATATACTCAATGACCTTATTTTTCCAATAGAGTCTACTTCACAAACATTGTACTACCTCCTCATAACACCACATGTTGGCAATCAAGTCTTTTGAACATGATCTTTGAGAGGCATTTATGATCCAAACTGAAACAATCTCTTCAGATTGTAGGTAGAAGTTGAAGTTGTGTTTGTGTAAAATTGCAATGTAGTAAAGCCCAATTTTAGAAAATAATCTTATTTTCCTTCTTTCTGTTGTTTGGAGTTTACTGTCCTGGAGGTCCTAAGTACCAGAGAAAACCAGCTGGTCTTCCCATATGAGATTACCTTAACTGTTAACTTCAGGGCTTCTGATGTGAATGTCAACATGTTGATTGCATTCTCTTGAATTGTATAACGTAAGAAATGTGATTTATGTACTACCTATTTACAAATCAGAGTTTAAACAGCACTCTATCCAGAGTACATATGTTGGCACAGCTAAGGCCAAAACACGATTTGAGGATTATGTTTAATACAGACTCAGAACAGAGTTCATAATATTAGATAAATCAAGCATCCAATAGTATTAAGTTGAATAAATGTTGATATTATCTCATCTCCTTAATATTTGCCAATGGCAGGGTTTTAGTTATTTGAGTCTTGCTTCCTTTTGCTCCTTCTCTTTCTCCTCTGTCTTCTAGTCTCCTGACCACAAAGGTAAATGTCAATTTTAGTAAAAACCAAAAGTGTCAGTGTTGGAATACAAAATCATCTCATGCTTGTACCCTTTGTATCTATACTTCCTCTGTCAGATCCCTGAGGTCACTGGTGTTTCTAACTTCCCCTCTAAGTGATAACTTTATTTCTTGGTTACTTGGGTAGTGATAAGCCATATCATTACAGTAGCCCCGAACTAACAAAATCCATATATCCATAAATAGACACGTAGATAATCTGTCTATCTATCTACATATATATTTAAGATGACTCAAAGTAAGATAAGGAAGGTCTTGAGGAAAAACAAAAAAAAAGTGTAAGTAGTTTCTGCAAACATCACTTAAGGCAACCAGCTGCTTTGACTTGCAAACCATATTATAGGTTGGTTTCTTGGATAGAAAAGATTTGTAATTTTATCTTACAGAAGCTGTGGATGGACTAGGAAAAGGGAAAAATTGGATGTAATTGCAATCTATTGGGGTACTACTGCTGCTGTAGTCACTTTGCTTCCATAAAATCATCACATGGTCTTGGGCTATATATTAATTTACCACCAGGAGATGTATGATCTTATGAAGTTGCCTTTCAGAATCAAGAGACAAAAGTCCTATGCATTTGATCTTCCTATGGTCTTTCCTCCCCATATCCAACACCTCCTGTCTAGTCTAGAGTTTAGTTCCTATTTAGGCAAAAGGCTATTGGATTGCTGGTATATTTCAAAATAAGAATGCAATTTCCTAAAACTCTGGCAAAATACATGTGTCTCTTCTTTTATTCTGAAAGATCTTATACAATAAAAATGATAGATTTCAATCCTTTAACTCTAGTTTAAAAAAATGTGAGTCTGAGGAGCAAAAGCAAAAGCCATGCCAGTTAGATTTATTGAAGAGAGAATGAACGTTGAATTTGAGAATATGGCTTATTTTCTACCTTACTTAGAGAATGGTTTGAAGCTACTATGTTGTTACCAAAACTCTTAGCCTTAAAGCTTGGCTTTGGATCCAAAGTTTGGACCCACATTAAGAGATACACATTTAGAGAAAATGACATGCATATAAATGGAAATGTGAATTTATTTATTGTTTTCATCAAATCTGGGGAAAGAGAAAATCTCCATCTGTCTCTGTCTTCCTCATACCAGTTTTACAAAACTTATTAAAAAATTGAAGTTATAGATAGACAGAGAGGAGAGAGAGAGAGAGAGAGAGAGAGAGAGAGAGATGGAGGCCTTAATTACCTGCGAGATCACTTTTCTTCTTGAGCCTAAGATGGATGGGCCATTTTTATTCACAGAATGGTACTTGGTAAAATTCGTTACACTACCATTGTCTCTTTTGTATGTCTCTAAATGATGACAAGTGAGAAGCTTTGGAACTAACAAAGAATAAGTATGTGTTCCCCCTTTCTGAAAAACGTCCTGGAAAAATCATAGCATAAAGCACAGTGGGGAGTTCTGTTTGCTAACTTGTGAGACATGACAGTGTATCATTAGTAATCAGCAAAAAGTCATTTTTTTCTCAGTCAGCATGAAAACCCAATGTTAAGCATAAAAAATGTCATAATGCCAGCACTGGGAAATGTACATGTAGATTTGAAAAATCAACATCAATAAATCTATATTCTCATCTCACATGTTATATATGCTTAGTGCCACTGAGTGCCACAGAATTTAAACTAGGAGAAATTTTCCTGACCAGTGAGATACTTTTTTTTTTTAACATATTTTTTTCTCCCACTGGAAGGTTGCAGATGTTGTACAGGTTAGAGATGGGCAGCTATGCTGGAAGCATTTGTGACTCTTGCAATGGGTAGGGTATACCTCTGGTCTTCTATCATAAATCTTGAGATTTAAGACAAACCTTTGATGTGGTCAGTAGTCAACTCCTGGAAGACAGAAAACCATATTTTAAAGTTTTATTATATCTTATTTGAGCATAAGGTAGTTTATAATGGGACTTTGTTTAGTAGCTAGCTCAATTTTACAGCAATCTGAGCAACTCTACCAGCTGCTAGTACTATCACATAACTGCTGCTGGTCCATTTGTCAACTCTCTAAGTATTCATTGCAATCTGCATGATCACGCCAAGGCTCTGAATTCTGTTTTGTTTTTTCTTTATTTTTGTAATGATACTGGGGATTGAACTCATAGTACTTGTCACATGAGCCACAACTTCAGCTTCTTTTTGCATTTGTTATTTTCAAAGCAGGGTCTTTCCTTATGCCTGGACTGTAATCTTTCTAATGTGTTTTCCTCTGTCACGTGGGATGACAGGCATGTGTCACTGTCTCCAGTCAATGAGTGAGATGATATTTCTCAAACATTTATGTCCAGATTAGCCTTGAACTGTGATCTTTTGATCTCTGCTTTACTTGTTGCTAGAGTTACAGGCTTGAGCTACTGTGCCTTACCTAATTCTGATTTTTTAAATTGCCTGAACAAGTATCAGTAATTAGTCATTCATTAGTAAAATTATAGAATATAATTAGTAAAATGATAGAATATAGAAAATTTTCAAAGTTGCTATTGTCCCATACCAAGATAGGATTCATATTCTAATTGACCTTGAACTTTTTAGAATTAAGACCTCTGGGGAAATACACGTTTTGGAAAACTAAATATAACACTGGGGCTGTGTATGTGTAAGTACGGTGGGGGAGACTCATTGTGAGTCAGCAACATACTGCTTTATTTTCTTAATTATTGGGCACCCACTGCCAGTTAACTACAAGAGCATAACATGTGGGAACTTCTGGATAACATTTCCAAAATACCTAGCATTAGTCAGATACTTTTTTGGAATTCCATGGCCACTTTGGCTGAAGGACACTGTGGAGACTTTGGCAAGGGTTCAGAGTATGGCAACTAGCTGCAGAGGAATGCTGGAAGATAGGCCCATTGCATAAAGCTAAGAAATAAGAGTTCACTACTGAGATGATCAAAGGCAGCCAAGGAAGGATGGTTTTCTGTTGATAAAATAGTTATTTTGCAGAAAAAGATCTAGGTGTCTCCATTGTGAAGGGAATGAAGGATAAGGATTTACATTTGACTCAAAGGAGATTTGGAAGGGGAATTATGAATGTCTTAACTTTAGTGATCATTAGACAGTAGAAAGACTTCTAAACAGGAAATATGAATCTGTGTTCCTTAAATAATAGGGAATAGAGTGGGCAGTGCTTGGCAGTTGGAGTGAGGTGTACTTGCGGTAGAAATTCACAAAGTCCCTAGATCCCATTGCATGGTGCTCATCTCCCATTGGGTTTAACATTTTCAGGGAGTAAATATATATTTTCATTTTTCTCCATAGCTATTGCAAGAATAAAGAATATTTCTCTAGTGCATTTCAAGCAATTAAGTGTTTAAACTGCAAATTGAAAAGTACTTCACCTGAAAACTAGCTTGCTGTTCATATTCTATAAGCCCTGCAATGCTGTCAGTTCCAACTTGCCTTTTCTTTATCTTCAGAAAATTCACTGAGTGCCCACCTCGCTGGCTCTACAATGAGTGCCAAATCTGCCATCAGCAAGGAAATTTTTGCACCTCTTGATGAAAGAATGCTGGGCGCTGTCCAAGTCAAGAGGAGGACAAAGAAAAAGATTCCTTTCTTGGCAACTGGTGGTCAAGGCGAATATTTAACTTATATCTGCCTGTCAGGTAATGAAAACCAAGTACTTATGTTATTAAAAGAACTTGTTTTAAACAGTTAAATTTTAAGGTATCTGGGACAGTTGTATTCATTTTTATATATTTCCATTCTTTAATCCTTCTGTTCTCTCTGTTACCTTTCTCTGATCTTTATTCACTCATAGCAGCTGTATTTTGAAGATCCGTTTTATGGAAAAAAAGTGTTCGATTTTAATGCATTTTTCAGTTCATTGTTTCTGCAAAGGACTTGGTACACACACACACACACACACACACACCCTTCAAAAGAAGTGGTCTGTGAGGACTTTTGCTTTAGAACAATTCTTGGTTTTCAAATAATGTTCATTACTAGCAACCTGAGTTTTATTGACTTTCTTTTTCTAAACCATTGTCAACAATTAGTAGTAGTTTGTCTTGAGATAACTATTGGTACCTTATGGAATGTGAGAAAGAAGCTTCAGTTCACAAATCAGTGCTTTGCCTGACAGCTAGTCCCTTGTCAGGAATGAGCATCTGTTTTATTAAGCTTAGAGGTTTGTTGGATTATTTTTTTCCTTTCGGTTTGTGATTATAGTAGATCTGTAGGATTTATACTAAGTTTTTTGAGATAAAATTTGGATAAATGTTTCATGGAGTTATGGGTGACGCTAATCTGAACACCTCGGGCATTTGTTGTATTTCTGATAATATTTCTTATAATAGAGAGATGGAGAAATAATCTTAGATTTAATTCATCTCTTTTTAATTTATTTCACTTGTGGTTTGGAAATAAAACTTTATTTTTTGGGCCTACTTTTGACTTAAAAAAAATAGGTCTATGGGGGAAAGCAAAGGAAGGGGTGACATTGTCCAAGAAGCATTGTACTCATTATCTGACTTAAGGAATTGTAAACCCTTTATACAACTACATAATAATAACAATAAAAATCTAAATATAAAAAATTGAGAATAGAAAGCAACTAAGAGCCAGAAAAAAATGTCTATGGTAAGTTTATCAGAATTCATTTCAAGGTGCAAATAATGTTTCATCAGACAGCATGTGTAAATTTATAAGACTTTATCTTAAATTGAAAAGAAATGAAAAACATAACATTTTGGAAAGAATGACTGTACTTATTGAGAAAGTTTTATTGATATAAATATAAGAGAATTAGCCTTGAAACATTGGTCTCTCTTTCCCAAATAAGGATTAGGCTGATACAATTTGGTTGTTGTTAGAAGATACTTATATTTCTTCATATGCTAAGCATGACCTGGCATATGGTTGGAGCTTAATTAGTGAAAAGACAGAAGTTGCCTTTCTTAATTCATTTCTAATATTTTGTTAATAAGCTTAGGGTCCTAAAAACTCCTTTTCATATTCTTACATTAGATCCTAGAGCTTTGCTTGTATTAGGAGTGTATAAAGTATATTCCAATGAATTTTGTTTCATGTTTGGGCTTAGCTGAAATTGGCTGAGCACAGATACATAATGTGTCTAATTTTGGTTAGAGACTCTTTTTTTTTCTTGTCGGTTGTGGGCCTGAATTCTGGGCCTGGGCGCTGTCCCTCAGCTCTTCAGCTCAAGGCTAGCACTCTACCACTTGAGCCACAGCGCCACTTCTGGCTTTTTCTGCTTATGTGGTCCTGAAGAATTGAACCCAGGGCCTCATGCATGCCAGCCAAGCACTCTACTACTGAGCCACCTTCCCAGCCCTAATGTGTCTAATTTTGTTAAGCTCTCTTCTCTCTCTAGTCTCTAGTGTCTCAACATTTCCTTGAGATTTCTTTTTGTAATTTTATTTTATTGTAAAGATACTGTACAAAGGGGTTACAGTTACATGAGTAAGGTAATGAGTACATTTCTTATCAAGCATTGTTACTCCCTCCTTTGTTGTTCTCCCACTATTCCTTCCTTCTCCTACCTTTCTCACTACTCTCCTCCCCCCAAAAGTTGCAAAGTTCATTTCCAATGTAGTGTCTTGTGGGTATCATTGTTGCGATGGGTCATCCTGTGTCCTTGTTTCAGCATTTTGTTATTCCCCTTCCCCTCCCTAAATTAGACCTATCTATATACAAGATGCAGGGTACCAAAATCAAGTACAGTGACAACAGGGGATATACCATAGGGGGAAGAACATACAAAAGAAACCAAAAAAATTCACATAGTACATTAAAAACTACAACAACAAAG
The DNA here is from genome assembly GCF_000151885.1 of Dipodomys ordii. NCBI lineage: Eukaryota > Metazoa > Chordata > Mammalia > Rodentia > Heteromyidae > Dipodomys > Dipodomys ordii. The sequence goes on from NW_012267300.1 coordinate 4,231,907, forward strand.
AAAGACCTCTTGTGTTCTCTTCTTGGGGTTCATATCACTTAGCATCATCTTATATGGTCACATGTACATAGCTTTTGAACTTTTCTGCTCATCTGATAAAATTATCCTAAACATATAGTAATTATTGCAAATGAGGGAAACCATGGGACCTATATTTCTTTGGGTCTGGCTTACTTCACTTAAAATGATTTTTCCAATTCTTTCCATTTCCTAACAAATAAAGACAGTTATTTGAAGGAAAACTGGATGACTCAGAAACCTACTGAGCTTGCTTAGTATACACCTATTGCTGAAGGAGAAAAGTTTTACTTGGAATTTAGGCATATGCTATTGTCTGCCTGATCATGAAGTCTGTGAGAGTGATACAGGGAATGTAACAGCCTCATCTTAGTGAAATAGCATAACATTTCCCTGGGTGTAGAAGACAATGACCTGAGACCTACTGGATAACTGCATTCTCTTTCCAAATCACTAAGACATTCAGGTTAAAAGTCTGAAACTAGGAGAATTGCTTTTGGCTTGCAATGCAGGAAAACAATCTCTTGTCCTTTTTCTGGTTTTGAATGTTGGGAGGATAAATGAAGTATATCTGGCATTTCAGCAGACAGTAGAGTAGAAATTGGGTCAGGAAAAGTCTGGTCACTATAACACCTGCTTTTTGCAATGTAATTTTTTCTTATAATTGACAAAAAAGTAGCCATATTTATATTTATTTTCTAAGTTATGTAAAATTTAGAGGTACATCCCTGATAAGCTAATGCTTTAACTAAGAAATACTTAGTCAAATACGCATTAAGTGCCTTTTTGTCCTAAATGCTAAGGATACAATTATTAGAAAAACTGATAGATTACCAAATTTAATGAGGAAGAAACAGTAGATATAACAAGCATAGACTCTGAGAAGGCCCAAAAGGATGTCTAGATAATCATATAGGAACAGAATTTAAACTGAGTAAAGAACCAAAAGGGTTCTAGAAAAGTAGGAATTTGTTAGTGTTGAAGAGGGTGGTGTGGGGAGAGCAGACATCCCAGGTAAAAGGACAGAATGATAGGTTCATTAACAGACCAAGCAGGATTTGGGGCCTTTCTTTGTCTCCTATTCAGTCTGTTCTTTGTAACTGACCACACATAGGAGGCTTTGAAATGAAAGTTGAACCCTTCAATGACATTCTCCTTCCTGCTATTAGGGTGAATTGCCTATGCTTTCTGGGAGGCCAGGTCCTTCAACCACTGTACTTTACTTGCTGAAAACCAGCTATTCATTTTTAACAAGCAAACTTTGTCCAAATTAAGGCAAGGTCTGGAACTCTTCAAACAGCATGAAGCATTAAAGTAAAAGAGAGAAAGTTTGACTTTCAAAGCTTGTCAAAACCTTCATCTATATATAATAAATATCTATGTTATATTATACATTATTATATATATTGTATAATATTACATATTATATATATCTTCCAATGTCTGGAAAAATCTGAGCAGTAGATTTGGTGATCATAAAACTTTTTATTATTTTTCATAAATTCATTTTTTATTATTTAATATGCAGTGATCAGAAAATAACAGCATCTATGTTTCTAAATATAAGATTGCCTGGGAATAATAAAATGTACTCCTATCATAAATTGTTCTTCATGTAAAAAGTTTAGTTAACTTTAGAAGAATTTGACAACATAATAAGTTCCTGTGTATAAGCAAAAGGTAATTCACATGCTGTTTTAAGGCCTCATGAGAAATTAAGATGAATCAAGTAAAAAAGAAACATCAACAAAGTCTTAAGGACAGGTAACATAGAATAGCATACCAGAGAGCAATGGAATATTTAGGAGAATCTCCATCTCCTTTTTTTGTTGTTGTTGTTGGTGGTGGTGATCATGGAGCTTGAACTCTGGGTCTGAGCGCTGTCCCTGAACTCTTCAGCTCAAGGAAGGCCCTCTACCACTTGAGCCACACAAACCACCACTTCTGGTTTTCTGGTGGTTAATTGGAGATAAGAGTCTCATGAACTTTCCTGACCCGGCTGGCTCTGAACCAGAATCCTTAGATTTGCAGCCTCCTGAGTAGCTAAGATTAGAGGCATGAGGCACCAGCGCCTGGCTCTCTATCTCTTTATAGTCTTCAAACTTGGGGATTTAAGGAGGACTAGTGAAATCACTTGTAACTGCAGGTATCAACTTTCATGTAAGTATGGGAAGAAGTAAACATCAGAAAGTCATTGACACCAGTCTTCCCTGGAGTGGCAACAAGTGAGGATTTTGTAGAAGAAGGAAATGATGGGAACAGTGGAGTCCCATTGCAGACAGGACATAGTATCTAAGGAGAGGATCTGTCCCAGAAAGGGAAACATCCAGAACAGGTCAGAGCAGAGCCCTGATTATGTGGAAATTAAGATGAAGAAACTTGGCAGACATGTGGATAGAACAGAGGCAAAGTCTAAAAAAGACCATTTGGGGGAAGAGAAGGCAACTTAGAGGAAACCCTTTACAGGCTTAGTATAAAGGCAAACAAAGCATCAAAAGGTGGAAGACTCCCAATGAAACAGTATCTCAGAACTGTGTCTTTCCCTTTCAAAACTGATGTCCTTTAAGTCAGGTTTTCTTGAGGTGCACTTTATACAAAGGACCAACACTGCTCACAACATTCAATTACTTGTCCCTTCCATGATAATTTTGATCTGTAAAATTAAACTTGATACATGCTAAATTAAAACCAAGTTATAATTAGAAAGCAGTTGCCTACAGTGCTCTATAATCTCTTGCCATTCTATAATCTCTATTTTCATGATTCTGTTTGAATTTAGTATGTGTGATATGTGATGTTAGCTTTCATCTCCCCCGCCCATCAACCATGCATTTTCATCTTCATAAATGGTTGAAGTCTTTTCTTGGCTGCCTCTCCTTATTCCTACAGAAGGAGCATGTGGAGACCTTAATTTTTGTGATTTAGTTACAAATCTTGTTAAAACAGAAAACTAAGTCTTCACAAAATGATTTTTAATACATAAAGAAAGCAAAATTTTCTTTTTAAATTCTGAATATAGTTGGATGAGATGATTTAGGTAAAAAGGTCAGGAAAGGTAGTGACATGGATTAGGAGTATAAAACTGGCATTCTTCTTTTTCCTCGGTGATTGTTACCTCTAGGTATTAGAAAACTTCTAGAACTTTTTCAAGCACAGATGTCCTGATCCTACATAGGTACCAGTAATGCGTCTTATCTATATTCTGAAAGTTCAAACTTAAGTTGAGTAATTTCACTATTTGGGGGTTTTATTTTGGGCTTCCCACTGGAATATTTAACATAATGGTATCTTTTGGTACTCAATTTTATTTTAAAAAAGGCTTTCTAGTTCCCTTGTTTTCTGACCTTAGTCAAACTTCTAGATTTGAGAGAACTTCAATTTATTCCATTAGAAAGTGTAGGTTCATTATATTGAGGACCCTTTGGGCTGTAACGTTTGAGGATTATGAACCCCTTTGGCAGTTTTATATGAAAATTTACACTTCATGAATTTCATATAGGGAAGAATTAGAGTTTTTATATAAAAAATAAACACTTAAACATTTATGAGAGTTTGAGAAAATATAGATTGCTATTGGAATAAAGGTAGCCAGATTTTATTGTTAGTGAGCTGACATAAAAAGAAATTATCTCAGATCTACTTTCTAATTCAGACTGTATTTCATCTCAAAGTATATGAATATTAGGAGAGAAGGGAAGAAACAAGAGAGGTGGAATTTAGCCTTGGTAGAAATGCTTTATTCAGTTGTAGTGGGTTGACTTTCTAAGATTTTTATCCAGAAAAAAAAAAAGAGAGAGATTCACATTGAAATTAGAAGTTTTACAAGAGCATTAGCAATGAAGAGAAAATGCAAAAAGTGATTACAGTTATGTGCCATTGGTAAACATTGCTAGAATAAATATGGCATTTAAAAGAAAAAATTGTATAAGAAAATGAGCATTCATCTTATGTGTGTTAGGTTGTTTTAATTCCACTTAAACCCAGTAGCATCTCTAACAGTTAGGAAGTATGTAGTTCTTCATTTCACAGATGAAGAAACCAGTATTCTCCAGAGGTTGTGACCTCCTAGAGGGTGACATACTAGAACTAGCAGAGTTGAAAATGCTTCCAGTTCCTGACCTCAGTGTTACTTTGTATTGCAGTAGCACCTCACTTCCTCTGACTTATTACCTGAGCAGGGGCTGTGAAGGAGCAGATTTGAAGGGGCAGATTCTTCTGACTCTTGACATTAGATACAGACAGGAAATACTTTTGACCTCCATGCTTCCTTCCTATCTCACTTGTAAAACTATTGCTGAGTAGACTTTCCAAGTGTTTGACTGTATGTCAGAGTAAGACTTTTTCTCTTTATTATAGAGATTTGGTAGGTAAGTCAAGCCATAAAACGAAGTAACTAGAATGCAGGACAAAATATTGTCTTCTTTCTATGAGTTTTCCCTGGATCCTTTTCAATTTATAAAAATTTGATATTCACTCTTGTATAATCTATGGAGACTTTTAGCTCTTCTGTGATATGGATATAAAGATATTTGATTAAAATTCAAAATAGTAATAATTGTTGATCCTATTGATTTCAAAAAAGATATTATTTTAAGATCTTCTCTGGCTAGTAGAGTTAGCTAGCAAATATCACATGCAAATGGCCTTCAACCTAACACCTGCCATGCAGACACATACTTCGGGGCTCAGGATGGTCAGGGTGGTTCCAGTCCAACATGGCAATAGTGATATGATGAATGGCATTTGTTGAGTTTCTGTGTCACACATGGTTCTAAACCCTTTCTATATATTCATTCATTTCATCCTTACAATGATGCTCTGAGGTAGATCACAGCACTGCTGCCAGGCTGTAGATGAAGAGACTGAGCCCAGATATAAATTACCTTGCCAAAGCTGTTGGTTGTGAGAAACAAAACAAGGATTTGAACTCAAGTAGTTTGACTGTAAATCCTATTCCATTGCATGAGAGAAGACTTCCCAAGAAAGCCTCCTTTCTTACCATTTCTGAAGCTTCAGTGGTCATCATGTCTGGGTAGACATGAGTGAATTTATTTTATTCAATTATATGTTAGATCCTTTAAATTTTCTTAGAGTTAACTGGGCGCTGGTGGTTCAAGCCTGTAATTCTAGCTACTCAGGAGGCTAAGATCTGAGGATCATAGTTCAAAGCTAGCCCGGGCAGGAAACTCCGTGAGACTCTTATCTCCAATAAACCACCAGAAAAACCGGAAGTGGCGCTGTAGCTCAAGTGGTAGAGCGCTTGCCTTGAACTGAAGAGCTGAGGGACAGACAGTGCTCAGGCCCAGAGTTCAAGTCCCATGACCGACCCCCCAAAAAAATTTCTTAAGAGTCTCCTTGTGGTTCTAAACCATTTCCTGTGGAAACCAATAGTAGTAATATTTATTTTTTGTAAAGTCTTGTAAATAGGAGGGTAGCTATTATATATTGTCTCACTTAAACCTTAAAACCACCAGCATGTTTCTGCTGGACAGATGACAGAGTCCAGGCTTATAGATGAGACGTGCACTCAATACCCAGGGTTGGGAGAACAATGGAGCTGAAACTCATAACTAGGTCTACCTGACTCCAAAGTATATTCATGGTTTAATCTCCCCACCCCACCCCCCAGGATGAGCTAAGTCTGAAAAACAGAATTTTCCTCTTCCCTAAGAACAGTTTGACAACATTCCTTCAACAGAGTTCTAATCTCTGAGGACTTGTGCTGACAGCCCCTTGAGCCTTTCTAGTGGTTTAGCACACCAACAGCGTTTTCTTTCTCACTAACAGAGAGATTTCTTTTTCCATTCTCTCATGTATGCATTCCAGGACTAAACCCAGATGGAAACAAGGGAAAGCTCTTGACAGAGGCTGGTGCCAAAACATTTCATTTAAAAAGGAAACTCCATCTGTGCGCTCTCCCACCACACAGCCCTGTGTGAGGAACAGGAGTTTCACAGCTGACTAGCTCGTGTTCCTTGGATTTGTTTTGACTCGTAGCCAAGGTAGAGCAAGGGGTTGTTAGAGAACTTGTAAAGGAAGACTATTCCTTCTACACTATGGAGATCAAAACCCTATTGACATTCTAAACAACAGACGACCAAGGAGGTTCTGGTCAGACATGCAGAACACTGTGTTGGGTGATTTGCTAAACTGATGCTTCTAGAAATTAGTACACTTGCTGTGGTATTGGGAATGTGTCTTCAATTGGCTTTTGCTTATACCTTGTAGGAGACTCAGAGGCACTTTGGGATATCAAGAGCCCCCATTGCTCCCTGGATCCACCATGCTATTGCAGAAGTTAGGCTTTAGCTGTAAGACTGACATATAAGAAAATACTGACAACCAGCCTCCTTACAACTTTGAGGCTTCATTTTCTCATCTCTGAAATGGGGTATCTTTTTTCCCAGGGGCATTTTGAAGAGTAGGTGAGCTACTCATGTATTTGTATACATGGAAGTTCCTCAACTTTCTGAGCAATGCTATTATCTTTTCACCACTGGGACACTCATTGGTTCTTGCCTTATAAAGATAATCCATCTGAACTATTTTTTAAAAGGTGCAAATTTGTATCTGTGGCAGATATATGGGACCCATGTTATGTGTGGCACCGAAATACTGCAGCCCACCTCTGGCCTCCTTGGCTTTTCTCCCTCTCCCGAATACTGAATACTTTCTCTTTTCCTTTTCAGATTAGTGTCCTCTCCTGCTGTGCCCTACCCCTGATAGGAATCTGACACCTACTTTCTAAATCCTTTCTAAATCAGGCTTTTCTTAATTTTCTTTGCTCTACAATTAGCCCAACCCCAACTAGACTACTAGATGGTTTCCTGTTATTGTTCTATTTCAGAGTTTGCATTAAAAACTTCTAATCTTTTAGGTGTTTATTGGTGATTATGTTGGATGCTGTACTTCCTTGTGTTTAGGCCTCTTTGTCTGACTTTGTGAGAAATAAGAACTGGCTGAGTCAATCAGGTTCCTGTCTCTGAAATGAAAGATGTTATTTTCCTTCACCTATCTTTACTGGATCAAAAGAAAAATTAAAACAAAATAAAACATTCTCTGGGATCAGTCATGTGCAGTGTTCAGCAAATAGAAGACATGGGAGAGGTTGATAGATATGCCTACAGGCCTAGCTTTTCAGCCAGCTCAGGTTCTTGTTTTTGTTTCTCCAACTCTTTTCTGTTACCCTTCCTGTGTGTGTGTGTGTGTGTGTGTGTGTGTGTGTGTGTGTGTGTGTTGATAGAAAACAAGAGAGACAGAAAATTCAAAGGAGTGATATTTCTATCCCTATAAGTCATTCTAAACTATATGTAGAGTTTTCCAGAAGAAACTACAAATAGCAACAAGCCCAGTGAGATACAGGGTTTGCCATGACCCTAACAAATAGATGGCCAATGTGTTACTGTGGCCTCCAATCTCATTGCCGTAACACACTTAGCATGGCTAGGTTTTGTTAATTGTCTTTCTATTTACTTCATCAGACTGTAGAGAGTAGAGGCTTTGTGGTATACACTTCTCAGTCCCAAGGGGCCTGATCATGGTGGTAAATGCAGTGCCCGGGGGAAAATGGGAATATTCTCTCTGCTCTGTCTTCTAGACTCCCTAAGCAAGCAGCCTAACGTCCCAGATTACTTTCTGCATTTGAGTTCCTGGCCAGGAACTTACATATTCACCTTGGGCCAAACCAGTTGGTGCTTAATTGACTTTAAGTTGATGTTAGGTGAAATGAACCCCAAGATAAGTATTCAAATGTTTTTTTTTTCTTTCATGTGATTGTTTCTAACATATTTATAAGATGATTTCTTTGCTGCTTTGTATGTCCCTCCCCCCTGCTTTCACTGTATTTGATGGTATAATTTGTAGAGGTGAAGGGAAAAAACAAATAGTTTAAATAGGGATACAGGTGGACCCATTGCAACAATGAGATGTACAAATCGTTATGTCCAACTTTGGGAGGGAGGGAGAGAAGATGGGGAGGTGGGGGGGATGGGAAAGGATAGGAAGGGGAAACAAAGGAGGAGGCAACAATGCTTGATAAGAAATGTACTCATTACCTTGCCCATGTAATTGTAACTTCTCTGTACAGTATTTTCACAACTAAAAAAAAAATGTGTCAGGCACCACAGTGGCTCACACCTATGATCCTAGCTACTCAGGAGGTCTGAGATCTGAGGATCATGGGTGGGAAAGTCTATGAGACTCTTATCTCCAATAAACTACTCACAAAAAGCCAGCACAGTGACTCAAGTGGTAGAGCATTAGTCTTGAGCAAAAGAAGCTCAAGGACAGACCCTACGCCCAGAGTTCAAGCCCCAGATTCAGCAGGAAAAAAAAAAAATCACCTGAAGATGTTGCTGGATAGTCTTTTATTCTCTTGGACTTCATCAGATTACTGAGCTGGAGATTTTATTCTATCTAATGGCCAAGTTATCAAGAAGAAAATGAACATTTCTCCTAGTGTTCAGACATTAAGAATCATCCACAATGGGCAATTTATAAATGTAGCCTACAGCAGGAAACTATTATCTCAAAATTATGGAGTACCTGAGTGTTTCTTCTCAGCAGAGTTCATATTATGAAGGCATCACTGATCATTTATGGACACTACACACACCAAAACTTTCCCCAAATGCTCTTTTTATAGTAATCATTTTCAGTTCTGTATTTCCTTAGGGAGGGCCTCCAAGAGAAAACTCAAAACTCCATCTTTTTGCTATAGTTAGAACCTCCCAGGGTATTAACACAGTGTCTCCTGCCATGCCTTTTTAAGAAATTATCTTCCCTCTTCTACACAAGGATCCCATACAGCTGAGGGCTGCAGACTTCATGCTAAACCATGTCTTGAGTTTAACCAATTTTACTGTCTGACAAGCCCACAGGAAGTACAGGAAGTAAACTGGAGATGGCAGGATTATACAATACCTTCATTACTTCAGATCCAAGTTTCTGTTTTCCCAAAGTAAGTGCCTTTTCAGTTGGTTCTGTTATGACTTCACTAAACATTTCCTATTGTATTGATGACAGCTGCTCTCCTTTTTTCTGACAGATGTACTCAAATAGGATTTATATAGGTTTTTTAACCTCTGGTCAGAATCCTTTCTCTTTTGTAGATAGGTTCAAGATTGAACGATTTTTGTTTTGTTTTGTGGGGGAATGATACTGGGGCTGGATTGCAGGGACTTGCGTTTACTAGGCACTCTACAAGCTATACCTCCACATTGCTTTTTGATAGTTGTTTTGGAGATAGAGTCTCATGGATTTTTCTTCCCTGACTCTTAAAACCAGACACTCTTCATCTCAGCTTCTTGAGTAGTTAGAATTTCAGATGTAAGTACTAGCTCCCATCTTAAAAGAGGCAGTTACTTGCCTCACATTTCTGCTTGTTTCTGTTATGGATTTGTTAGACATTTCCCATTGTATTGTTGATGGAGTACAGGAAGTGGCAAAAAATCAGCCAGATATAGTCATGTTTTCATTTCTTTGATTAATGATTCACATTTGCCATTTTCTCAGATATACCATCTTAACCTATAAGACTACCAGGATGAAAGGAAATAACTTCTTAGGAATTAATGAATCTAGATTTTTTTCTTTTTTTGGTACTGGTAGAACTAGAGTTTGAACTTGGAGCACCCTGCTTGCTCAGCTTTCACTCTACAATTTGAGTGTTATCTCCAGCTCTGCTTTCTGCTTTTGGAGATTATTTGGAGGTTAAAGTGAATTTCTGACTCAGGATAATGTAAAATCTGATGCAGAAGAGACAGATTAATAGTTAAGTGAATTCAAGAGTTTATCTCTATGGTGTTATTCTTTCTCACGTGCAGCAGTAATTTGTGTCACTCTTTGTTGGGAAGAGCTTATTGATATCTCCTCTGTGGTGCACTTATCATAAGGATAGGCCAGATGTGCATGCTTGTCCTTCTTCTCTGTTACTTCTTCCTAGACTTGGGGACCCATAAATGGAAGATGCCTAAAGTACTGTCTTAGAGGGGGGAAATCTAAAAATAACATCCTCCCCAAGTGAAGTACACTTCCCTGACCCCTTGGACTAAGGAAAGAAGGTATTTAAACTATAATTGTTTTCTAAGTTAGATATTTCATGTATACTTTTGAATTCCCATTTATATTAGAATGTATGGCTATGTATAGAATTTTTAAATTTGTACGCAGTGGGGGTTACGTTCAGGTTATTTTTCTTAACTGAGGGAATGCACAGTCAAAATTAATCAGAGACCCCAGGCTTGCGTCCAGAAAAGTGGAAATCTTTACTACTCTATTAATAACTGCTGACCAGGGGACTGGAATTGGCTTGTAAAATCCTTGGCTTTAGATGTACTGCACAAAGTAGTAGCCCTTGGGAATCGGCCTCAACTCCACTCTTTCTGCCCCCAGCCTACTCCCAAATTCTGTGGCTTTCTGGAAAGTGGAGAGCCAGCTGCGGTGTACACTCAGTGTCCTGACACCCACTAGTGAGCACCTGTTGCAGTACTTAGCACTTAACAATGATAGCCCTCCTCTTAGGTGTTCTCTACAACTTTTGGTGCCTGAAATCTGGCTGATAGAATGACTTGTTTCAGTTCCAGTGTTAGGTTTTATGGGAATGCATGTGAACACCTGCAACTTTGCTTTCATACACCATTGGCAGATTGGGCCTGGTTTATTTAGTTCTGAAGCTACTTGGCCTTTTGTGCCTTTGAAAATAAGGAAACCTACATTTCCTTTCTGGACCTGACTTTTATTGATTCATCTAGAAACACCTCATTCTTTGCTGAGACAGCAGTCTTTAGCTCCTCAATGAGCATTTCTTTTTGAACTGTGTCTTGCATTTTTGTACATAATTATTTCTCTTTGTCTTTTACTGCACTTTCATCTGTAAGAACCATTTACTTATCAGAAAAAAAAAGTCTTAGAACTTACATATAGTGAACTCCTGTCATTAACAGGGGATATGTTCTGAAACCAAATGCTATACACAATGTATGTTTTCTATATATACATACTTATGATATAACTTAATTCATAAATTAGTCACAATAAGAGGCTAAGGAGATAGTAAAAACAGTTATAACAACATATATTGTGAAAAGTTGTTTAAAACCTGAATATTGCTGGAATTTTTCACTTAATATTTTAAGACTGTAGTTGAACACTGGTGATTGAAACTGAGAAAAGCTAAAAAGATATTATGGAACTATGTCTTTAAGAGCATTTAAATATACTCCACATAGCATAAACATGTCACAACACTCTCTTTTGCATAGAATTAGACTGATATAAAAAGTTTTTTTCCCAGAAATAATATGGCTATGAAGAATAATCTTTTTTAATGAATGTGAATTTCCAAAATTAAAGGGGGTTATAGTTGCTTCTTACTAAAGGTGTCCTGTCTGATCACCATTAGCTGCTAATGTCCTTGGGTAATATCTTAACTGCTAATGTCCAGTGGACATCATGGATGGCCACTGTTCCCTCACTCTAAAGTCTCTGCTTCTCCTTCCTTATGAATATTATTTTTTTCTTTCTTTCTTTTTTTGTTTCACAAAAAACGTTTGAACCCAGGGCCTTGTGCTTGCTTGGCTTGCTTGCTTATGCTAATGCTCCACTAACCTGAGCCATGCCCCTAGCCCAGATTTTTGGAGATGGATTCTTATGGACATTTCACCCTAGACTGGCTTCAAATTGTGATCCTCCAAATCTCAATTTTTTGAATAGCTAGGATTACAGGGGTGAGCCACTAAAACCCTGCTATCAACCTTCTTAAAAACACAACTTCTTATAGTGACTGATCTAAACTGTTAGTAAAGTAACAATATAGTCCATGAAACCTTTAACAATGGATGTGCCATTTGAATACCTTCCCTGGGAAGATTTATATTGCAGAAAGTGGTAACCTTTTTAAAACTAGTGTTGATGATGGTGGTGTGCTAGAGCTGGTAGGGATGGGCATGGTTGTTGTTGTTGGTGATGGTGGTAGTACTATTACTGAGAGTATTTATTGAGAAACTGTTACTGCCCATTTTGTACCTTCCTAGATGCTTATATCTGGGATTGATATATACATATGACAAACACCTGTCAGTTTGAGTTGTTATTCTTCGATATTTTCATTATCTAGTGGGCACAGTTATTTGACCATATGAGGACTTCAAGATTCTTGCTTGAAACTTGTTTTCATGGTGTTGATTAGTACCTGGAATTTGAAACAGAGCCTATTAAATGGACTTTGATTTCATTTCCTTTGGCTTCTGTTATCTTTTGTACTTTAGCAGAGAATATTGCTGTAAATAATGCAACCTGATACTAAAGAGCCTTGAATCGTTTGTTTTCATAAATCAACTTACTAACACCAAGGACACAGCTTTATTCATGCCTCCTTGAGCTTCAAAAAAGTGTGTTGGTAATTTTATTTTATTTTTAAATCATGGTGTAGCCAGCTTTCCAGATAAAATTCTCTGGCTTGAATACTGTGATTTGATAGAATACGATAGGATAGGATCCTTGTTGCCAAGATTTTTCTACATATGATTTCAAACTCACTTCCTTCCAAAATCTCATTTTATTTTGAGCTGTTGTATTTCTCTGTGAATGGTGAGATCAGAGGAAGAAAGGAACCACTTCTCAAGAAAATGAATTCTTTGATTCTGTACTAGAAATACCTGGCAAGTCAAAATGAGGGGACAGTTTTGCTGAAATGAGTTTAAATTCCCTGAGACTGCTTTAATTTTTGCCTGAGGGTTAAAAGAAAGGATGATGGTACTTTAAAAGCTTTTAGAGAATACAGCATTGGTTACAATGTAGTTAGCATCAAAAAACTACTCAGTATTAAAAATGATATTTGGCTTGAAATTATTTAGATTTGTAAATTGGATTCCTTCTATTTTTAATGTAGGTATATTTTGGCAGTTCTTTTTGTTTCTGACAATACTGAGGTTTGAACTCGGGATTTTATCAAAAGAGATGCTATATGAAAGAAAAGGCTTTTGAGAAAGAAAGATTTTTTTATTGTGAAAATACTGTATAGAGGGGTTAAAATTACATGGGCAAGATAATGAGTGCATTTCTTATCAAGCATTGTAGCCTCCTGCTTTGTTTACCCTTCCCATCCCTTCTCATCCTCCCCCCACCCTCCTCCTCCTCCCCTCCCCTCCACCAAAGTTGTGAAGTTCGTTTTGGACATAAGGACTTGTACATTTCATTGTTGCAATGGGTCCACCTGCATCCCTATTTAAACGATCTGTTTTTCCCCTTCCCCTCCACAAATTATGCCAACATCAAATACAGTGAAAGCAGGGGTTATACCGTGAGAGAGGAACATACAAGGCAACATAGAAATCATCTTATAAATATGTTAGAAACAATCGCATGAAAGAAAAAAACATTTGAATACATATCTTAGGTTAATTTCCCTAACATCACCTTATCTGACCTTTTCTGCTTGACTCAGACATATACTAGTTATTGCAAATAAGGGAAACCATGGGACCTATGTTTCTTTGGGCCTGGTTTACTTCACTTAATACAATTTTTTCCACGTCTTTCCATTTCCTAACAAATGGGGAAATGTCGTTCTTTCTGATAGAGGCATAGAATTCCATTATGTATATATACCACATTTTCTTGATCCATTCATCTACTGAGGGGCATCTGGGTTGGTTCCATATCTTAGTTATGGTAAATAATGCTGCAATAAACATAGTCGTGCTGGTAGCTTTAGTGTGGTCTTGTTTGTAAGCATTTGGGTAAATGCCCAAAAGTGGGATTGCTGGGTTATAGGGGAGCTCTATGTGGAGTCTTTTGAGGAACCTCCATACTGCTTTCCAAAGTGGTTCAACAAGTTTACATTCCCACCAACAATGCAGTAAGGTTCCCTTCTGTCCACATCCCCTCCAGCATCTGTTGTTATTAGAGTTCTTGATTTTTGCCATTCTAACTAGGGTGAGGTGGTATCTCAATGTTGTTTAGATTTGCATTTTTTTTATGGCTAGAGAGGTTGAGCATTTCTTCATGTGTCTATTGGCCATCCTTCTTTCCTCTTCAGAGAAGTTTCTCTTTAAGTCTTTAGCCTACTTACTTATTGGACAGTTGTTTCTTTGAAGATTTGTTGTTGGGGGATTTAATTTTTTGAGTTCCAGGTATATTTTAGATATGAGACCCTCGTCCGTTGTTTGAATAGTGAAAATCTTCTCCCAATCCATGGGCTTTCTATTGCTCTTGATAGCTATGTCCTTTGCCATGCAGAAGTTCTGCAATTTCATGCAATCCCATTTATCCAACCTTTCTTTGATTTGTTGTGTTTCTGGGTCTCTATTAATAAAATTTGGGCCTGTGTCAAGGAGAGCTAGGGTTTCTCCTATTCCATTCTGTAATGTTTTCAGAGTAGAAAGACATGATTTTTAATGCTGCTTCATTTATTTATTTAATCATCTATTTACTTATTATTTTTAATCAGTTGTACAAAATGGGTACAAGTCCGCATGTCAGTTGCATCAATGTCACCCTTCCACCGTTCTCCCCCTTTATCTCATCCCTAACCACCTTCTCAAATTATCTGGGTCCATTTTCACATGTGTACATTGTTAATGCTGTATCTACTACTGTGAGCTATACAACCCATAGAAATTCACTCAGCCTGGGGATTCTGTATTTCCACGTAATATAATATGCTGATTAAAAATTGTTATCATGAATGGATGCTAAGATGGAGTTTTAATTTAAAGCAAGGCTGGATGCTTGTGAATGTTAAATATGCTGCAAGGTGTGGATGTTGACTAAAAGCATGAGTAGAGTCACACACAACTCACATCTCAGTCATATCTTGCCAGCTGCGATGTATGTGCCTAATCTCTATGAACCACTTTCCTCACCTAGACTTTTATCCCATATGCTTCTCTGGCAGTTTAAGGAGACAGTTAGGAATTGGTTGTCCACAGACCTTAGTCAATACTGTTCCAGTACTGTGTGCTGAGCAGAAGGTGTGGTGATGTGCTGGGGCATGCCAGATCCTGCAAAATATGGATGCATCCTCAGGAAGTTTAGGTTCCTGGAAACATGCTGAGACCTTAAAAAGCAGCACATTGGAGTGCTTTGTGGTTGTTATCTCTTGACATTCTTTGTGTCATGGTCCTACCTGGGTCTGAATATGGAAGCTGAGTTTGTGGTTTTCATGAGTTGTAAAACAAAACATGCTGTCAATTCTTATTTTCTTTTTCAAATGTGTTTTTGAGATACACAGTCTTAATCTCCCCTAGACTGTGGGCAGCTTTCACAAGTCTGTACACTGTGTGACTCATACTTTGCATCCAGGCCCCAGGAGCTTGGATTCCCTGCAGTTTGATAACACCTTTTCAGGATATAAAAGAAACTTCTCAAAGCCATTTTCTGGCTTATCATTTTGTTTTCCTCATGTTCATTTTTATTCAAAGTAATGTCATTTGTTTGGATTTTCTTTTACCACTATAAACTTCAAATGCCAAATTGGCTGAGCCCCAGTGGGTCACAGCACTGACTATAAAAAAGGCTGAGATCTAGCTACACAATGGTAGTTCAAAGCCAGCCTGGGAAGAAAAGTCAAGGAGACACTCTCTCCAAAATAACCAGCAAAAAACTGGGCTTGAAGCATGTCTCAAGTGGTAGGGCACCAGCTGAGCAAGCACATTAAGTGAGCATGAGACCCTATTGAGAAAAAGACATGGTTTTAATGCTGCTTCATTTAATTATTTAGTTAGTTAATTAGAAAAATTAGAAAATTAGTAAAACCCTAGTGCTGGCAAAAAAAAATTAGCCATAGATACCATCTGAGGACTTAATCGTCAGTATCCCTGAGTTGGTCTCTATCTCTATCCCTATAAGCAGTAATAAAGCCCTCTGCTGTGGCTGGGTCAGCCTCTGTCAACCTGGAGAGGAACTCCCTACAGAAGGCCTGCTCTTTCCTGTGGAACTCTAATCTGTTGAAAAGTCCAGTGATATGATTTCCTGTTAATTCCACTGTCCCCTATGACCAAGTACCTATTAGATAATGTTTTCTTCATGTTCTGTTATCCAGTTGTCTGCCAGTACGAAATTCAGCTCTTATACTTTTGGAACTAGGTGGAGCTCAGAAGCCTGTAGTTATAAGTTGCCATAGTGAAAAGAGTGAAACAGACTTGAGGTAGAATCTTCCATGGACACCATCTGTGTGACCTTGCCATAGTTACTTCCCCTCTCTATGAATCTTGGCCTCTCAAACTAAGGAAATACTTTTGCTTTGTTGTTGTTTGGTTTGGGGGAGGGGGTTGGTGCTGGTCCTGGGACTTGAACTCAGGGTCCCGGGGCTGACCCTGAGCTATTTTTTGCTTAAGGCTAGCACTAATGCTCCACCACTTGAGCCCCAGATCCACTTTTGGATGTTGTGGCAAGTTTTGGAGATAGAAATACGAAGGATTTTCATGCTTGGGCTGGCTTCAAACTGTGGTCTTCAGATCTCAGCATCCTGAATAGTTAGGATTAAAGACATAAGCCACCACCTTTTAAGTCACCCGTATATGGTCATTTGTTCTAGCAGTCATAGGCTATATGCCCCTGCTAAGATACTACATTATTAATGCCCGTAAGTTCATCATCTATACGTGGTCTGTTTCTTTAGACAGTATGGTGGCCTCTCATCCTAATGCCAGCCACCAAAAAGTGAACAGAAACTTAATCAGGCCCATATCTGTATCTCAGAGTCTACATATGCTTACAACAAAAGTGTGTTTGGGGTACTGTAACTTTTTTCTCCAAAGCTTCCTCATGTACTTTCTACCTGTGGGCTGGCATGCCTTTTAGTCATATCTTTCAGTTTTGCTTGTTTTATAATATTTATTGACAGCATTAAACGAGAGAGGAACCATTTATTCTCTTTATTCATTTGACTTCCAGTATACTATTGTTCCATGAATACAAAAAAAATGTTTCAACTCAGAATTTTTGTTCTAATGATAAGGAGCATTTTAATTGTAGGGTTGGAATTTAATTTTGATGATTCAAAGCATTCAGTGCTGCTTGCAAAGCATGAAGAGTTATAATCCTGTCACGTCAGAAATGTGGTCTTATCTAGAATAACAAAAAATACATAGAAAATGATATGTTAGGTTGGGCAAAATTTTAGCAATAAATTTCAAGGATGTTTAGAAAAAAGTCCATGTTGTTACTATAAGATTAAGTATATTCGTGCTTATATATTAACTATTTATATCTACTTAAGATTCCTTCATACTCTACAAGCTTGAAATAAGCTTATTATTTATCATTATGGGGTTTTCTAAGTGATTATTTTTCAATCCTTTATGAAAAAATTCAATTATGTAATAGTTGAGAGAATCATATAATGAACTCTCATAAACTCGTCATGGAATTAATATGATTAACTTTACTAGCCAACCATATTACATTTATTTACCATCCTTTCCCCCACACTAGACTATTTTTATGTAAGTCATATTATTTTATTTTTTCAGATTTCTAACTGCATAAATTAAAAGACACAAAGGGTTTTTAAAGTACAATCAAAAGAGCAATATCACAAATTTCTTAATACTTAATATCAGTGTTCAATTTCCCCAACTACTGAATATGTATTTGTATCTCATATGTACAAATTCAAAGAAGTATACAAGTTTCTTTCCTGATAGTCTATTTTTTTCTTTTTTTATTGTGAGTGATAAAGTCTATTGTATTAAAAAAGGAACCCATTTTTAACAGCTGAAGGATTAAAATACAGAAAAGAATTTATATTCTCTTTGTGTGGCAATTGTACAAAATGAATAGAATTATGTAAGAAGGTGCCCTGATATTTTCCCTTCAGCTTATGACAAAATGTTTATAGAAAGAATGAGCAAAAGTTGTAGAGTAAGGCAATACGGTATAATAGAATCACTTGGCATCCAGACCCTGTAAGATAATCTATTTTCAAGTAAAATTCTACTTGAAAATATTGCATTTCTAGAAAAGTCCAACATATACCAGTCTAGAAATAATGATGCAAAGTTGGCCTTGTAGTCAAAGGCTCCAAGTTAGAAAATTATCACATTGTTACTGAACATGTGCCTACTTTTTCTCCTCCTCATTCCTAAATAATACACGGCAACAGCTGTTCACATAGCATTTATATTGTATTATGTATTTTAAGTCATTTAGAGATGATTTAAAGGTTATATGCAAATAGAACCTTTTTAAATTTTTCTAACCCCATAAATTTTTCTAACAGCAGACCCCTAGGTTTATTCAAGGACAATTGTATTTGTATGTATGGATAGAGGATGCCATTATATTGATTACTAGCACCATAGTTTATATTTGCTTGTTTATGAACTTTTCAGAAATGGAATCCTCTAGTATGTACTGTTTAGTTTGTCGTATCTTCCTTTCAGTAGTGTTCATGCAGTTCATTGTGTTGCATGCCACTACAGTTTTTGTCATTCTCACTGCTGAACAGGATTCTATTGTAAACATGTACCACTATATCTCATTTTAATATTGATCAGTTTATAGACTTTTTCCAGGATCATGTTACTAAAATAGTGTTGCTTGGAGCATTCTAGGACATACATGTCTTCTTGTGATTATACCTAAACATTTCTTCTCAGTCTAGGCTAGGAATAGAATTGGTAGTAAATAGTACATGCCTCTTTATGTTCAGTATATACTGCCTTACAGATTTCAAAAAGGTGATTACTAGCAGTCTAGAGAGTGCCAATTGTTCCACATGTGTGGCCATTTTTATGTTTACTGAATGATTAATTTTTTTTAATTTTATTTTATTTTATTTGTGAACATACTGTACAGAAGGGTTACAATTGCATGGGCAGGATAATGTGTACATTTCTTACCAAGCATTGCAGCCTCCTCCTTTGTTTACCCTTCCCATCCCTTCCCAGCCTCCCCCCTCCCCCCATCCTTCTCCTTCCCCCCTCTCCCCCACCCCCTTTCTCCCCCCCCCCCCGCACCGACGTTGTAAAGCTCGTTTTGGACATGACAACTTGTACTTCTCATTGTTGCATCAGATCCACCTGTATCCTTAAACAACTGGTTTTTCCCCATCTCCTCCACAAGTTATACTGATATCAAATATAGTGAAAGCAGGGGTTATACTGTGGGGGAGGGACATACAAAGCAACAAAGAGATAATCTTATAAATGCGTTAGAAACACATGCATGAAAGAAAAAAACATTAAAATACACATCTAACGGTTCATTTTCCTGACATCACATTATCTGACCTTTTCCGCTTGACTCATACATATACTAGATATTGCAAATAAGGGAAACCATGGGACCTATGTTTCTTTGGGCCTGGCTTACTTCACTTAATATAATTTTTTCCAAGTCTTTCCATTTCCTAACAAATGGGGCAATGTCATTCTTTCTGATGGAGGCATAGAATTCCATTGTGTATATATACCACATTTTCTTGATCCATTCATCTACTGAGGGGCATCTGGGTTGGTTCCATATCTTAGCTATGGTAAATAATGCTGCAATAAACATAGTTGTGGTGGTAGCTTTAGTGTGGTCTTGTTTGTAAGCATTTGGGTAAATGCCCAAAAGTGGGATTGCTGGGTTATAGGGGAGTTCTATGTGAAGTCTTTTGAGGAACCTCCATACTGCTTTCCAAAGTGGTTGGACAAGTTTACATTCCCACCAACAATGAAGTAAGGTTCCTTTCTGTCCACATCCCCTCCAGCATCTGTTGTTATTAGAGTTCTTGATTTTTGCCGTTCTTTCTGGGGTGAGGTGATATCTCAATGTTGTTTTGATTTGCATTTCTTTTATGGCTAGGGATGTTGAACATTGAATGATTAATTTTTGCCAGTACTAAAGCTTGAACTCAAGGCCTAGGCTCTGTCCCTTAGCTTTATTGCTCAAGGCTGGTGCTCTACTGAAGTAGACATCGTTACCTGGCCTTCGTAACTATGTTCCAGGCAAAGGCCATTTTGCTGTAATGTGGCAAGGTGAGGCTGCCTGCTGGAATGTGGGTTTTTGCAGACCAGGTAGGGCTATCTGGATTGATAATAGAAAGCCCACAGATAGAAATTGCACACCTAGCATGAAGTTGACATCACCAGCCCTGACCTTTGCCTTTCTGATTAATGAGCTGTGTGTGTGTGTGTGTGTGTGTGTGTGTGTGTGTGTGTGTGTGTGTGTGTGTAAAAAATCCATGATCTTCCCTTCTTCACCGTCTAAACCCTTTCTGGTGCTGGCACTAGCCTCTTTCAAGTTGCTGGCACTACACTCCTCTGTCCTCTTTGAAAAGTAGTCTTGATCTTTGCTGGTTCGAGGCAGTAACACTACCAGCACTTTGGAATTTTGGTGGTTACTTGGAGATAAGAATCCCATACTTTCACATCTGGACTGGCTTTGACTCTCACTCCTCAAATCTCAGCCCCTTCAGAAGCTAGGATTACAGCTGTGAGTCACTGGTGGAGTCACCTGAAAGAATCTTTGCAGTTGAAATTTAATAGATATAAGGCAGCAGGTTACTGTAGTAAACTAACCTGTTAAGGAAATGTTGGCCAGATTAAAGGCAATCATTTCCTTCATTCTATATCTGAGAAAAATTTACATTTAGAAATTATTTAACTTAATTATCTTTGGTGTGTTTTTTTTGTCCATCACTGTGAAGTATCCTCAGAATGAGTTGTTTTGATTCCTCTTAGCAATCTTGTCACATACTTCCTTTTTTTCCCCCAAAGCCAATTAGTATGCAACTAAGGGAGTTAATTTCCATCTTTTGAGTTGTTGATGTTACTCTTTTATACAATCCTCTTTACTTTCTGCATGTTTTTGAAACTGTGAAAGCTAAAGAAAACTTTGAACAGAAGAGATAATCATTGCTCAGTTTATAGAAAGAGCTTACCTTCTGACTCATACATTTAATACTCCTTTTAATATTTTAAATAAAAATATATATTAAAATAGTGACATTGTATCAAGATGTATCTAGCTCTTGTCAGTAAGACAAAATACTTTAACTTTCCTGGTGCTTACTCTGTTCTCTTTTTTAATGAACATAGTCCCAATTCAATTTAGTCCTGAACTCCTTCAGTGATACTCTTCAAGTTCTTTCCTCATTTTCCTACTTCTTTGTGCCCTTATTCCCCTCTGATTCCTCAGCTGTGATGGACAGCAAGACATGTACATGGTATTGAAATTAGGATCCGAAGCAGGGTGCTTCTTCAAACTTAGAGGGAAAAAAATAAGCATGAATGTTAGGTCCTGAGTTCAAGCTTCAGTACTGGCAATAAAAGAAAAAAAATAGGATTGGTTTTAGAAGACTACTAGATCTTATTCCTCATTTTCTGCTGTGCAATAATGTGTATAACATTGGAAGTGCACATCATCCTCAGTACTTAAATTCTGTACGATGTTTGGGTTAATTTATAACCAAGCATGCTAACTCTTAATTGTGTCTTAATTGTGTATAACACAATCAGTGACATTTATTTTTTTCCTTTTTTTGGTATTTATATTTTATTGTACTCATTTTCTCTTTTCCTCTAAATCTTCTGTTACTGTTATTAATTTTTTATGTCTTGTTACAAGGAAACACTATTGGTTATTAGCCTCTGGTTAATCTAGGGGACTCCCTACCAAGTTGGGAAAGAAGAGAAACTAGTGGGTTAAAAAATCACTAAAAAAAAATCTCCAACTCCTCATTTGGTTTTTCCTTTCAAGAGAGTTCCCTAAGCTCAGAAAACAGTCACATGAGTATAAGGGGATTCCTCTTGGGGCTGATAACAACATCTGCTTCTGAGTTCATAACACCTGCATGATACAGGACATTTTAATGATGTTCTTCAGCCTTTCTAGAGATAGTTCATGTGCAAGAAACCAGATCCTGGGACTTGGAGAGGCCAGTAAAGAGTTTAAGGGTAAGGTTAAGGCTCTCCCAAGTCTGTGTGCTGGGCATCACAACAAAGCCCAGCTCCCAGACAGCCTGTATAACTGTCCCACCAAGAGTTCAATAATATTTACAATTCATGGCTACTTCCAGAATTTTTTCTTTCTCCAGAAGGAAGTAGGTTTTGGTTGGCATCTTTCTTTCTTTTTAATGAATGTCGTACTTTGTATCTTCCATATAATACGAGGGCAAAGGATCCCGCATGTGGAGATTTACTTTGTATTTAAATTAATGTTTGTTTTCAAATTGCACACTGAACTGACCTAAGAAGCCAGTAGTCATTAGTAAAAATCTGAGTAATTCATTGAAAGCAGAAAGTAATCAGTAAAGAAGCAGGAGTTAATGTAATAAGAAAATGCTTGTAAGTATGGATCTTTTGAAATACAAAGTACATCTTAGGAAGTGGCATGTGGCAACAAGGGGGTTTTCTAGACTGTTTTTGTTTGGGTTTTGTTGTTGTGTTTTTCTGCTGGTACTGGGGCTTGAACTCGGGCTTGGACACTATTTCTGAGCTCTTTGCAAGGAGAGGAATGCTCTACCACTTGAGTCACAACTGTACTTCTGGTTTGTTTGTTTGTTTGTTTTTGGTAAATTGGACATGAGTTTCATGAACTTTCCTGCCAGAGTGACTTTCAAAGTGTGATCCTCAGGTGCCAGCCTCCTGAGTAGCTAGAATTACAGGATGAGCTCAGTTCACTCAAGGCTCTTTTGATAGTTCTACAACCTGCTAATCAGGAGATGGGTGGATTTGGGCCTTTCTTTGTCATTAAACATTAGCTATAATATTATAAATTCTAACTAGTGTGTACTCATTATTCAGTCGAACAGATGACTAACTTTCCAACCATTATTTTAGTCAGTTCCCTCTCTCCCACTCCTCTGGAGCCCCAGCATATAAAGAACCCTCAATGTTTAAGTATGGACATTTTGTTTGTGAAAACATCTCTGTTCTGTGTGACTGATTTGTGAATGATACTTTCTCCCATTCTGGCTTCTTCCCATTATAGTTGGCAATGATTCTTCTTGTTGATATTGGGTATTTGCATTTCATTCTTGGGAATGTATACTGTCTGTCTACTGGCATTCTGTTGAAATAATTCTTCATTTTCTTCTTGACTTCTACACCTTGTGCTTCTTGTTTCCTATTTCCTTCTCAAAGCCATCTGTGTTTCCTTCTGCGGGCTGTTCTGAACTGACTGTCAGTGTCATAATGAGCCACAACTTCTTTTCAAATCAGTCAAGATACTGTGAATTCTTTTTCTCTCCTTTCACATATGGAACTCTATACTAATATCATATTCCCTTTTGCTATTTTTTAGAAGACATATCTCAATCAAGATTAAATAGCTTGAGAGAGACTTTTACCAATAGATGAGCCACATTAATGTGCTAGTTAGTAAGTACCTGGTTGACTGCAGTCAGCTATGACTTCTTTTTTTACAGTCTTGAGTCGTATTTGGGCAATTATCTTTTCATTTTAAATTACATAGATCTTGCCACTTGATCCAACTGCCCAAACTCTTAACTTTATTTTTCTTGACCTTCTGACTCCTTTTGTTTTTGCTTGCTTGTTTGTTTGTTTGTTTGGAGAGAGAGTATCCCTAAATAGCTCAGACTAGATCTCCTTAACCTCCTGCGTTAGGCTCCTGACTGCTGGAATTACAGGGGAATTGCAGGCATATGCCTCCATGACTTTGAAAGCTAGTCCCTTCCTGAAACTCTGTATCCTGTGCTCCAGTGCTTTCTCCAACACTGTACTCCTCTGGATCTCTTCTCTCCAACCTGCTCTATAAAACTGTCCAGAAGCATACAGACCATACTTTTCTATCTGTTATGAAGTAGCTATACATTTGGGAATCCAGGCACCTACTAATGTCTCTTCTCAGCTTGCCTTCTTTGTAGATACATACACACTCATTTTGGGTCCTCGCTTCACCCTATAGCCTGCTTTAGTTGGCTGAGATTCTCCTCTTGAAATTGTGAGGTGTACAACGATTAGCAATTTCTTAGGGTCCATGACAACAA
The DNA here is from genome assembly GCF_000151885.1 of Dipodomys ordii. NCBI lineage: Eukaryota > Metazoa > Chordata > Mammalia > Rodentia > Heteromyidae > Dipodomys > Dipodomys ordii. The sequence continues at coordinate 4,255,866 of NW_012267300.1, forward strand.
ATTTTCCAAACCACCAGCCAAAAATCTGCTGTGGGCATAGGTAGAGGGGAATGCCTGTAATAGGACTTGAACTCATGGGCCTGGCTCTCGCTTGGCTTTTTTGCATGAGGCTGGCACTCTTATCACTTGAGCCACAGCTCCACTGCTAGTGTCTTTGTTGGCTAATTGGAGATAAGAGTCTCTTGGACTTTTCTGCCTGGGCTGGCTTCCAACTGATATCCTCAGGTCTCAACCTCCTGAGTAGTTAATGGACTACAGGTGTGAGCCACCATCTCTTAGCTAGGAATCTGCTTTTCAAAGCAAACTTTTCTGGTTAGTTCCTATACATACTAAAATGTGAGGGTTATTTTTGTACTTCGTAAATTGAGTACCCTTGGGGGCATAGCTTTCAAGACATTGTATGTGAAGTCGTTACTTAGGAAGTGGTTCACTGAATTATGAGTCTTAGCATTGAGTGCATTGCCCTTATGTTGTCCATAGGAAATAAGAGCCTAGAAAGAAACATTTTCTCCAAGGTCATAGAATTTGCTAGTGGCAAAGTCAAGGCTAAGGCTCATGCTCTCATTTTTACTCTCTTTCCACAAACTCCCTGTGTTCAATATAAACAGCCCAGAAGGCTTTCCAGTGTGCCTTTTATAAAGCAGCAGAGAACACTCCTAATGCAAACAGATGGAGAACATAGTGAAAGGAAACAGAGAGATCAGAGAACAGATAACCAAAGAGGGGTGGGATTGAAGCACAGGCTTCAAAACAAGAAAGGAAGTTATTCACAAAACTAGAGAGAAGGGAAAAGGTTGGAAAAACTAGGATAGAAATATAATAGTTATGTCTCTGTTCTATTCTAAGTGTTTATGGTCTGAGGTAGTAATAAGAGCCTGGGTTGGAAGATTTTGTGCTAAAAGTCTTTAATGACTTAGCTAGGTATATCCAGAGCAATAGACAAAAAGATCCCAAGCCCCTTCTAGTTATAGCATCTTCAGCTTTGGTCTAATGTGACAAAGTACTCAGTGTAGTGTGGTCTGTTCAAAGGACTTAGGAACCCCTCCCTATGTGTAGCCTCACAAAGCCCTGGTTGTGCATGCATATGGCTGGGGAGGGGGAGGGCTTTGCCATCCTGATGTGGTTAAAAATAATTTTAATTAGAACTTTATTCCTTGGGGGTTGGAAATCAAGAAGAATAACAGCTGTGTTTCTCTACTTCTGCCTCAGATCTGAGCCTGTCCTGCCCTAATTGGAAAGTGTTTTACTATTTGCTCCTCTCCCAGGTGACTGCCAGGGAAAAGCCAAAAGACATGATACTGAGATCTTCTCGGTTGTAGTAAAGCTCATAGAGTTCACATCGTTGCATAGGTGAAAATAAAATGTTATACTCTTTTCATTCCTTGGATTCCTGAATTGACAGCATTTTGGGAGGGATACCAGATTCAGGGCCTGGCACCTTAACTGGCATTTTCATTTATGGCTGGTGCTCTATCACTTTAGCCACACTTCAAGTTCCTTACAGCATTTTGTTGTTGCATATTCTAAGCCTTTTTCAGAGGAAGTTACATTTTGACTGGCTCAGAAAGGATAGAGAAGGGCCAAAAAAACTCAACAAAAATAAACCCTAAATTCTATTTCAAATCTAAGAGGGCTAATATGACACTTAAAAATTTATGTTGCTTAATAAATAAGCAGCAGATGAATTTCAATGTCTGTATAAGTACCTGTTTTTGAGTCATCAAATTATTCCTTTTAAATAAGAAAATATGCATTCATTTCAGTTCTTTTACTTCAGAGTTAGGCAGCTCCCACTGTTGGAGATTTATAATGATTTATTGAAAGGTCAAGTTGTAGACATTATTCTAACCATTGAAACCAATTTTCATTTCTTTGTGAATGTTGTAATCCAATTACATAGCAGTATATTTTTATTAAATATGGTCAATTCAGTTCTGAAGAAGAATTAGTTTTTATTATCCATGGCAATTAGGTTTTCAAATGTTCTTCTTTACTTTAGAGCTAAGCCTGGACATGAGTTTACTTTCTTAGTGAAGAATTTAGAATTTAATTACTAAATGTCACTAAAGAACATAAAACTGAAAGGCGTGAAAATCTTAAGGTTTTAATTCTGATGGAACATTTAGAATGAATCATTTATCAGTCAGAATTCTGATGAGCTAAGCCTAATGAAAAGCCTACATAGATGGTGGCTTATATAAAACAGGAGTGTATTTTCCCTGAGGAGTCCAGGTGGTTACCAGGCTCCTTGGCCTTTCAGTTCTGTCTGTCTTCCTTACGTGACTCTGATTGCCAGTGACTTCAAAGGGATGAACCACCTGGAAAGCCACAGCTGCTAATTTTAGGGAAAGAAGAGGCAGGGCAGAAAGGAAAAGGAATTTACCTACTTTCAGTGGGTTCTGCATGAAACTTAAATGATTCCCTAGCATATTTCATTGGCCAGAACTCTTCCACCCTAACTCTGAGTGAGATGAGATTGAAAGTATATTGCTCACCACCCATGGTCCCCACTATGATCACAATCAAGGTTTTGTTAAAAAGAGAAAATACATTGGGTATTAATAACGCTGCCAGTTCCTAGAGAATAAATCTACAACACTACTGAAAGGGATTTGCCTTAAAAAAAAGATCCTAACTTCAGATTTGGGTTATTTTAGTGGTGGTGGTGGTGGTGGTGGTAGTGGTGTGTGTGTGTGTGTGTGATTCCTTTTTCACTTGTTTTCTAAGGCATTTTTTTCTTCCTATTTTAATTTTTCTTCAGTCAGTTTGAAAGACAGTATGTACTTACGTATTGGTGTGTGAAACTAAGAAAGGACCAGAAATCATGACCCATTATCATCTTTTGTAAGGATGCCTGTCATTTGTGAGTAACAGATTTGGTCTTATGGTCTTTCTCAGTACAACCTACCCTTAGATCAAAGATGGTTTTGTTTGGTAAATGCTGAACAACAACAAAAACTATCAGCAGACAAAACACAGAGACAAGATGACTGTCCATTTAATTCTGTCTATGTAATTATTCTTGGGAGGAACATGAAAGATTAGCTTTCATGCAACATGACAGCCAATGTGGCCACTGAAGGTTTAAAAGTTGGATGGTAGGGATAAATGCAGTGAATCTTTTGGCAATAGTCTCTTTCTCACTATGGTGTGTAAGCCCTTCCCATAGAGTCTGCTAGGTGTAGTGATTTGTCACCTCCAGGTAAAACTGTTGGCAACATGTATTTGGCTATCCAACATGCTTAAAAACATTGTAATTTTTAGTGATGAAAAAATTAAACTCAAATGGTTCTCCTTTGATACCTTCGCTGTCATTTTCACAGCTCATGTCCAGATCTCCACTGGTAGCATAAAAATGATTCAAGGAACTGGGTACTGGTGGCTCACACCTGTAATCTTAGTCATAATTTGAAGCCAGCCTAATCAGGAAAGCTCATGAGTCTTATCTCCTATTAGTGAACAGAAAAAAGCTGGAAGTAGAACTGTAATTTGAGAGGTAGAGCTCTAGCCTTGAGAACAAAAAGCTTAGGGACAGTACCCAGGCCCTGAGTTCAGGTCCTAGGACCAGTGCATGTGCACACACATGCACATACACCCACACATGTGTGCATGTGCGCATGTACACACACACACAAATGGTTCAAGGCTTATTAGAAAATGACTACTCATTATTGTGTCTCTTCCTCCTGCCCCCCATAGCGGAAAAATTTGTGGGAATCTTATTTCTAACCAGCAGAAAGCTAGAAATGAATTGGTGGCTTTGGTAGAGCACTAGCCTTGAGCAGAAAAATGAAGGAGAGTGATCTGGCCCTGAGTTCAAGCCCCCTTACTGGCACACACACACACACACATACATACAGAAACAAGTTGATTGTATCCCTCTGTCAGATTTACATTATTTCTTCTCATCAGTTAATCTCTTCATAATCTCAAGTTCTTCACACACAGGATGAACTGAAGTATACATGTCAGTCTGAGATGCTTGAGGAGGAGGAAATTGTGCTGATATACATTATAGCAGACTGTTGACATTCAACCAGCAGCTCCTACATTAGGCTATTTGCAGGCTCTGGGGATTAAAGGAAGCTTCTGCTTTCTTGGATGCTTTCACACTGATGGTCCTTGAGTCAAGAAGAAGGAGCCAATGATGGAACAGGAAGATGGAAGATGGAAGGAGTATGTGTAGTGTAGACAGTAGAAGGTTACCTGACCTAACCCTGAGAAAGTGATAAAACCTAATGATACCAAAAGCTGAGTGTTGGGGTATATATGCTCATGGCAGTGTACCTGGTGTAGCTAGTTGGATATTGGATCTGTTCTTTCTTGGCCCAAGGTCATAAGTCAGAACTCTGATTAGAATTATAAGCTCCTAACAGTATAGTTTCTCAATTACTTGTCCCACCCACAACCAACTGCCCCTCACCGCCCCCCCATCTCTTTATTTTAGCCATTTTCCTAGTCTGATGACATTCTTCCATCTTAGTTATATTTTCTATTTCCTCACATTGATGGTGACACCCTGTTGATGACAGCCTCCAGCGATCTTTCACCTGTTTTTTCTCCCAAGTACCTGCGAGAGGCCTGAGTACTGGGGGGTGATACCCTTCCTCTGTTCTCTCAAGGAGTCTGATGCATCCTTATTATGTGGGATTTAACATAGTGTCCTGCAATTTAAATACATGTTTTCTTTGCAAATATGTGACAGAACTTTGAGGTTAGTGATAATATCTCACTCAGCTTTATAAACATAGCATTAGCACGATGTCTGGCAAGGTGTACTTGCTCAGTAGTAGTAGATGAATTCATAAGTAAAACCAAAAGAAGTGTCAAACATTATAGCTTAATTTTCTTTCTCCAAGTTATATAATAGATGCCACTTCCCAAGCCTCCCTATGATTCCTTAGTGTTAATGTCTGCTTAACAGACAGAGGTGAGGTGAGGTAGAATGCTATGGAGACAGTTGTTTTGAACAGTTTCATCCAAGCCAATAGGTCTATGGCATACACCAACACAGAAATAGAACTGCAGTGCTTACCAGCCTGCAGTCAACCTATTTACTGATAGGTTAGAGAACGGATGTCAGTATCAAGGCAGCTGAGAAATAATGAAAAGCTTTAGAAGATAGCTTTGAGGATGAAGGGAAAGTGAACACCCTTTAACTTCAGACTGTGCATGCACTTCAGTGTTCGTCTGTCACCTCCAGAACCTGGCAGAATTCTTCATCCATGAATACTGATTTTGCACAGTTGTTACATGGAGCTGCAATTCCTGCACCCTGTCTATGTCAGTAATCATATTTTCCATGAAAGTTACTCTATCCACAGTAGGATAACTTTGGGAACTATAACTCCACTCTCCATTCTTTCAGAATAGTAAATTTTGTCATTATGTTTTATATTGGGAACCATTCCAGTAAAAGTTGTCCTTTTTACTCCAGCTGAGTGTTCTCTCCAGAGTTAATTTGTACAGTTTATATTAGTCTTAGTTTTATATGAAAGCATGACATTTGGGGATTAGGGAATAGGCCACAGAATCCATTATTTTTTGGTGGTAATGGGGTTTTGAACTTAGGACCTCATGCTTGCTAAAACATAGTACCACTGAGCCATGCCTCCAGCCCTGTTTTTTTACTGGTTATTTTTAGGATAGGGTCTTGCTTCCTACATCTGAATAACAATCCACCTACTTTTTAGCTTGTGTTGTTGCTGGAATCACAAAGGTGTGATACAGTAGAGATAGTCTTGCAGGCTTTTCTGCCAGTTGTCTGAAAACTGTGACCATTTTAATTTCAGACTCCCATATAGCTTGAGGTAACAGACATTGTGCCCAGTTATGGGTGGCCAAGCGGTCTTATGAACTTTTCTGCCCAGACTGGCCTCAAACTGAGATCCTCCCATTCTCAACCTTCCAAGTAACTAAGGTTACAGGTGTGAGTCCGATTTCCTAATAGTTTTGACTTAGAGACAACGGCCACCAAAACAGAACCACAGAAAATCCATTTTCTCTCTCAAATAGGATCAATCAAGCTATAACCCCAAAGAAAAAGTTACACAGTACAAATATACTTGGGGAAATGTTGTGTAACCACACACTTTTGAATCGTTGACAGAAACTTTTTATTTATCTCTGTTATTTTCAGAAGAACATCTTTGAGAGTTCGTAACTGAACATCTAGAGTGAGAATCAAGACTTCCCAAAGTAGCATAGAAGTCAGGGAGACATCCAGACACCAAGAGCTACAGTAACTCCACTCTTAGCCATGTCTCTCAGACAGTCTCTGTTGCTTTGGCCACCAGAGTGCCTCCAGGGGATAAAACATTATTTAGTCACTGCAACAAAACAATTTGATTTTTGGCTTGCTCCAAACCAACTATACCTCTGTAGATGAAAGCAAATAAATGCAAGATGACTAATTTTGGTTCATAAAATGTCAAGCTGTAATTAGACTTTATTCTATGTTTTTCAATCTTTTGTACAATGCTTAGAATTGGCCACTTAAATGTTCTTTTCATTCTTTCTTTTTCTTTTTGCTGGTCTCTGGGCTTGAACTCAGGGCATGGGCACTGTCCCTGAGTTTCTTTTGCTCAAGGCGCAAGCACTCTACCACTTGAGCCATAGTGCCACTTCCTTAAATGTGTTTTCTTCCCATAGATATCAACATTTCTCCTTTGATAGTCCTACCAATAGCACTTATTGGAATATGTTGAATCAATTCAGCATCTTAAAACTTCATCTTAACAGTCAAACAACAAAAGGGATGCCAAGCATTGAGTTCTGAATGTTTTCCATGGAGACACTTTCCGTCCTACCTCCAGGACTTGCCCTGACTTGCTCTCCATAGAACAAATATATAATATTGAAAAATTCAGACATCTTTATAATGTAGTCTGGTACTGGTATAATTAACTAATATGTATATTTTCCTTTTCTTACTAAAATCTAAGTCTTTTGAGGAACCTCCATACTGCTTTCCAAAGTTGTTGAACAAGTTTAGACTCCCACCAACAATGCAGTAAGGATCCCTTTTGGCCACATCCCCTCCAGCATCTGTTGTTATTAGAGTTCTTGATTATAACCATTCTAACTGGGGTGAGGTGGAATCTCAGAAACATAAGTCCCATGGTTTTCCTTATTTGCAATAACTAGTATATGTCCAGGAAAAGCAGAAAAGGCCAAAAGCTATGTACATATGACCATATAAGATGATGCTAAGTGAAATGAACCCCAAGATAGGGACACAAATAGTTTTATCTTTCTTGCTATTGTTTTTAATGTATTTATAATGTAAAGCATGTGATTTTTTTGTTTCTTTTGTATGTTCTTCCCCCATGGTATAACCCATTTTCACTGTATTTGATTCTGGTGCCCTGCATTTTGTGTGTGTGTGTGTGTGTGTGTGTGTGCATTTTTCTAATTTGGGGAGGGGAAGGGAAATAACAAAATGCTGAAATAAGTTGACCCATTGTAACAATGAGATATACAAGATACTATGTTGAAACTGAACTTTACAACTTTGGGGTGGGGAGGGAAGAGTTGGAGAAGTGGGGAGGGAAAGGATGGTAGGGGAGAAACAAAGGAGGAGGTAACAATGCTTGATACAACATGTACTCATTACCTTACTCATGCAACTTTAACCCCTCTGTACAGTATTTTTACAATAAAAATATTTTAAAAAACTAAATCTTTGCATGATTGAGTTATTTTAGAAATGTAGAGTTAAATGATCTTAACCTTTGGTGGGTAAGGCAACATCTGAAGAGACCACTGTCCTACAGTTTATCTACTCACCTATTTTTACTAATACTGCTCATGTGTTTTAAAACAATAATAGCGGTCAGATCTTTATGGATATAGTATACTATATATTTTCAGTACAACTAGCTAAATACTAGGATCTGATTTTTGCCCTAAAGTTCCCAAAACTATAAAGTTTTGTGGGATTTTTGTTGTTTGGTATGATGTGTACATCATAGATAAGCAAAATAAACTAATTTCTTACCCCCACATAAAGCCAGGTAGATTTTTTTCTATGTAATTTTGTACCTTATTAACATGTTGTTACATTTATAAAGTGGCAAAGGATTAAGTGTTTTTCTTTTTTTCTTTTACGGTATTGGACTGGGATTTGACTCAGGATCTAATACTTACTTGTTTGTTCAGCGGACACTCTATGACTTGAGCCACACGTCCAGCCCGGCTTTTTTTCTTGGTGTTTTGGAAATGGAGTCTCATGGGTTTTTTCCACCAGGGCTGGCTTCGAACTGAGATCTTCCACTCTCAGTTTCCTAAGTAACTAAGATCATAGGCATAAGCCACTGCTACGTGGACTTACTGATTTTTGAATGACACTTCTAGACTGCCTTCCTTACATAAAGCCTAGGATTCTGGGAACAAAGTGATAACCAAAATTTCTAAAACTTCGATAGTTGTCTTTCACTTCAGCCATACCCAATAAAACTTGATGTCAGAGATAGTAATACTTTAAAGACAGGACAGCCAAGCAAATATTGAGTGGAAGTTCTTCATGTTTCCGAGTGTGCACACATTTAAGATGCATAATAGGTGTGATAGAAATAAAATTATTCTGTGTTAAAACATACACTTGAGTAATCGATTTGTTTTCTTTCATGCCCTGAAAATGTTAATTCAAAAGTTAATCCAAACTTATAGTATTCAAGAAAAGAAATAACGCCTCTAAATATAATATTTTTCAATTTTATAAAGATTCTGATTAGACATAAGCACTGAAGGAATTTTGACAGTTCTTTCTATAAGATATGGAATATTTACTATCTAAATCCACGTTCAGGTATGAGTGATCAGTGTTAACTTTGGAAGTTTTGTGTTTCATATTTTGTTATGCTCATAATGCCAGTAGAACATATAGCATTTGTCAACATCATTTATGAAAGTAAATCCTAAATTACTGAAAAATTGATTGTAAACATTCTCATGTTGAATATGTTTTTAAGGTTTATTTTTGCATTTTCTACTACCTCTGAAGGTGCATTTTAGCAGCTGTGGGGGTCTTTAAATTGTTATCAGCCAGGTGGCAATCATGATTGTGACCTGTATGTGCAGATTAGGCACAACTGTTTATATTGTCATCATTTCAGTTAGGATAGGTTGATTATAATTGCCCTATAAATTGTATTCCAAAAGGTAATAGTGTTATGTATATGTGTGTATGTATGTATATATATATATATATATGAACAAAATTTAAATTTGTCTGAAAGAGGTCTTTGAACAAATATGAACTAAAAGAACATAACAAAATGTATCATGGTTTAGTTGGCGTTATTAAGTATAATAGTATGTCTTAATAATAGATAGTGATTTAAATATGATGAAATCCAACCTATAAGATCAGGACCAGTGCAGAAGGAATGGATTTTTCTTTCTGTACACTATCCCTACAGGTATGCTTTCCATTTCTTCATTTTATTGCAAACTATTGTGATGGCTTCCCTCTAACTATAGCATTATCACATAGCACCCAAAGAGTATGTCACTCTGCTTCTGGTACTTCCAGTGAGTTTCTTAATTGCCCAAGTAACAATTACCCAGGTCCTTTTTCTGTGAAACACATTAATGAGTTGGGGAAGACTGCACAGCATTGAAAAGACAGATGATCACTGTTCAAGTAGTTTTTGACTAACTGGACAGGGGAAGCCATTAGATTCTTGAATGGCTGTAAGTTGTGACTCTGACTCTGACCTAAGCAATGGAGCTATCCATCTTCAGACATTAAAACAAGATGATTTCAAAGATGTGTATTCCTAGCCAAGTTAAAGTTATACTTGTTATCTTTTTAAAGCAAGGGAAAGGTCACATGACCTTGGTGATTCTACACACTTTCTCATATTTTTCCTGTTTGTCTTGGACTTTGGAGCTTGGCCTCTCCTTTGAAAGTCGATAGGAATGAATGTTGCCAAATTATCCTTGCCTTGTCTCTGCATGGATGTTAAGTTATTTGAGTTGTGTGTTGATCAGGAAAAGATTATTTCCAAGACCAATAATAAAACTACATCTGAGAAGATTTTTGAGAATAAACTCTAGTTTGAAGAAAAGACATCAGAGAAAAAGCACTCCGGTATAATTCTGTTTTAGCTTATTCTGTAACTCCAACTGTATATGTGCATTAGAAACTTTACTCATCATAGTTTTAGACAATACTTTTGGTTTTTAATACAAAGCCCATCCAACTCTGTCTTATTAATTTCACTTTCTATCACAACTTTTATCATACATACCTCCATAACTTTTATTTCCCTGATGAAACACAGATTATTCTTACTTTATTCTTATTTCAACTTTTAATTTTGCGGGTTTTGTTTTGTTGTTCATGAATTATGTGTATATATTTCTTTCTCCTGGATTTTTTTGTATCTGTTTCTTTATTGTTTTGACTATCTTAGTTCATTTTTAATATCTATTTCTTTCCTCCACATCCCTAATTGCATTTGTTTCTTTAACAAATTTCTGGATTAAAAATATTGCCCAACAAAATATATCTCCAGCTTAGAAGTTTTGTAGGATTCTGTGTGGTAAATGGCTAATTGCTATCAGAAGCTGAATGTGCTAAATGATACTACATCTCTCCTTTCATGTTTTCATATTCAACTAAAAGATTCTAATTTCAGTGCTATGTTAGAATAATTGGCCTTCTTTTTGCAATAGCTAGTTCTAGATGATGCATAGTTCTCTATGGGAAACATCGCTTTCTTAGAGTTTTCTGTTGCTTCTTTATTCATCTTACTACCCCGAGAGCTAAAAGAACATGTGAAAATACATTAATTTTTGAATGGCAAAAATAACGAAGTACTTTTGAGAATTTTTAGAGACTTATTTTGAGACTTTTTAAGATTTTTTTTCATAAATGATTTAACGATCATTTCCTGGTATTCTAGGAGACGGATGAAAGGAGTGTGATCGATTAAGAGGCACTGTATTCAGAAGCTGATTGCTTGCACATGAACTCCTTGTACACCTACACAATGATAATGAAAATACAACATACAAAGATTCAGTATGCTTACTGTGATAGTTAATCTGGTTTTCTATTTGCTTAAATTGAGAGATACCTAGGAAATGAATAAAGCACACTTCTGGGTGTGTCTGTAGGAGTGTTTCCAGGCAAGATCAGATCAATGGGCCTCTGACTGCATTACTGGGTAAATCCTCTGATGGATTCAAAATTTGGACAAACTGTTGGAAGATAGACCTGGACATGGCAAGCCTTCACTGGAAGTGGAACACTAGATACATGTCTTTGAAGTGTGTATCTTGTTGAGGAGCATTCCTTGTTCTCATCTTTGCACCATGATCCTCTGCTTCACCATAGGGCCATAAAACATGGAGCCTAAAGCTTCTGAAATTATATCTATATGCCTTTTATTCTGTGTCTATATAGGTACTTCTGATTAGGTTTGTAGTTGTGTAACTTTCAAAAACATCTATATGCCTCAGACTCTATTTATCCCTTATCCCTTAGCACTACTTCAAATCTTCGTATACAACTTCCTAGTCACCATTTCCATTTATATGTCTAACAGACATCCCCTAACATGGCCAAAACAAAGCTCTCACTTCCCTTTTTGTTTATCAAGTCCCTTCTTCTCTGAGTTCTTTCATCTCAAATAGCAGTAGTTGACCTACTTAAATATTCAGCCCAAAAGGTTTTTCTTTGTTTTTTGTTTTTCATTGTGAAAATACTGTACAGAAGGGTTACAATTACATGGGCAAGATAATGAGTACATTTCTTATCAAGCATTGTTGCCTCCTCCTTTGTTTCCCCTTCTCATCCCTTCCCTTACCCTACCCGATTCTCCCTGCCCCCCCCACCAAAGTTGTAAAGTTTGATTTTCGACATAACGACTTGTACATTTGTTGCAATGGATCCACCTGTATACCTATTTAAACCATTTGTTTTTGCCCTTCCCCTCCACAAATTATACCAACATCAAATACAGTGAAAGCGGGGATTATACCATGGGGGAGGGACATACAAAAGCAACAAAGAAATCATCTTATAAATATGTTAGAAACAATCGCATGAAAGAAAGAAACACTTGAATCCTTATCTTGGGGTTTATTTCCCTAACATCAACTTATCTGACCTTTTCTGCTTGACTCAGACATACACTAGTTATTGCAAATAAGGGAAACCATGTTTCTTTGGGCCTGTCAGCCCAAAAGTTTTGGAGTTATCCTTGATCTTCCATTTCTTTTATCCTCTACATCTAATCAAGGGTTGTTGGTTCTACCTTCAAAATATATCCTAGATCAATCCTTACGAATTATATATGTTCAGATATAGCCCAGATTCAACCCTTTCTGTCCATTTAACTGCTACCCCACTGCTCCAAGCCAGCAACCTCTCTTTCCTGGAGCCTGTGGTATCTTCCCATTCTGTTTCCATCATGCTTTCGCTACATTCATTTTATAGTAAGTAAGCTAAGAATCAGTTAGATCCTGTTTCCTATTTATAAATGTCAAATGGCTCCATGAGCAAATACAACTTTTACTAATCCAGATGCTATAATGAAATCCAAATCAATGCTATGAGTTATGAAACTCTAAACCATCTTGAAAACCTCTATTCTTCTAGGCTTCTATATTCTCTCTTATCCTTCAGTCTCTTACTGACAACTCTAGCTACACTGCACATCTGCACAATTCCTCAGATACATCAAGGTCCTTGTATAACCTACGCATGTTTCTCGCTCTTCTATGTTCAGTTAGCTTTCTGATGCTTTGTATTGTTGACTAGTTACTGTCCTGGATCACCCCCTTTTTGATAAGTCAGTCAGTCCAAGTGGCCACCCTTCACATCCTTAGATAACTTCATCCAACTTGGGTATATGGGATCTAGGACCATATTGCACATGTGGTTTTTGAAATTTCTTCTCATTTTTCTCCTTTTCTTCACTATAGTGCAAGCTACAAAAGAATATGTGCTTCTTTAGTTCCTGCTCTACCAGGAGAAGTTTTGTGGAAACTCAGAGAAATGAGGGGAAAAAATGGAAAATAACTCTTAACATTGAACTTTTTCATCTTGGTAGGGCTAAATAGTAGGTTGCTAAGGATACACAATGGAGCTAAACAAGATGTTAATTTTTACACATTCAGATAATCCCTTTTCTCAGTTTAATTCTTTTCTTATAAATGGACTAATGTCTTTAGTCTTACTATCCACACACATTTAGGCCCATGTCTACATTCTTTGCTACCATTGTAGTTTTATAAGCATATACTCTTTATATCGTGGTGGAAATCTCAGGAAGTCTCTGCTTAGTGTTACCAATCTATTGTCATGGCAGCCACACTATGTATGATCACTAGAAAAATAAAGTGATTTATATAGTTCACAGAAGAAATAAAAAAGAGAAACTGAAAGTAAAACCAAAGCATTCTACCCCAACTGGTCATGATATAAAATACCTTTTCAGAATATTACGTCCAGGTGAATGTTTCGTCTTTAAAAATCTATGTCATAACTAAAGTAAGACACAGTTGCAAAGGCATGTGATAAAGACTTCATTATGTAAAGCGATTCAGTTTTCTGACAGAATGTGGCTTTTCCTCAAAAAACTCAAAGTTCATAAGATGCAATGAAAGTGTCTTAAAATATTCTACACTATACACTTTTAGGAATATGTAGGAAAATACAAGTTACCTTTGATTTCTCCTGGGTCTGCTGTACCAGAATGTTGTGATTGGCCATCTGAAGAATATGCCACACAGATTAAGTGGATTTTACTTTCAAAAGTGGATTCATTCTGTGCCAACAGAAGCACAGCAAGTCTTGAAGAAATCTAGTGAAATAAAACATTTCTGTACCTATGGGCTGGATAGTATTTGTCAGTTGAAGTGCCTATAAAAGTTTCTGCCCTGCAGTTAGTAGGCACAGCCACATTATTTCTTAGATAAAATGAAGTACATTGTGTGACGAGGAAGCGAGGTATTTTCTAAGTCTTCTAGAAGCCTATTGGTTTGGCATGACTACACTTTCCACAGGGCTTGGGATCGTGGAGGAAGGAGGGAAACAGTTAAATGGAACCTGTTTCCTGTAAGTAGTCATTCTAGTTTGTTGGACAGTGCCCAGGGTGAAGTAGAGGTCATTTGCCCATCCTCTGTAGAACATTATTTCTCTACTTAAACCTTTTGAAGCTGGTGCAGTCTATAAAAATTTGTTGCTGATATAAATATCTAATTTGAAAAAAATCTGCTTGTGCTGTGTATTCTTTGGGTACTGAAAAATTTAAATGGGAAACCAGACAAATGTTTATTAGCTTCCTTGGAAGTTCAACAATAAAACTTGTTGAAAATGCCAACGTGAGCATGAATGCTCTTTAGAACAGCAAAGTACTACTTTAAATCTCTGCAGTCTCTAGTAAAAGACAAAATAATTTGCTGTATCAGTAAGGGAATGGTTTGGATTATATATTGCCTTAAGTATATGGAGACTTTGAGGAATCTGCCCTCTTGCTTGAGTATTTCATACACTGAACAGTTGTGGGGGAAAATAACTCCTGCTTTGTGCTGGCATGTGAAGAGAGGGAAGGGAAGATAGTGCTGTTGCAACAGTAAGCGTTCGTAAAATTGGAAGTTTGAAAGGCTTCTGAGAACGCCTTGATTTCAGAACAACTATCTGAAATGACTTTCCAAAGGGAACAATTTTCCACACAGTTGCAGATTCTATTCAGATACCCAATCCGTACTTTGGATTGGTTGAAGAGCAATTTCTGAAAAATAAATTATTTTGAAGTCTTTTTTTTTAAACTTGCTATTTCTAAGCATCCTCTTCTGTTGTCTTTGGTTTGACTGTAAGGTTGAAAGCATGAAGGGCATGTTTCCCGTAGTTGTTCTACTGAAGTTTTACCTGCTACCTTCTGTCATCACTTGGCCTGGTGAAATGTCACACTACTGTTAAAAATCCAATGGCTATGTCAAGTTTTAATGGAAATTTCCAGCCAAAAGGAATGGCTCAGAGTGTTTTTATTTTTTGGTGAATTTTAATCACTAAAAACTCCCTTATCTTCTTAATACTAATGCAAAGAAATATTGAAATTCTGGGAGTACATTTTCTGAAGTACCTTTAGAATGAATAAATCCAAATAAGCAATGATCAGATATGACAGCTGCAAGGCTGACTTGGAGGCTCTGAGCTAGTGATTGCCTGTTTCTGCTCTAATCAGTAAGACACTAAATTATTTCAGCTATGTGTTTCTTGATTCTATATTTAGGTTTATCAGTATCTGAAGCGAATGCTAAAGAGCTGGAAAGTGGTATCAAAACTGGGTAGGTT
The DNA here is from genome assembly GCF_000151885.1 of Dipodomys ordii. Lineage (NCBI taxonomy): Eukaryota > Metazoa > Chordata > Mammalia > Rodentia > Heteromyidae > Dipodomys > Dipodomys ordii. The sequence continues at coordinate 4,271,179 of NW_012267300.1, forward strand.
ATCCAATTCTAATTTGTTTTCACAGTGTGAGTTTGTTAATAGACTAATAAGTGGGAGAAGAAATAATGGGTTTATGATCTAGAAACACTATTAAAATTGTAAATGAACAGCTTAGCATATGGCTGTGATGAGAATAAAAACAAAAACAGGAAGAAAAAAACACAACAAAGCAAACTCTGAGAATGCCTGGTTTGTTTAGACATATTGACAGGGAGTAAAGTTAATGAGAGATGAATTATAATCTTTCTATATTCTAGAACAGTCTCTCTATTTTCAAGTTCTTTCCATTGTAGTGCTAGGAACTGGACTTTCTTTCTCTTGTACAATTGTATATATTTTTTAGAATTGTCCATATTTTTAAAAATTCTACTTGTTACTGACGTGCATTTGTATAGATGAGTTCTGCCTTCCTAAGGAAAGTGAGAAAAAGAAGTCTGATAGATCAATTCCATTAGGGAATTATCATTCTAAATATCATTGCAGACCACTGTACAATACAGGATACCCAAGTTCACCTCTGTTTTTCAGTTCTCTGCTATCTATTTACCCTTCCTGCTATCCAGTTGTCTCTGTGCAGAGGTAAAACAGCATCAGAGAGTGATTCAAAGGCTGTCTGTACAGTAAACTAAGATTAATGAGAATTAAATCTCTGATTAATTGTATGCTTTCCAAAACCATAGGGAGGAAAAGACATTATTAAATTTGCAGCTATAAAGGCTTGAGAATATCTCACTTTAAATGTTATCATATCCTGGTGAATGGAGTAGAGAATTCTAATAAAGAAAAATAAACCCAAACGATGTGGTTGACATTTCTGTGAATGTGACCCAGAGGAGCACTGCTGCAATCTATCCCTTAGATGAAGGACATAGAGACTACACATCGGTCACAACACCAAAACAGGGAAAAGGACTGCATCAGAAGGGATTTAGAAAATAAATACACTGTTCTTTGAGCATTTCTCTAGAGAAGAGGCTGTTGCAAAGTATGATAGTTATAGAAACTTTCTCAGCCAATCGAGATTTGAATGATATCACTCCTAGGGTTCTTAAAGGATGTTCAGCATAAATATACCCTGCCTTTGGTAATTATAGATAACATGAAAAAAAATACTGTTGCTTGTTCCAGTTGACACTATTTCAAAAAGACACCGATGCAGCCCAGAGGCCAAGGAAGAAACAGCCAGAGAAAACCAAAGACTTAACATCTGTGCAGAGGTGGATGATTGAACTAGTAGGGTGGATACAGAAGGACCTTCTACAGGGAAGGCCAAGGATATGGGGCCAGTGTGGAAGTGTGGAAGCCTCCATCACCCACAACACATCAGTCCTTCACTTATAAACAAGCTTCTTGATACAGCAAATTACCAGAATGTAATGCTGCATGCACAATAATGAATTACAAGAATCTAATTCTGCATGCAGTGTTGGCAGAATATATTCATTGCATGGAAAGAGCACCAGTATTGGTTTGATTATGCTTCTAATTTTCAGTGAAAATACTCTACATAAAGGGTTCTGCTCTCATTGGTACACTAGAACGTTTGAGTTTCACTCCATTATTTTAAAATTAGGAAACCAACTTTGGCTAGTTAACATCTGGAATGTTTATTTAAAAAAAAAAAACAGCAGCAGAGGCTAAAGTTAATATAGTGCTGGATTATTCTTCTCCAAATATCCATTCAAAATGTCACATGTATATTAATGCATTTGATCCTCACAACACCTCTAGAACAAAGTAATTAGTATTACTCTCCTTTTACAGATAAGAAACCAGGCATAGAAAGGTTAAATAATTTGCTCTCATTCGCATAAGCAATTAGCTACAGAGCTGGATATGCACTGAACTGCCTGGCTTCAGAGTTGTTCTTAACCACCAGGCTATACTCTCCTAATTGTCAAATGATTAGTTTTTACATTAGAAACCATTTCTAAAATCATAATTCACTTTATTTACTTGATAATAAGTAACCACACAGCAATGATAGCAATGTATTAATGGAATTCCTCAGCTTATATGCTTTTCTCATACAGAAATTTCAACTCTTTTACGTATGATAAATTATTACTTATTTAAAATAAGAGACTCTGACATACATTAATTCTGTCTTTTCTACATGGTATAAAAATACCCACCCATATGATTAGTCATAGCAATGTTGTAAGCCCTTAGACACCTAGAAATGTCTTAGTAGCTTTAGAAAGTGCTCCAGTATTCTCCAGTTGTCCCATTTTCTTGTATCAATGTGTACACCTACCTGTGATTCTCTAGTTTGTTTCTTTTTTTCATTCATGTCAGGAGTGTATTTACAAACATATCTAGTATTCTGAGTTGGAGAGTTTAATCCATTTTCCAGAGTCACTGCCTCTTCAAACATCCGTATCGGTTAACACCCTTACTTCTTAAGCAGTTGCTGCCTCACTATAAAAAATGGTGCCGCAAACCCAGGTCCAAAAAATACAGTCATCATGGCCAGTAACTGCCACTTGTTTTCCACTGAAAATGGCAAAGTATTCCCCAGGCCGTGCTCATAGTGGGCCCGATGGATCACAGAGGTTCTAAACCTCCGGAACTCTAGTTTGTTTCTTTTAATGAGATCCCCCCTCCTTTACAATCAGGACTTTGCCAGACTGATTAGAAATCAAATAAATGCTTTTTCATTGATGTAGAGAAGAAAAGTAATAGAATGAAAAGCTAAAAAGAAACAAACAAGCATGAAATCCCCTTACCAAAACTTAAATAAAATGCCAACAGGAAAAATCCCTTTCGGAATAAATATTTTCCTGTTAACAATAGTGTCCACTGAGAAATACATGCTCCTTCCCAGTTTTCTAGGTGGTACATTTTAGGCACCTCTAGCAGTGGTAATGTGAAATGATTATTTTTTGTACATTTTTTATTGTAAAAATCTGTACAGAGGTGGTTACGGTTACATGAGCAAGGTAATGAGTACATTTCCTATTGAGTATTGTTGCCTCCTCCTTTGTTTTTCCCCTATCTTCCCTCCCACCTCCACAATTATCTCCCCTCCCCTGCTGAAGTTCTAAAGTTTGTTTGCAACATAGTGTCTTGTACATTTCATTGTTACAATGGGTCAACTTGTATCTCTATTTTATTTATTTTTATTTATTTATTTATTTATTGGTCCGTCATGGGGCTTGAACTCTGGGCCTGGGCGCTGTCCCTCAGCTCTTCAGCTGAAGGCTAGTGCTCTAACACTAGAGCCACAATGCCACTTCCAGCTTTTTCTGCTTATGTGGTGCTGAGGAATCAAACCCAGTGCCTCATGCATGCAAGGCAAGCACTCTACCACTGAGCCACCTTCCCAGCCCAACCTGTATCTCTATTTAAGCATTTTGTTTTTTCCCTTCCCCTCCCTGAATTAGAGAAGATGCAGGGTATCGATATCAAAAACAGTCAAAACAGGGGTTATACTGTGGAGGAGGAACATATAAAGAAATAAAACAGATTTGTGAATGATTATTTTATATTGTCAGATTAATATCCAAGAAAATTCAAAAATCTGCTTTAGTTGTTTTGTCTCCCTGTCCATTTTAGTTAGGAGAGGAATGGAGATTATAAAATTTTTTATTTTTAAATTATGAAACATTTAAAAAAAACTTTCATGCAAGTTTATTCAGTAATCTCCAAAAGTCAATTGATGAATCATGTCCAACCTACTGTTTTGATTAGTCTGAAATATGTGCTTTTACTAATCCTCTGTGTGTGTCTGTGTGTCTGTGTGCGTCTGTGTGCCAGTACTGGGGCTTGAACTCAGTGCCAGGGCACTCTCCCTGATCTTTATCTCTCAGAGCTGGTTTTCCTACCAATTGAGCCATATCTCCAACTTCAGGCTTTTTGTTAGGTAATCAGAGATAGAATCTCAATAGACTTTCCTGCTCTGGCTGGCTTTGAACTACACTTCTCAGATCTCCACCTTCAGAGTAGCTAGGAATACAGACATGAGCCAGTGGATGCCCTGCTCTAATAAATATTTAAAAGTGGAATGACTTGTTTCTGAGAAATAGCTCGGTTATCTTGTAGAGTTGAGAGCTATCTCACTGGAGAAATACCAGAGCCTCTCTTCTTGGAACCTCCTTGGGACAGGCCAGCTGCAGGACTTTACAAGACAGAGACTTCCCTTCCCCCACTAGGCTATAGATTTCCAAGTGGAGGCCACTGCATGAGTACCTGTTCCATCTCACAGTAGGATTTCTGGTTACTTCAGTTGTTTTGTCTCTGTAATTGTTGGCCATAAATAGAATTCATCTTGTTTAATTTTACTGATAACGGTAGGAAATGTTCTGTACAGAACTTTGTGTTCAACTATTTGCAGTGTTCTCTGTGTGAAACAGAAAACTGAGCAAAGGTTGTCTTTATCTAGATGGGTCTTGTAGGGAGGAAAAGGACTTTTAAGAGATTTGTATCCAAACAACATTTTGTGAACAAGTAAATGAAAATGCATTTAGGAGAATTTACCACTTAGTGAATTTCTATGGTGGATTCACCTGTAGGATGAATTCTTTCTTACCTATGTAAATTTCATGTCACCTGTTTGAAGATAGGTTCATTGTGACCCTAGTAGTTTACTAAATCCAGTATAATAGAAAGAATACGGAACTAAACTGAAAACTTCCAGCCACAGATGCAGAAGAATATCTTTATACAGTAATCTCTCCCCACCCTCTTATCCTGGGGCTTGAACTCGGGGCTTGAGCTTTTATGTTCTACCATTCTGACACAGTGCCATTTCCATTTTTTTGGTCCTTAATTGGAGATGACTCTTACAGACTTTCCTGCCCGGGCTAACTTTGAACTTTGATCCTCAGATCTCAGCCTCCTGAGTAGCTAGAATTATAGGCATGAACCAACAACATCCAGCTTATTTCTTTTTCTTTGGCTGCTGTTTTTAGCTCTAAATTAACCAGTGAAATTTATGGGAGATGAAGGAGTTCATCAAGTATTGCTTCCTAGTGATAATTTCTCTTTGTTTTGTCTTCTATGTGTGTATCTCTAACTTATCCTATGTCTAGCCATGACCCTAAATGTGTACCCCCATACACAGTGGTTGTAAGTACTCCAGGACTCATGGCGTGGTTTGGTCATCAGGCTCTCTGCTAGAGCTAGCACAGTGATGAATGTAACAAGAGGCAATTATGTGCTTGTCTCACAGAATTCTTTGAAGAAATAGACAAATAGAAGGGCTAGTGAGAATGTACAAACACCCAAGCTTGTTATTCTTAATGAGTAAGAACCAGAAAAAGTTAGACATGACCATTGTCACTTTTATTTTTTTCACTATACTCCTTTGACATTTCAGACTATATTTCTGAGTGAACTCAAAGGTCCATGTAATGATTTGTAATTTTTGTGAGGAATAATTGCTTTGCTGTTATATGTGGGCCTGTCCGCCACGCCACATCTCCATCTTGCCACACACTTGGTATTTTACCATGAGAAGAACTGTCTTGAGCCATTTTCACAAAATCAAACTACAAAGGGGGTAAAGTGAGGAGACTGGATAAATGAGTAGTCTAGATACATTTGGAAACTTGATTGACAGGTGATAAGGGAGCATAGATGGAATGATTGTTCAATAATTGCAGTCATGGTATTTGATTATTCCTCAGAGGAAAAAGTGGTCCTCTAACTTATGTTATATGCAACATAATATTCAAATATTATACTAGAAAATATATGGGAAATTGTATTTATTTCCTCAGGTTAAAGATTTCTTAACTGCAGGAGTATAACTCATAAAGAAAAAAAGGTAACTTGACTTCATCAACACGAAAAATCTTCTTTATATTAGAAACACCAAAACAAGGTGGAAAAAAAAAACCTTCCTCATGCAAAGAAAAGATACTTGATATTCGCGACTTCATATAACTGATAAAAGAATACAATATAAACATTCCTACATAACATTAAGAACAACCTAGTAAAAAATGGGCAAAAGCTCCAGCCAAGTAGCTCAGAAGAGGACCTGCCTTTGACCAGCATGCCGAAAAGATACTCAGCTTCACTTGTAATGAAAAATATAAAGTAGGGCTAGGATGTAGCTCAGGGCAATGTACTTGCCTAGTAAGTGCAGCATCCTGGGTTCATCCTCAGTATCAAAAAAGAAAAGACACACACACACATACACACACACACAAACACACACTCTATAGTTAAAAGATCAAAAGGAAATATAAATTAACCCTCACATTCAACACATTGGAAAGATTTTAAGGTATTTTATTATAGGCATTGTGAATAGGAACCAACATTATTTGTTGGTAACCTGTCTAATCGCTTGTCTTATAAATGAAATGAGTCTTATTTAATTTCACTAGCAATGGCAGTAAGAGCCTTTTAACCTAGGATCTTTGGATCCAGGTATTCACAATGTGCTTTGAAAAAGCATTTGTTAGCAGCATCTCAAGGTTGAAAATATTCTTACAAGGTTGGGCTACTAATAATGCCCTAGAAAAATGAGATGTTCTTGAGAAAAGGTGGAAATAGGTACTCAGGATAGTGCTGTTTGTAATACTAAAATTTTAAATTTAACCATCAGTAAGTAGGAAAATGAATGAAAACTGGTATTTTTAATAAAACAAAATATAGCAATAAAAATAATAACTAAAATTAGTGAACATAAATATATCCAACAAATGCAAGGTTGAACAAATGGTAGGTGTAGAAGGATTTATTTCCCATGATGGTATTTATTTAAAGTTTACAAACCAAGTTTGCATTGTGTTTGTATGGTTAGTAATATAGATGGAAGAATAAAGATGTATAGGCATTAACATTAACTTTAAAAGTTTGGTCACTTTTGTTAAGGGGTTGGATAATGTCACCAATTTTATATATGAAGACAGATTACTGTAGGCTGGGTAATAGATATGTGAGTAAATGATCTTCCTTCTCTATTTCTTTTTTAATGTCCGAAGTATTTCCTAGTAAGGAAGCATTTTTTTTGTTGTTTAAATTTTTGACAGCACTAGGGTATTTGAATTCAGGGTCTCCTTTTTAAGCCTGCAAGTGGTTTCACCCCCTAAGCCATTCTCCCAGCAAAAGGAAGAAGCTTTTTTTTTTTTTTTAAAGGAAGAAAGTTTACCTAAATGTACTAGTAATCAAGCCTGTGGTTTGAAATACAGTGTTGTTAAGATATCACATTTCCAGTTCATAAAACTTGGAGAGGGTTATGTTAAGTGAAGTAAAACCAGGCCCAGAGAAACACAGGTTGCATGGTTCCCCTCCTTACTGGGAACTAGAATGTGCCTATAAATCGAAGATTAAGCACATTGAATTAAATATAGTACAATAGGATCGATGGAGAATGCAAATAGCATAATTCTTTAGAAGGACTAAGTCAAGCCACAATGAATACTGGGAAATGAGTACTTTCAGGGGAGAGAGTGATCAAGAGGAGAGGGGTAAAAAAAGGAACCAGGAAGATGAGAAAAATGCAGGCAAGAATGCCTTTCATATGCCACAGAACTGAGAGAGATAAAGGAAGGGGTTGGTGGAAGGGAGGTGAAGATGTTGAAGGGAGGACACTGATGATGCATTGTCTACATAAATTTCTTTGTTAAATGGGAAAAAAATCAATACATAACCTTGAAATTAAGAAAAGTGAGGGAAGGGGTGGGGTGGGAATGGTAGGTGAGAGTGTTAAAGAGAAGTGACATTAATCAAGAGACACTCTATTCATAAATTGCTCAGTTGAATGGCAATTCCTTTGTGCAGCTTTTTCCTAAAGAAAGTAAAAATATATTTTCAAAAAAGAAAATTAAAAATGCAACCCTGTTTAAGATAGAAAAGCGAAGAAAATCACATTTCTAACTCCATGCTGTGGTAGCTCATGCCTGGTAGTCCTAGTTACTCAAGAGATTGAGATCTGAAGAAGCCAGTCTGGGTAGAAAAGACTGTGAGGCTATTTTTTTTTTGCTAATTAAACAGCAAAAAGCTTTAAGTAGAGATATCTCAAGTGGTGTCATACCATCCTTGAGCAATTCCCTAAATTCATATGTGGACTCGAAGCAATCACAAAAATTATCCTCATGAGTATTTACTACATAGGGAAGATACCAAAGCTAAGTTCTTTTTGGCTCTGTCTCTAAGATCGTTTTGCTCAAGGCCAGTGCTCTAACCACTTTGAGCCATAGTGCCACTTCTGGTTTTTCAGTGGTTAATTGGAGATAAGAGTCTCACAGGGGCTTTGGCTTTAGCTTTGGCTCTGAGTAACTAGGATTACACATGTGAGCCACTGGTGCCCAGCTCAAAACTGAATTCTTATATTTGTAGATAGGCAAATGAATTGAAACAGGCAACTTATTTTAGAAAAAGAGAATAGAGTCAGAAGGTTGACATTAACTGGTTTCAATGGTTATGAACATTTCCAAGATAGATTATTTTTGAGCCATAAAAAAATCTCAAAAATATTAAAATAATTGGAATCATATAGTTTTTTCTGATCAAAATGGAGTCAAACTAAATATCAATAACAGAAACAACAAATAACAACAAAATCTATGCATAAACAGAAGCTAAAGAACACATTTTTGTATTGTTTGTTTTTTCCCTTCACTTTTTTTTCCTGGAAGGAAACTTCTTAACACCGAGATATAATACTGAAGATTAGAATATTGAAGTAGGTCAAATTTGAAGCATAAATATTTTCATCACTGAACTGGACATGGCATTTTTTCATTTAAGTTCATTATAATGACCAGAGTCTACACTTGTGTTATAATATCTTAAGTACATATTGGCAAAGTTACTATTGAGAAGTTCAATATCCTTTGGTGCTGGTAGGAATTGGGAATTCTAAGACCCTGTGTTCTTAGAAAAGTCTGAAAAAAAACTGAATTGCAGCCACTTTGCTTTCATAAGAGATAAAGAGAAGATTCAGAGGACATAGCCTGACTCTGGCAAGAGGAAGATATTCCTTTGGCTATGCATTTTAAAGAAAGGAAAGATAATAGCATTGGTAATCTGGAAGATATGAGCAGCAACAGTGTGGAGGCAATATGTTATCAGAAGTGAGCACAGAGAGAGATATCTGCTCCTGACTGCCCACTCACTGCTAGTTTTGCTTTGGAGAAGACATTTAAAATTTCTTAACATCAGTTTTCTCATCTACAAAGTTAGGGATTTGGTTTTACTTTGTAAGTTCCACCTTCAAATCTGGCATTCTTTACTAATTCTTTTTTAATTGTGAAAATACCCTACAGAGGGATTACAATTACATGGGCAAGATAACGAGTACATTTCTTATCAAGCATTGTTGCCTCCTCCTTTGTTTCCCCTTCTCATTCCTTCCCATCTCCTACCCCATCCCCTCCACCCCCCCACCCCCCAGCCAAAGTTGTAAAGTTCGTTTTTTGACATAACAACTTGTACATCTCATTGTTGCAATGGGTCCACCTGTATCCCTATTTAAATGATTTGTTTTTTCCCTTCCCCTTCTTTACGAATTTTCTAACACAGTCTTGCTGGAAAGAGGGAGGAGAACAGAGTAGTGGCAGGTGAAAGGAAGAAGACAGAGAGAAGTTAACAAGGGACTGAGGATATAATGGAAGAGCTGAAAGGTGACTCATTCTGGGGAGATGGCTGGTGGCAGAAAATAAATCAGATTATACAACGACCGAAGAATGAAAAGACTCTTGGCAGGGCCTGAAGTCTAATGCCTGGTATTCTGGGGGCGGGAGGTAAGGGGGAAGAAAGGAGTAAACAAGAATGGACTGAAGAATGTGGCCAACCACTGGATGTCTTCCCAAGGGTGATAATGAAAGCATAGCTGGAAAGGAGCCTGCACCCAGAAACAGAAGGGTATGAGCCAACCTTGAAACAAGACACAGCATGTAAAATGAAGGGTTGGGACTTAGAGCCACGTTCTTATTTTAAAATATAGTAGGAAGGGCAGTAGTCAATAAAATAGGTTAAAATAAGCCAATGGGGGCGATTTCCTTCCTATGAGAAAATGACTGTAATTTGCCGCCTGACTTTCCCAAGCTCTTTGGGGATCAGTGCACGAGTGTGTGCAGTGTGGATCATTGCTCTGGAGGGACAACAAGGCGTACAGCTGGGGTTGGAAGGGAGAAGCAATGACTCCTGTTATCTTAATGCCAGTTGACTCTGAGCCTTGAATCATTTTAGCCTCTACCCTCCTACACATAGTAAAATTGTACTTAAACTCTTACCACTTTGCAAGATATCACTTGATATCCAGAAACAAAGGGTATTAGATAGGTTGAATTAAGTGATTTGTTTTTTAATATGTGTACTTGCAAATACTGAAAAATTGCAATGAAATGACATTTCTTAGGACATAACTATAAATTCCTTCTAGGGGATCACACTGTGATCTAGGGACCTTATTCAACTATTAGCGCATCATCAAGTGGATTGGAACTGGGAATAGTGAGCATACCCTAGATTTGTTTTGTTCAATTAATAATAATAGCAATTTTTATCATCTTGTCTGTATAGAACTGTGTTAATTAAAAACTTTACAAATATTCCTTTAAATCTTCATACCTACTTGGGAGGTAAAGGGCGTGATTCCTGTCTCATAGGTGGGAAAAATAAGGCTTAAAAATATTATGCAACTTTTGGCAGGTACCATGTGAGAGAGACAGAGACAGAGATCGCAACTTTCTTACTAAACCTATTTGAAAACAGGTCTCTCAGACTTGAAAACCCCATGTATTAAATATCAAAGCACCTTATTTGGTGCTTATTTGTCACACGGTCAGCAATATGTGCTACATCCCAGGTTTGTAGATTTTATGTCAGTAGCTTGTTTTTCTGTTCCCCAAAGGCAAATGAAACAGACCATAGTCTGTGGAAAAAGGCAGTGAACAGGAGTTGCTTAGCAAACCCTTCATAGTATTTTGGGAAAGGTAGATTCCAAGACCATAGATCGGAGGTGCATTAGGAACTTGAAGGGTGTGACATGGAGATAGCATTGGAGATGGGTGCAGAAGAAGAAGGTGGGGTGAGATGTACTGGGAGCCTCATAGATTTCCTGGTGCTAAGTCCTGCCTTGCTGGCTAACAGAATTTTTCTAGTTTCAAGAAAGAAAATGGCCACATCAAATGAATCTTTGGCAAAACAATTTTGTTACAACCATAAGGATAGTTGCCTACCTTCCTCCACATGTGTTTTCAGTATTGAGCCCCTCCTTCTTCTTTTGCTCACATCTGTAATCCTACTTACTCAGGAGGCTGAGCTCTGAGGATAGCTGTTTGAAGTCAGCCTGGGCAGATAAATCCAAGAGACTCTTAACTCTAATTAACCATCAAAAAATGCCAGAAGTGGAGATGTGGATCAGGTGGTAAAGTGCCAGTCTTGAATGTTAAAGCCAAGCAAGAGCAAGAAGCCCTGAGTTCAAGCCACATTACTGGCACAGAAAGAAAGAGTGAAAGAGGAAAGGGAAGAGGAAAAAGTTTGGTTTGTGGTGCTATTTGACACCTAGGTGTTAAACATTCTATTCCCTTGAATTGGCGAGAGTAAGAGTGATAATGAGATTTAAAGTTTCTGGATATTTAAAGCTAAATGTTTCCTAGGGTTTCTTTCCTCTTCTTTTTTTTAAAAAAATATTCTTTCATAGGGCATGAAAATTCTATAGTTTTTCCATTTCACATAATTTGTCTCTCTTCAACTCTGTTAGATGTGTACGTAGTCCTGCATTATAAACATACTTCGGAAGTTTAGGCTTCCAGCTACCATAAGCATTAAATTTTTGTGAGAAATTAAGCTTAGCAACTATTCATCCCATCCCTCATAGACATGTGTGGAAGCATACACACACATGTGCCTCACCTTTTCCACTACCATTTCTGCTAACAAATTTATGTTTATTCAATTAACCAAATCACTGTTTTCAGAGAGAAAATTAGGATATGCAACAGAATCACAGGTGTGAAGCATATTCACAGGTTGGTTAAAAATTGTTGTAAATTACATTTAGAAAAATATCACTTCCAGATGCCAGGTGAGAGCAGAATTTAATCTGAGGTTCTAAGGGACTTGAAGGGAATTTGAGGCTTTTTAAATTTTTAATCCTGTTGAATCTTTCTGAAGAAAAAATATTTTTTTTCTCTCAAGGAATCTGAGGAATTCCAAAGGTAACTTGGACTCTGGTTTTTGTTGTTGTTGCTATTTGACTTTTTGATTTTCTTTGTTTGGAAGTTCTCTCTCTCTCTCTCTCTCTTTCACTCTCTGCATTTATTCACCAGTTGTTAAGAAAGCATCCCCCAAACACTTATTTTTGTCTTTTTGAGGTATTGAGGAACCTAGGGCCCTGTGCATATTTGACAAGGACCACACCAAGGACCTGGCATGTTGGCGATCACTATACACCAGCATCTGCCATTTCGTGTATGTGTGTGTGTGTGTGTATGTGTGTCTGTTTCTGTGTCTGTGTGTCTGTGTAGCAGTTTTCCCTTCCCTAGGAACTTTTCTTCCATGCCTTTAAATGTTCCCTGTGCCAGAATGAGATCTGGTAATGAGATTATTTTAAGCATCTTAGGAAGAAATTGCCCTGCATGTACTTGATTTTTGAATGCTTTGAATACCATTGTGCCCTTTGCCTCAGTATAAAAAGAGAGAAACCTCTGTCTTCTGCCCTCTTGCTCTCTCTCACACTCTTTCTCTCTGTCTCTCTTTTTCCCATTCTCTCTTTTTTCAGTTTGTGAGTATAATGTGTCTTGATCAATGTAGCCCCTTTCATTATTCTCCCCCACCTCTCTGAACCCCACCCATCCCTTCAACTTACCTAGTCTCATTTTCACATATGTACATTGAATATTACAACTGTATTCACTCATCCTTCTTCTCTTCAGCTGTCTGCCGCCACAGGATTTTCATATTGAGCTTATTCTCAGATTCAAAGTTGCCTGTTTCTCTTCTGTCTTCTCCATCTAGGAGCTTGTTATCGGTAGTTTGTTATTCCAGGTTATTGGTAACCTGGAAGTCCACAAACATTCATTATTTATACTTCACTGAGGGTTTCCTTTCTTAGGAATCTTAGTTTAGATTAAAATAAAAACCTTAAAACAAAAACAAAAAAAAGGAAAAAATCAATCAAATCAAATCAAAACCTTATATTGAGACTAAACATTGGAAAGTTAATACTCAGACATAAGATGCTATAGCTTTTGCTATTCCCACATTTCCTGTTATCAGTAGTGTTCTAGAGTAAGATTGTATTGGTCACTGCCATACTAGGGAATAGGGTGGCACCAGATGATGGGAATTAAGTCTCTATTATGATAAAATACTTTCATTGAATAGAAAGATTCTCACTCCTTATTCATTCTCTAGACTGTAAATTCAAGAGTGTTTTATTAAATCAAACTTTCCCCTTTTTTCCATTTTACCAATAAAACAAAAATATTCCCCCTCATAGGCATCCACATTAAGTTAATGTTGTTCATTTTAAAGAAATACTCACCTCTTCTTTTGCATTAAGTATATTCATGAATTTTATGATTATCAGTGACTTCCTTAAACCATAAGTACCTCATAGTTGAGACTCCTTCAACAATGGTTTTGTGTTTGCATTGTATTTTAAAGATAAGCTTTATTGAAATATAGTTTGTATAACATAGAGTTTACCATTTAAAGTATACAACTCAGTGTTGTTAATATATTTACAGATTGTACAAACTTCCTCATCTTTTTATTATTTTTGTATATTCAATATATATGAATATATAAAATATATAATCTATGTATCTGTATTATATATATATATATATATACATTCATCGTGTATGCAGATTTTTATTTAGTTTTACACACACACACACACACACACACATACCTATCACATATGTAAAAATTTTATACTCATTAGCAGACCTATTTCCCTTCCTTAGCCCTGGCTGGCAGCTATGTTCTGTTTGCTGAATTGTCGGGTTCATAATGAATTCATATGAATTGAACTTTTGGACATTTTAAATAAAGAGTAACTCAGTCTTAGCCTTCTAAAATGTCATCTATGTTGTAGTACTTAGCAGTGCTCTAATCTCATTACAGAATAGAACATTAGTTGTGTAAGCAGATTGTATTTTGTTTTTCCATCAGTCAGTGGGCATTTAAATTTGTGGTTGCCATTGTAATGAATTCCCTATACTATCCATTCCCTAACATCAAACCTGTGAATGTTACATTACATGGTTAAAAAAATAAAAAAAGAACTTTGTAAATGTCTCTAAGGTAACCTTCAGATGAGGAACTTATTTTTAATTACCTAGTATTATAGTCACAAACGTCTTTAAATTTGTAGCCTTTTATCTATAATTATTTTACAGTCAGGTAGCTGTATGTTGCTGTCCTTAGTTATAACTAATAAATAATTAATATAAGGTAGTTTCCACATTTTTGGCTCTTCTGAATAATGCTACAATAAGCATTTGTGCAAAAGTAATTATGTTGATATATGTCTTTGTTTTTCTTGGGTATTTACATGGGAGTGAAATCGAGGGGTATTATGATAACTGTATGAATAACATTTGAAATACCAGACAGTTTTCCAAGTGGCTGCACTACGTTCCATTGCCCAAAGCAGTATTTCCATTTCTCTACACCCTTACCATCTTTTGTTAGTATCTGTCCTTTTGATCTTAGATATCTCAGTACATGTTAAGTTTTACGACATTGTGGTTTTGATTTGCATTTCCCTACTGACTACTGATCTTAAGCATCTCTTCATGCACTCCTTAGCCACTTGTGTATCTTCTTTGTGGAATGTCTATTCCAATACTATATCAATTTAGCTTTAAATTGAGTTTGTTCTTATCTTTTTTATTGTTGAATTGTTCTTTATGTTTTCTGGATATGTCTTTCTGTAGATTATCTTCAACATTTTAAAATTTGATTATCTCTTCTTTCTTTTGTCTCTTGTGATTCCAGTATTCTGTTGAAGGAACCATTCCCTAATCCAAAATCACAAAAGTTGATTCCTGTGTTTTATATTTAATCTTACAGTTTTGTATTTTCATTTGTTATTCATTTTGAGCTCATTTTTTGGATACACTTTAGGGTATCTGACTTTGCATATAGAAGCCAGTTGTTCTGGTATTGAGACGCAGTTTCTAATTGAAATTATAGCCTCCCCCTCCAAAGATCACCTTTGGTAATTTATGGTACGCCTAGTGCCTGGGAAGGCTCTTGCTAAAGCCAGTCTTCATGTTTGGGACCTGCTGTCCTGCTAACAGCCTTTCCACATGTTCTCATCAGTGAAAAATGTATAAAGACATTCCCATTCCCATATGAATTAGCAATATCCTATCAAAAAATTGTGGAATTTGAAGGAACAAAGCACACATGCCTAACCCATTTTGTCATCTTTCCCTCTCGTTTTTGTTTCATTCCTGGTAGCACAGGATTCTCCTAAAAAATACTGATATGAGTTGCTATCATAAGAAATACAGTTGATTAGTATCAGAATGCCTAGCTACGGCAATAAGACAAGATGTAGACATAAAGGGGATCCAAATAGGGAAAGATGAAGTAAAACTCTCCCTTTTTGCAGATGACATGATCTTGTCATGTCATGACTCCACTCCCAAGTTACTTGAGCTGATCAGAAACTTTGGCAAGGTAACAGGGTATAAAATTAACCCTCAGAAATCAATGGCTTTCTTGTATGCCAACAATGAGAAGAGCACAGCTGAAATTAGGAAAGCAACCCCTTTTGTAATAGCCCCACAAAAAATAAAATACTTAGGAATTAACAAAAGAGGTGAAGGACCTGTATGACGAAAACTTTAAAAACCTGAAAAAGGAAATTAAAGCAGAACTAAGTAAGTGGAAAAACCTCCCATGCTCCTGGATCAGAAGGATCAACATCGTGAAAATGGCAATACTTCCAAAGGCTATCTACAAATGCAATACGATGCCTGTCAATATCCCAACCTCATTCTTCAATGGAAGAAGGACTGAATGGAAAATGAACCAGAAATGAACCCACAGACCAATAGCCATCTAATCTTTGACAAGGGAGCTAAAGAAATAGAATGGAAGAAAGACAGCCTTTTCAGGAAATGGCAAAATTGGTTAATCACCTGTAGAAAATGAAAGCTAGATCCATATCTATCACCCTGCACCAGTATCAAGTCCAAATGGAGCAAAGACTTCGAAAAAAAAAGCAGACTCCATGAAAACATTACAGGAAGGAATAGGAGAACTTTAGGGCTCCTTGGCACGGGCCAAAATTTTCTTAATAGAGACCCAGAAGCACAACAAATCAAAGAAAGGTTGGACAAATGGGATTGCATGAAACTGCAGAGCAATATTAATAGAAAGCCCATGGACTGGGAGAAGATCTTCACTAGCCATACAATGGACAAGGGTCTCATATCTAAAATGTACTTAGAACATAAAAACTTAATTCCCTAACAGCAAATCCTTAAAGCCCTTTAGCCTGATTAATAAATGGGCTAAAGACTTAAAGAGAGATTTCTCTGAAGAGGAAATAAGAATGGCCAATAGACACATGAAGAAATGCTTAACTTCTCTAGCCATAAAAGAAATGCAAATCAAGACAGCATTGAGATTCCAACTCACCCCAGTTAGAATGGCTAGAATCAAGAAATTGAGTAACAATAGAAGCTGGAGGAGGTGTGGCCAAAAGGGAACCCTACTTCATTGTTGGTGGGAGTGTAAACTTGTTCAACCACTCTGGAAAGCAGTATGAAGGTTCCTCAAAAGACTCCACATAGAGCTCCCTTATGACCCAGCAATCCCACTTTTGGGCATTTAACCAAACGATCACAAACAAGACCATACTAAAGGTACCAGCACAACTATGTTTATTGCAACTAAGATATGGAACCAACCTAGATGCCCCTCAGTAGATGAATTGATCAAGAAAATGTGATATACACACACACATACACACACACACACACACACACACACACAGGAATTCTATGCCTCCATCAGAAAGAATGGCATTACCTCATTTGTTATGAAATTGAAAGACTTAGAAAAAATTATATTAAGTGAAGTAAGCTAGGCCCAAAGAAACATAGGTCCCATGGCTTCCCTTGTTTGTAATGATTAGTGCATGTCTAGGACAAGCGGGAGAAGGTCAAAGGCTATGTACATATGACTACATGAGATAATATTAAGCAAAATGTACCCCAAGACAGGGATACAAGTGTAGTGTTTTTAATGTACTTATAATGCACTATGTGATTCTTTTGTTTCTTTTGTATGTTCTTCCCCCACGGTATAACCTCTGTTTTCACTGTATTTGATTCCGGTGTTCTGCATCTTGTATATACATTTTTGTAATTTGGGGAGAGGAAGGGATATAGCAAATGCTTAAATGGGGATGTAGGTTGACCCATTGTGACAACAAGATGTACAGGACACTATGTTGAAAACGAACTTTACAATGTCAGGGTGGGGAGGAGGAGTTGGGCAGGGAGGGAAGTGATGGTAGGGGGAAAATGAAAGAGAAGGTAACAATGCTTGCTATGAAATGTAGTCATTACCCTACTCATGTAACTGTAACCCCTCTGTAGAACATTTTTACAATAAATATATATATAATAAAAATTAAAAAATAAAGTTGAAAAGGGATCTGGGTATTAACTTTCCCTCACTAATCTGGAGTTGCTTAACTCCCGACTCCCTAGAAATGATGAGGTGTTCCAGGCATGATTGCATTTCCTTCCTCTTAGTCTTGTTTTATGTTGCTATGCTTATTGAGAAGAAAATTTTTATCCTATTAGAGGGTAAAAAGAGGATGGCCTTGTACCAACTCATGTTTATCCCTGATCCAAAAATTAACTATTGTACCTCCAGTTCCTAAGCTGGAGAGATTTTTGCTCTGCAGAAGGATTGGCCTTCTAAATCAGCAAATGAGTGCTTCTCACACTCACACTTGGTACATTCAGGTCATCAAGGTACCTTATTAACGTGTAGATTGTGATTCATTATAACCAGGTGGAGCCTGAGGTGCCACATTTCTAACAAGATCCCCAGAGTACTGATGTTGATGGTCTATGGATAACACTTTAAGAAATAAGGTCTCCAGAGATAAAAGATCCTAGGGGAATTCTAGAACCTGGTAAACTTTGAAGACATTCTAATTGCAATCCTGAGTTTTTCTTAGTTTCCAAAACAAAAGATTTTGTAAAATATGACAGAATATTTCCCCCAAATCCTCTGATACAAGTAAATATATTCTGGATAGACTCTATTATTCTGGATAGACTCTAGATATGGATTGAGTCCATTAAAGAAGTTTAAAAAATCATTCCGTAATATACCCTGTAGAGATTTTGCTATGACTGCTTCCATAGCTGGAAAGCCTGCAGTTCCATGGTGTAGATTATGTCAGGGTCACATGTCTGGTCTTTTGCCTGGCTTATATGAGCACAGGGTCTAGATGTCCCTAGCAGACTTAATAATCCAATGGGTTAAAAGCTGGTCCCCTTTACCTGCCTTGCATTTCCATCAGCCACATTAGACTTACCTAGCAGTTTAGACAGATACCACTAAATTCCTTTATCAATAAACTCATACCTACCTAAAACCCAGGGGCAATGGACCTTGCACACTATATTTCTTGGGAAGGATTTTACCTGAAGTTACTTAGTAACACTAGTTACTCACTAAGTAGAGTCTGTCCTCAACTATTAGTCTTTCTGTTGGATACTATTATAATTTTCCTGGTAGATACTTCAGAATCAGAGTTGCCTTCAATACCACCATATATTCAAAGAAATTGTATCTCTTTGTTGAATCCTGTTAAGAAATTCAACAAGTATCTTGTTAATAAATGTCGATAAATTTTTGAAGATACAAACCATCTTTTTTGGTTCTTTTGATCATTTTAGAGATTTTTTTCAGGTATACTTGTTATCAATTTTGTTCTATCTCTCTTGCCTCAGAAGGGAGAGGTAGAAAGAGATCAGTTGATTGGTTGACCAGTTCGTATATTCATTCCACCTTCCCTGATAAAGATTATTTTTCTTCTGGCTGGATTTGAACTAATCACATAGATTCGTGGGTATGCATACTAACTGGAGAAGGGGAGAAATAAAAGGGAAATTCTTTGTATTGGTGTACACATATCAAGACCTCATAGTTTATGCTAATTTTTGCTGACTTTAAATTAAATTCCTTATAGCTTAGCTTCCTCACTAGAAGAAGAAAGAAACAAGTAAAAATTTATATATCCTCTTACTGGATTATATGTTTAAAAGGATGGTTTACCTCAGGTGTTGTACTTGATTAATTTAAAAAAAACAGTGCTTTATGGAGGTTGGCTTAAAATGAAATACAATAGTAATAGTAATCATAATAGTGACAATACCAATGATAATTTTAAAAAGTTATTTCAAGCCAGGCATTGGTGCCTCAAATCTGTAACCCCAGATACTCAGGAGGCTAAGATCCAGAGAACTGTAATTCAGAACCTGCTGAGCAGATAGATACATTTGAGAAACTATGTCTCCAGAAAGAGACAGCAAAAAGCCAAGCTGGAGATATGACTGGTGAAGTACAGTTGAACAAGCAGGTTGAGCAAGTCCAAACCCCAGGTACCAGAAAATTAAAAAAAAAAAGAAAGAAAGAAATGAAAAGGGAAAGGGGATATTTCATTTTTCATTAATGGTGAAAAATATCTAAGCTCCATCACCTGTGTGTAGAGTCTGTGTAACTGTACAGACATGTGTTTACTGATCTCTTGAAAAACCTCACTTCTAGTACCATCAGAAGGAATTCTGTCAGAGAATAGTTGTGAACAATAATTGAAATAAAACAATTTGTAAACCTACCTCTTATGTGTCCTTATCCCGATTTAGTAATTTTTATTCTGTCTCCACACTGAGGTTGTTACAGTAATGTTAAGAGCTCTGGGTCTGACTGCCACCAGCACTAATGATGGGAAATGAATTGTGTGATGCTCTAAGAAGCATGAGAAATTGTCCTCATCTGAGAGTCCTCTTCTCCTCCTTGGAACACCGACAATGTTGATCCAAACTTCAAGATAAATACTTTCAGCTAATAACGGTGAAAACTGAGGGAAAGTAATGTTTTGCTTCCCTGCAGTCCTACAGACTGGTATTTAGGGGTTTGAAATAGTCAAGAAAACCATTTGCTGGATATGAGCAAAAACTGTTAAGCTGAGAACTGTATCGTTTGGAAATATATGAGTGAAATATTGAAGTACTGTCAAATAGATTCATAAATGTTGATCTGGCTCTATAAATCTCCATCAGATAGTTATAACCATGTCATCCTTATAATGAAAATTTTAAATGCAAAAGTTAAAAAATAACAACAGAAGAGTTAGTGACAATAAAGTGAGTCTCCAGAGAACCAGTGTCCTGCCAAGGCTGGGAAGAGTAGCATATGGCCTTTTAAGTGGGAAAAGAAAGGAAAGGGGAGGAAACTACAGTCAGCATGAAATTGAAGATGTATTATTGTTGCAAGATTATACATTTTCCTTCCTCTGACTTATTAAGGACAGGATAAGAAATCATTGCATTAGCTAATATTTTGAAGTTCAGTTAATTTTTTTAAAAAATCCCAAAGCTGTCCCTTGCAAATGTCACATCCTAATCTTGTGACTGAAATTATATAAAATGCTCCCATGCTTTTTAATAATGGAGTGATGCTAAACTGTAATATCATAAAATAAGAATAACTTTAAAATATATAACTTTAAAATATATCTTTGGATCCAATTTTGGTACATGCTCCTGGGATGACAGATGACTGTGTAGAAATAAGTCAACCTTAGCCCCCTGAAATGAAGGTACTTATAATATACTATCCACAATAAGTTTTTAGTGACTTCTTTTTTTTGTATCACGGAGGCAAGTTTTCCAGATCAGTTTTAGAAGAATGAATGACACATTGGCCTGATAAACAAGGCCCAGGGGAGGGAAGTGTTGCTTGACTCCTTTCCACATCCATAAACCACTCCATGAAGTGGAAATTAATCTCTTTCAGCTGGGCACCAGTGGCTCACTCCTGTAATCCTACCTACTCAGGAGGCTGATTTCTGGGATCGAGGTTTGAGACCAGCCAAGGCAGAAAATTCATGAGAGAGTTATCTCCAATTAACCACCAATGAGCTGAAGTGGAGTTGTGGCTTAAGTGATAGAGTACCAGCCATGATGGAAAAAGCTAAGAGAAGCACTTAGGCCCTAAGTTCCAGTCCCAATACACATGCATGTGTGCTCATGTGCACACACACACACACACACACACACACACACACACAGAAGGAAGAAGAAGGAAGGAAGGAAGGAAGGAAGGAAGGAA
>NW_012267300.1:4292619-4344511 GCF_000151885.1 Dipodomys ordii
TGGCTCAGTGGTAGAGCGCTTGCCTTGCATGCATGAGGCCCTGGGTTCAATTCCTCAGCACCACATAAGCAAAAAGAAAAAAGCCAGAAGTGGCACTGTGTCTCAAGTGGTAGAGTGCTAGCCTTGAGCTAGGCCCAGAGTTCAGGCCCCACGACCGGACCCAAAACAATAAAAATAAAAATATTCCTTGGCCATCAATTTTTGAGATGGTATTCCAAAGACTATAAGGATTTCATCTCTCACATATGTGGAAATATAACAATGCAATCTACCTTTCATCCTCTTTATCCTCACATAACTAATGAACGCTAATATAATAATAAATAAAAGATTTCATCTCTCATTGTTTTTAGATGATGTCTTTTAAACAGAAGGATAACTGGGCACCTGTGGCTCATGCTTGTAATCTTGGCTATTCAGGAGGCTGAAATCTGAGAATCCGAATTCAAAGCCAGCCCTGGCAGACAAATCTGAGGGACTTTCTAAAACCAGCAAAAAGCTGAAAATGTAGGTGTGGCTCAGGTGGTAGAGCACCAGATTTAAGAAAAAAAAAAGGTCCCTGAGTTCAGCTCCAATACCAGCATACATACACATACATACACACAACCACAAGTTTAAACATGAAAATTATATCCAATAGAAAGGCAATTTACTTAAAATCTAATTGCTTTAAAATAGTCTTTACCTTCTTTACCTGAATTAAAGAGTTCTGCACCTGGTTACAGAAAATCTAATGAGAATTAGCCCAGGATACTCACAAATATGATTTATTCTTTATTAGATGGCCCTCAATTCTTGTTTCCAGGACTGTTGCCACTCACAGGGAGGAAGTAATTCCTGCTTGGTCAGTGAAGAAATCACTGCAACAGCTGATCTGCTGCCTGGCTTCAGATAAAGTTGCTGAGGTGAGGATGATTTAGAATAAAAGTTTAGAATACTCATGCCAAGGAAAGGGAATCTTCTCCCTTGTGGTTGAGAACAGGAGTTGTCAGGCAATACTGCCAGGAAGATGACAGACTGTGGAGGTACTCAGGCTTGGAACACAGATGACTGGTAAGGTATTTTCTAACTTGGAGAAGCTGTTACAACAGATTTATTTATACCTTTTGTTGTTGTTTTTGCAATTATAAAATAGTTTAAACTTACAGGAAAATATATTCAGATTTAATGTTGTGTTGTCTTCCCCTTCCCCTCTCCCTACCCCTTCCCTTACTTAAAGTTCCACATACATCTAAAGGTTTCCCACAAACATTCTGTTCTTTTTCCTTCTTTCTTTCTCAGCAGTAGCCACTGGGTTATTCAGAAACTCTTGAATCTCTGTTCTAGGGTTTCTTTGTTGGGGGAATTTTACTTTTCCCTTTTCAGTCATGACAACTCTAAGTAGTGGTTAATATTTTTCACATGTCTGACATTAGTAAATGATATAGAAGTAAGAAGTTTGAGGGCTTTGCTAAGATTTATTTCTACACTCTAGTAAGTAATGGTCATGTATATGTATTTGCTCATTCTATAACCTTCAAGGTTATATAAAGTTGTGAGTTGCAAAGTTTACCCTGATTATAAGCACATATTTTGAGGCTAAGAACACCTTTATAACTGGTCTCATGGAAGATAGACCAAGACTAGATAGGAGATAATAATATTAATTCATATAATTGCTCTGTTTGGTTCTTTTATCCATTTATTAAACCAAGGTTTAAAGTGCGTACAGAGATACCAACATAAGAAATACCCCTGCTTTCATGAGAAAGGCAACATGGAGGTTAGAAGCACAGATGCTTATTATTTCAGCTAGGACCTTCTGGTAAGGGGATATGGAAGGAATGGTAGTAAGCCACAGATGTTAAGGAGTGATCACCAAATGCACATACCTTGAAGTTGGATTGTGCCTTGCCTGGGGCCTCACATTGACCCTTAAAATGTTTCTGTGGCCCAGCTAATAGAGAAGTTTATGCCCATTTGTATACATAAGGACACCACGCAAGGTTCACACTTAAGTCTCGTGATACAACCAGGACTACCTATGTCTTCTGTATTCCAGAACATGCACTTTCCAGTAGTGTAGTTTTATTCCTTCATATACTAGGATTCAGTGGAACACCATCTACTGTTTTGTTTATAACTGGTCTTTGTTTGAATTGCATGAAATCCTTGAGCAACCATTTTGTACACCTGTACAATGGAGGAAATAACATCCAGGAAATAACATCTGAGAACTGCAGAGGGCAAAGTGGGTTAGGTCCTGTGAACTGCAAAGCCCTCCACACATGGAATGATTTCAGGACTAGATTTTTTTCCTGAAGCCATGGTTCTTAATCGGTCAGCCTACAGTATGTAAATCAGCCCTTTCCAACACCAAGCTTGTTTACCATTTTTTTTAACCAACACACACCCAGGTCCTAATGTTCCAACAATAGTAGAAGTAAAGTTAAATGCAGTTTCAAACAAATTTAGAAATACTTCAGTGACCATCTCCTTTCCCTGCTTTCCCCTGAAATTAACACAGAAATATAAATATGGCTTAATGCATTTAGCTGGCACAAATTTTGCTACTCTATATTTTTCCTGTTTTTTTATTTTAATTTTAAGTTTCCTTGTTTCATTTCACATTCTGCCAAATCCCATTAACTTGGCCTTGAGCTGTGTAATCTGGAGCTGCGCTCCTGGTGGGTGATGGAGTTTCTTGAGTGAGACCCAACTGAAGGCTCCTTTCACAGGTGCCACAGCTCAGTCTACCATCTGACTGCTGGAGGGGAATTGGATCTGAAAACAGCTGCTGGTCTGGCCGTCCCAGCACAAGCTTGAGCCTTCTGAGAAAATTGGGACATGTTTCAGTTCTGTTTTGATACGAACAGTAGAGCAAGAACCAGTTATAGAGACAATCCTGAGAGTCTGCCAAGCAAAAGGGATTAAAAAATATTCTGAATGTTTGATGCCAAAGAAAGAGCCAAAGAAAGGTCAGGAAGTTTTCCACATGGTGGGAGCAGAGAACATAAGAGACTGAAGAGGTGGGTGGGTCAGCCATGGTTCAACTTCATAATTTGGAGATTTGGTTTTATGGATATTTTTAAGCAAAGACAATGTCACATTATTGATCTCACATTCTGACTATCAGAAAGACAAATTGTCACAGAGGATACAACCTTTGGAGAAGTCTGTTTGTGATATGATGATAGCTCTTTTTATGTAGTTTCATATATTTTTTATTGCAATGATACTGTACAAAGAGGTTACATGAAAGGTAATGAGTACATTTCCTATCGAGCATTGTTACCCCCTCCTTTGTTTTTCCCCTACCATCCCTTCCCTCTCCACCTCCCCAACTCCTCCCTGCTCCCAAGCTGTAAAGTTCATTTTCAACATAGTGTCTTGTACATCTCCTTGTTACAGTGGGTCAACCTGTATCCTTATTTCAGCATTTTGTTATTTCCCTTCCCCTTCCCAAATTAGAAAAATGTATGTACAAGATGCAGGGCACCGGAATCAAATACACTAAAAACAGGGATAATACCATGGGGGAAGAACATACAAAAGACACACAAAAAAATCAAACAGTACATTAATAGTACATTAAAAACAACAGCAACAAAGATAAAAATCTTTTGTGTCCCTATCTTGAAGTTCATTTCGCTGAGCATCATTTTATGTGGTCATATGTACATAGCTTTTGACCTTTTCTGCTTGTCCTAGACATATACTAGTTATTGCAAATAAGGGAAATCATGGGACCTATGTTTCTTTGGGCCTGGCTTACTTCACTTAATATAATTTTTTCTAAGTCTTTCCCTTTCCCAACAAATGGGGTGGTGTCATTCTTTCTGATATATATATATATATATATATATATCAGAGAATTTGGCATATATATATATATATATATATATCAGATCCATTAATCTACTGAGGGACCTCTGGGTTGGTTCCATGTCTTACCTATGGTGAATAATAATGCTATAAACATCATTGTGCTGGTAACTTTAGTATGGTCTTGTTTGTGATCCTTTGGGTAAATGCCCAGAAGTGTGATCGCTGGGTCATAGGGGAGCTCTATGTGGAGTTTTTGAGGAACCTCCATACTGCTTTCTAGAGTGTTTGTTTACACTCCCACCAACAATGCAGTAGGATTCCCTTTGGCCACATCCCCTCCAGCATATGTTGTTATTAGAGTTCTTGATTATAGCCATTGTAACTGGGGTGAAGTAGAATCTCAATGTTGTCTTGATTTGCATTTATTTTTACGGCTAGAGAAGTTGAACATTTCTTCATGTGTCTATTGGCCATTCTTATTTCCTCTTCAGAGAAGTCTCTCTTTAAGTCTTTAGTCCACTTATTAACTGGCCAGTTGTTTCTTTAAGGATTTGGTGTTGGGAGATATATGATGATATCTTGTGTCAAGTGGAAGCCACATGAGTAAGGGTAAGAATTGTGATTAAGTTATCTACTGAGATGAATAATGGACTGAATTAAGGGAAAAGAAAAGAATAGAATCTAGTTTATCTTATTTTTTTTAGTAAAAGGCACTGAAGTGATGATACCATTTACTACAAAAGTGGCAGACTTGATGATGTGTGGATTCAGAGAGACTGGAAGTGATGCTGTTTGGCCATGTTAGGTGTGAGAGGCCTCTTACAGATGTCCATGTAGTATTGATGAGAAGGCTGCAGCCTGAAACTTGAGATGGTGGTATGTGTAGACTTGGGTGCCTCAGCTTTGAAGCAACATACTGATTGGTTGATGTCACCCACTGAAGGTAATATAGCAAAGCCAGACACCTAGGAAACTCTAACATTGAGAGATCTTACAGAAGGAAGAGAGTCAGAAAAGAGAGGACAATAACCTAACCAAAAAGTTAAACAAGAGTATTTAATATATTTAAGAAGAGAAAATAATACCAGTGCTTTTATGTGGGGGACACATCATGTCTAAAGCATAGCCATTTTCATTCTTAGAAAATTAAAAATATAGAGAACAGAAGTTGCTTAAGATTCTTTGGTAGTTCAGATCCTAACATGGTACTGTTTTTCCAATCTTCCCTCTAGCCCGTAAGACATTTTTATGTAAGTGGGATGGCATCAAACATTATGATATAAACCATTTTCCATGTTACAGGTCTTTAAATAAAACCTTTAGGTCTACATATGTATTTTAAAACATACTTTTTGTTTGTTTTGGTTGGTCGTGGGGCTTGAACTCCGGGCTTGGGCACTCACTGTCCCTCAGCTCTTCAGCTCAAGGCGAATGCTGTACCGCTTGAGCCACAGCGCCACTTCCGGTATTCTAGTGGCTTATTGGAGATAAGAGTCTCACAGACTTTCCCGCCTGGGCTGGCTTTGAATCGTGATCCTCAGATCTCAGCCTCCTGAGTAGCTAGGATTACAGGCGTGAGCCACCAGCGCTCGGCTTTAAAACGTATTTTTAAATGCTTCCAAATCTGTATCTTTACAATTCTCTGATCAGCTCCTGCTTTGTTTTCCTCTCAGAGGATAGACTGCAGAGGACAGCTCATCTCCATGCCTAGTATCTTTCTACTATATCAGTTTATGTATGGAAAATGTCAAAAGTTTGTCAATTTTCCAACCTGATAGAGAAACCTTATAATTCAGCACTGTATTTCATTTCCTTTAAATGAAAACGTCTCATGAGTATTCCATTCCAAGGTTAGGTTTCATAACAAAATTATCTTTTAAAATGTTTAAATCAAATGACTTTAAAAGTACAATGACAAATTTAAGAAGGGAATGTTGATACAGTATTCTGAGTTGGAAATTCTCCAAGAATAGAAAGCTAAATATATTTTCTGTACCCAAAAGTTCCTAATCAATGTCAGTTGAGACATGTTTTTCTACTGAGTTTCATTTTTAAAAAATCATCTAACTAGCCTCATAAAAAAATTAACTGTAAGGCAGGTGCATGTGGCTCCTTCCTATAGCTACTCAGGAGGATGAGATCTGAGAATCATGGTTCAAAGCCAGCCCAGGCAGGAAAGTCCATGATACCCTTACCTCCCATTAACCACAAAAAAGCAGGAGGAGGAGAAGGGAAAGGAAGAAGAGGAAGAAGGGGAAGAGGAGAAGCGGCAGCTCGAAGTAGAGCTGTGGCTCAAGGAGTAATGTTCTAGCCTTGAGCACAAAACCTCAGAGACAGCATCCAGGCCCTGAGTTCAAGCCCTAGGATTGGCACCAAATAAAAAAAATATGCTAATATACACCAAACAGAAAAGACAACCTGATTTTAAAATATTTATGTATATTTCTTTAGCCCTGCATAGTTTAGAACAATGTATACTAAAATTGAAAAGTAGTGAAATATTTATCAGAGTAGTAACATAAGCTGGGCACCAGTAGCTCATGCTTTTAATTCTAGCTACTAAGGAGGCTGAGATCTGAGGGTAGCGGTTCAAAGCTCGCCTAGGCAGAAAAGTCTGTGAGACTCTTATTTCTGATAAACTACTCAGAAAAGAATAGAAGTGATGCTGTGGCTCAGTTGGTAGAACTCTAGCCTTGAGTACAAAGAGGCTCAGGGACAGTGCCCAGGCCCTGAGTTCAAGCTCCAGGACTCACACACACACACACAAAGTAATAACATTTGGACTTAGGAAAAAAATAGAGATCATTCTGAGATTCTTTAAAGGATCTCCCAATTCAGTTCGTAACATGTCCTCTGAAAGAGCACAGAACAGAATACAAAGGAATAGAATTGTCATTCGTAGGCCTTTGTAAAAGAAATGTGATCATTTAGGACACTAGAATATGCCTTTGATTCTGATTCATTCCCCTTCTAGGAAAATCCTGTCACTAAGAAACAGCAGTTAGAAATAGTTGGTTGAATTTTCTCTGTATCTTCTTTATATGCTTCTTTATATGAATCGTCTCTGTATCTTCTTATATGTGTTTCTACTCAAAAGTTTTTATGTCAGGTTTCTATAACAACTTATTACAATGGGTGAAATGAGTTCTATGATGTATTGTGGCATTATATTCTACAAAAGGTATATATGGGTGTGACAGACAAAGCAAAATCATTATGAGTTTCCACTACAAGTAGAGCCTATCTTGCTTGGTCTGATAGAGCTTATCTCCTGATGGTTTCAGTCAGGAACTAATGCTTTCCAAAGCCTTACATATATGCATTTATTGAAATAAAAGAAAGACATTTTTATAGACACGAAGATATTTCTAGCATAGAGAGTATATAGTTCTCTCAACTAGATTGAGACAATTTACCTCATCGTTCTCTTCCTTTTTAGCAGTTTTGTTCCTTACAGCACATAGCTATATATCACAGGTTCTATGTAGTTTGAAGGTCAAAACAGCAAGTCTTCTGCAGAGTCTCAAGATGTTCACTATTAGACAGTCAGAGAGAGAAAAGCAAAGGAGCGGAATCTCAGCATGTGAGTACATAGAAAGATCCAGAATACCCTCTTACTGCCCTTTCCACATATTATCCCCTATCCTCAGATCACAGCACCACTTTCCAAGTTCTTAATGTCGGGCGCAATTAAGCCTTTTGTTAAACTTTATAGAAAGGACTCATACTATGTATATTAACTCGTTCAAGTTTGAGATTCATTATTTGATATGGTGTTTTAAGACCCATTTTGCAGGTGTTAATGTTGTTTCACTGGATTTTTTTGTTTGTTTTGACTGAGAAGTAGCCTATTAAGTGGGTATGCTGTAATTTGTTGCTGTATTCCTTGTTGACATCCATGTGCATTACTTCCAGTTTTTGCTTAATATTAATAAAAGTTACTTCTCCCACTGTGGTGTTAGTCTCTGTGCGCATATGTACTACTTTGTCTTGGATACACAAATCAGAATAGCATTGCGATCACAGTAATGTTATGCTTAATTTTATTAGAAACTGCCAACCATTTTGCAAGTGGGTGTTAAGATTTTATACCCCACTAGCCAGGTGAAAGTGTTCTTTCTGATTATTCCAGTTTTTTGCTTTAGTTTGGTATTGCTGGCTTTCCCTTTGTTTTTTTGTTTTCCTTTGTTTTTGCCATGGGGTGCCATGTTGTACTAAGCCATTCACTTTTTCTTCAATCTCAAGGAAATGTGCTACATCTAAAATGAGCCTGTTAATAATAGTTAAATTTTAGACCAATTTGATTTTATGTTCTGATAGAAAGTGTTTATAATACATCCTATATTTAGTCCTGCTTTTAAATAGGTTAAAAAGCAAACCTTTTTGCAGTTTAAAATAACTCATTTATCTTTTTCCTCTGTTTATTTCAAACAAGACTAGTAGTTCATCTCTCAGTTTTGAGATTAGGCTTTTAAATAGGATTTTCATGCTTAGAGCTGTAAATTTCGCTTCTCAGTCTGTGCAGATTTAATACAGTTTATGTAGTTACATGCAGAAGTTCTTCTCCTTCTCTTAATTATGCATGCATCCCAAGTTTTATTGCCTTCATCTCTGCTTTTGGTTCTGTTGGTCATCATTTATTTCTGATGTTTAGTCAGAACTGGGCCATTGGGAATCTGGTTCCTTTAGAGATGACAGACATTGTACTATCCACCTGATGCTTCAGCACCAGGTGGAGAGGTAATTTGTCTTCATGAGTTTTATGGCAATCTCGTTGAACCCTAACATTTTCTCAGTCTAGTACAGACCTCATTTCTTTGTCTTTCAATTCCACAGACACAATCCAGAAACCTCTAAGTAGCGCACAGAAAAAATTAGGCACAACTTAAGCCACAGTAGTTTTGTGTCATTTTCTCTTGTCATGTAGCTCAGTTCTTTAGTATAAAGCACTTCCAACAGTGATCTCACTCTGACTTACATCAGATGTGATGAGGAAGCCTGGAGTTTATTTTGGACCTCATGATAGATTAGAAAATAAGCACGCACGCACACACACACACACACACACACACACACACACACACACACACACACACAGCTTCTTTTTTGGTGTTGGCAAATGGATATGTTTTGTTTTGACTCTTTAACACTGCTCTCCTGTAGTTTTGAGAGTTCTGTTGGAGTCTGATGTTCTACAAAGCCTGGAATAGTGCCGCACCTAGCAGGTGGTTTGGTGAAGACATTTCAGTGTTTCTGTTACCTTACATGTAACTCTCTGATGAAACCCAAAGAAGGACAGTTGAGATCTGCTTGCCCATGGATTTTAGGAAAGTAAGGCTACAGAAGTGTGGAGTTTTCCTTACATGTATCCTAAGAAGCTGAACAAATAAATAATGAGTATTAGAAACAAAATTGAACATACAAGCTGGATTACCTGAATTTATTTTTAATCTTTCTTAGCAGTAGTTAATCACAATCTGTGCAGCATATTACTGTTTACTTATTATGTACCTTGCTATGTGGGGTTTAATAAGTCATTTAACCTCTCTATCCTTGTTTCTTTATGAGTGCTGATATGAATGACCTGCTCTCTTAGCAGATATCAGCAAGAAGCTGCATAGCATAGTTTCTAAGAGCAACAGTTGAGACCTGGACAGCCACGTTCAAGTTCTGAGCCACATACTCATTTTCTTTATACCCTATGGAAAGTGGTGGCAATTTTATCACCTAACTCCCAAAATTGAAATAATAATTTAGTGAAGAAAAGCATGTCTCATTTCTTCTGGCACAGCATTCTTCTTCTGAACGGTTAAACAAGTGAAATGTCCCTGTAATATCTGTACCAATTTGATTTTCTTTCTTAGAAGTACCTTCCAACATCTTCTTTGGGATAAGAAGGAAGTCCAATTTGTATTGACTTTCTACTTAATACAATATTTTAATTTCACAGAAATAAAATTAGAAATCAGATTTATGTGTAAAATCTAAAGGTATTTTTGAAAATTGAAAGGAGTGCAAAAAAAGAATGTGAATGATCTATCAATTAACCACCAGATAAAACCATTTCATACCAGGCACTGATTTATTTTTTATTCATAGATTTAACTTCATTCTGATTCCTGATCTTCTTGTGTACTACTTGTGCCTTTTCCTTTTATTACCTAGAATTAATTATAGCATAATGTCCCTGGTTGCATAATATTATTTTGGATAGATTCTTTTTTATTTGTCTTTGTCATATTGTTGGGCATGGTGGTTGCTTAAGATTTCTTTACTGCTATAAATACTGATGCAGTAAATATCCATGTCCAGGCTTAAGTTTACAGGATCATTTCTTAAGATAGATTTTCATAATAGAACTACTAGGTCAAGGGATATGATAGGAACTTGAGTTTGCAAAGTCTTCTTAGTACTTCCAAAACTCATTAGTACTAGTTATATTTCAGAGTCCATTCCATTGCATTTCACTAAAACCAGTTATCATCATTTTTCTAACTTGTAGGTAACCTAGGGTTCTGCTACTGTTTTTAATGTGTGATTCATCATAGGGTACCCAAGCATTTTATCACAGATTTCCAAACTAAAGAGATATATTCTTTTAGTAAAGTTTTATTCACATCCTTAACCTAGTTGGACAATTGGTGGGAGGTGTTAATTCATTAATTTGTATACAGTCTTATAGAGAAAAGAATACTAGACACAAATGTGAAATATTTGCTGAAAATATTTTTCTCTGTTTATTTGCTTCTTATTTCATTTATGGTCTTTTAAAAATCAAACAGATGTAAATGAGAACAAACAAAATCTGTACATTATTTCCATTGTCATTTTTTCTCTACTTTCTAACTTAGAAGTTATTCACTCTGTTGAGGTTTTTCCCTTGGTTTTTCTGGGAGTTTGTATATACATAAACATACACACATATATAATGGTTTGGGGGTGGGTTTTTTTTTGTAAATTTAAAGGTCTACAAAACAAAGGTCTTGGTATTTTCTTAGTTTTTCTTTACTGAGTCATTGCTTTGGCTTAGGTCCACACCTAAATCCCTTTCCATTTCATAACTCAGTTGGAAAATCATGTGGTGCAGTGATGTTCAGTAGTATTACCCAATGGTACAATTGTTCATGTAAGCATCATCATCAAAAACTGTTTTTAACGAACTTTACAACTTTGGTGGTGGGGAGGAGGATTGGGTGGGGGGGCGGGGGGAGGATGGGAAGGGATGGGAAGGGGAAACAAAGGAGGAGGCTACAATGTTTGATGAGATATGTACTCATTATCTTGCCCATGTTATTGTAACCCCTCTGTACAGTATTTTCACAATAAAAAAAGAGAAGAAAAAAATACTGTTTTTAAATGCTCCCATTGTGATCCATTGTCCAGTCACAGTACACAGACCCCTTATCCTGTAGAGTTTACAGTCAGAATAGAAATTGGGGTACTGGTGGTCTCCAGTGGCTCACGCCTATAATCCTCAAAGGCTGAGATCTGAGGATCATGATTCAATGCCAGCCTGGGC
Source organism: Dipodomys ordii (assembly GCF_000151885.1). Lineage (NCBI taxonomy): Eukaryota > Metazoa > Chordata > Mammalia > Rodentia > Heteromyidae > Dipodomys > Dipodomys ordii. The sequence goes on from NW_012267300.1 coordinate 4,303,946, forward strand.
AGGAAAGTCCATGAGACTCTTATCTCCAATCAACTACGCAGAAAAAGCTGGAAGTGGCACTGTGATTTGAGTGGTAGAGTACTAACCTTGAACACAAAGAAGCTCAGGGAAAGCACCCAGGCTCTGAGTTCAATTTCCAGGGCTGGCAAAAAAAAATGAAGTTGAGGTATTCAATAAATATTAACTGTGAGACCCTCACAGATGGGGTTTCTGGGAAATAGCTTTTCTCTTCTGCCTTCATCTGTGGACTGAATGAATTGAACAGAACGATCTCTAGCTCTGCAGCTCTGACATTGCTAGTCACAAGCACATGCACACAGGACTGATGAAACTGTCTTTACCTACCTTGCTTAGGTGTCACCTTCCAAATCTGAGCATCATAAGCTTTGCCCATTTGCACAGAAAAGGGAGGCTGGAGATAGTACTGAAGAAGAATTACAAGACCCAAGCCACAAGGTCCACATGTACTGTTGTAGAAAATTGGCCCCCAGAAATGATGATGCTTGTCACCGTTGCTTTTGTATCAACCTTAGAAAGGTTTCTTTGTTCTTTTAAAGCCTCAAGAAGTTCCAACCCTCTCCTATTTGGGAAAATCCAAAGTCTCTTATCAAAATCTCAATCCAAGATGTGTTTTGGAATTCAGAAATTTTTCTGGGTTCAGAAATGTCATATAATGCATGCACTAAAGTTTATGTGATATCCCCAATAAGGTTTGGGGCAGATCCATAATTAAACATATTGTGATTTTTTTGCAGCAGAATTCATGAATATGCACAGGAATTTAGATGTCTGGTGACTGCTGTTAATTAACTGCTCTTCATTTCATGACAGGTTTTGCCAACAAATGAGACTTAAAAGAAAAAAAAATTTCTTTTGCCTTGCTTTTGGGATTTTCAGAGTGGCTAGGCATTGTGGGCCTAAATAACCCTTTCTAAATTCACCATAACAGATTCACCTTCTCAAACCTTGAATCCAATCATGGCAGAAACCTCTCACAGTGGTTGACATCATAACAAAGAGACACTTTAACCCAGACACCAGCTCACATGAGAAACCTCTGTCCTGTACTTCATCCATCCAGATAGCTCTTTTCTCTTTAGCTAAGGTGGTCCTCTCTGAAAGCCCATTCCCTTGGACTGATCTGCTTTGACATATTCCAAATTTGCTTGTTCCTTATATATTGTGTCTGACTTCTTCCACCTAAAGCAGCTCCTCATAGAAAACATTCACATACTTATGCTTAGACTTCCCATGCCTCTTTTGGGGAGCTGTTGCTTAGCTTTTTCTGCTCAAAACTAGCTCTCTACCATGTGAACCACAACTCTGTTAATGGTTTTTTAATGACTAATTGGAAATAAGACTCTTAACAGATTTTCCTACCTGGGCTGACTTTGAACCACAATCCTCAGATCTTAGCCTCCCAAGTAGCTAGGATTATAGATGTGATCTATGAGCACCTGGCTGGATTATGGATTTTTAAAGGCTGGATAATTCCCTGATCATATCTTACACTCAGGAGATACCTTTCAGATGTATTGCTGCCTACCCTATATTTTGATTTCTCAGGTTAGAAAATGTCTAGTTGTTGGCTAATATTTCAGCCTGGCCATAGATACCCTAGTACTCTTCTTTTTTGAGTCTAATAATTATGATGTTGATAAACATAATAATTAATGTGGCTAATGTTCAGTTCAGTTCTTTGTGTTGGAGCTGTGTTAAACATTTTACATCAATTATCTCATTTACTCAAGACAATTCTAAGTGGAAGAGTGATTACCACATCATTTACTAGTAAAGTGCCAGATTCCCAGAGAGGTAGCACAGCCTGTTGTGGCAATGCAAGTAATGAAGGAGGGAGAGGGACCACCATGTCGACCCAAGCCACCTGTCTGCAGACCCTGTGTTCCTATCCTGCGCCAGTGACCACTCCAGAGCTCCTCAGTGTGCTCACTATTAGATTGAAGCTCTGATCCCTTTGTACACAGGAAGACTTTTGTCAGTTGTATCTTAAAGTACATCACATTCTATGTGAGTCAGAAAACTCCCCAGATTGTTAAAGCCAACTCTTCTTCCAATTCATTTTCAGGCCTTATTTGCACCTGCAATTAACACACTGTCCAAATACATAGATGGCATGAGCCATTCTTTAGGCAGTCTCTGGAGACCAAGGGACTAATTGAACAAAACACGAAGTTCAAGAAATGGAGATTCAGTATAGAAGAACGGCAAAAAAAAATCTTAGGATGAGTGTCAAAATAGAGACTGAGTGATAGCAGAATACAGCCATGTACGAGTTACCTGCCTGAAAGTAAACTCCACCCTTATCCTTGACTGAGAGTTTCGCTAGGTATAGAATTGTAAAGGAAAAAAGAGAAGGTCAAATACAATGAAATCATATAGTCATTCTGGACTAGAATGCTGTTTAGTCAATCTTGTGTATGATAACTCATAGAAACAAGTGATAAAATATGGAGACTGTCACTCTCATGGTCCCATGATGCTTCCAAAGCACTAAGTTATTAAAGGCAGAGACAATAAATTTTTCCTATAAAGGGATGTTTGACAAGAACTGTACTCATTACTTTATTTATTTATGTAAGTGTAACCCCTCTGTACATCACCTTTACGATAAAATTAAATTTACAAAAAAAGTGTCAATTAAACTAAGAATTGGTCAGTCAACTAAGAGTTTCAGTCCATTATCTCCACAAAACTATGTTCTTTGTGTCTCTCTTCCTTTCTCTTTTTCTCTCTCCCTTCCTCCTCTCTCATGCTCTCTCCCTGAAATAAGTAAATCTGTACTACACTTTGAGTAGCACGATTATAGCCTGTTTCAGTTTATTTCAGAGGAATAAAGTAAAATAACACTTCATTTGAAACTGAAAGTAGTGCTTCTTACAGCCTAAATTCCATTTTTACTGTTGAGAAGCCCAACAGGATTCTAATCCTTGATCTAGTCTCTATGTATTTCTTTCCTTCTGCTCTGAAAGCCTGTAAGATCTTTAAATCTCCAATGTTCTGTAATTTTATAATAGCATTCGTAACTTATCTCTTTTATTCTATTGTATTGTGACTTTAGTGAGCCCCTTCTTATTAAAATTCCTTTCAGGGTTGGGAATATGGCTTAATGGTAGAGTGCTTGCCTAGCATGCATGAAGCCCTGGGTTTGATTCCTAAGTTCCACAGTAAAAGCCAGAAGTGGCACTGTGGTAGAATGCTAGCCCAAGGACAGTGAGTGTCCAGGCCTTGAGTTCAAGCCCCAGGACTGGCTAAATTTTTTTTCTTTCAAATTTTCTTGTCTCAGATTTGTGTTTGATTCCCCTCTTCTAATCTCTATATTCACAAGCTTTCCCTCTCATTCTCCTCTCCTTCCAAAGTCTTACTATACAGCATATACTGACTTTGAACTCATTATCCTCCTGTTTTCATTTCTGAAATGCTGGGATTATAGGTGTATATTACCACACTTGGCCCCATTCTCTTTCTATATCTGTGTTATTCCTTCCGGCACTTTATTATTCAGTTGTTGTTGATCGTATATTATAGTGAATTAATTCACATGCATTGCAAAATCCTCCTACTTTACCTTGGAGTACTGCAAAGCTGGAAGCTCAACACTTTGTCTCTGAGGCTCTTTTGGAGCTGAATTTAGATTCATCTGTACCCCATCTTATCTGTTCTCAAGGATGGCCTTGGAGCTTTTTCCTGGAACAGGCATCTCAGTCACTAGCTCTGTGAGGGGCAGGAGGTAGGCTGCTTGCCATCCATTCTGGTCCATGTTGTGGCAGGCACAGCCCAGCTTTACAGCCAGCAGCAATAGCTGTGACTCCCAACTCTTGGCAACAGAAATTCACTTCCTGCTTCCAGAGTTGGCAGTGGTAGTGGCAATTTCCACTCCAGGAGACAGTCAGTTCTTGGTGGAAGCACCCTCTACGGGTGATTTCTCTGCTCCAGTTTTGGAGTTGTACTGAAAGAGTATCTCAGTTTTGTTTAACCCTTTTGTTTAACCCTTCCAGAGAGTATGTTGTTTATTGTATTATAAGAAATGATTTTCTATCAGACAGGCTGACACCTGTAATTCTAACAAGATCTTAGGATCACAGTTTGAAGCTAGCTGAGGCAGGAAAATCTGTGAGAGTCTTTGTTCTGCTTCTCCCTACATAATACTGTTAGACTAAAATAATTCCTTGTTAAAAAAATAATAAGAATTTTCACTAAAAGTAAATAACATGGATTCACTGCAAAGGACCCTAAACTATGAGGTCTCAGATTTATTCCTGTATCTTCGTAATTTTTTCTTTTTTTCAGCTCCATTTTTAGGAGGAGACTTTTTAAAATTTAATTTCTAACTGAAGTTAAAAATTTGGTTTTTAAAATCCCCATATACACATAGATAGTACCAAAAGCACACCTTTTTCTCTACATGTTCTTTTTTTTAATTTTATTTTATTGTAAAGATGATGTACAGAGGGGTTACAGTTGCACGAGTAAGGCAATGAGTACATTTCTTGTCTAGCATCTTATATATCTTATTATTGTTTTATGAGTAGATAATCTCTGCTGTCTTAATGAGGGCATTAGTGATAGATTCTTATTTTTTTCTTCTCCTTGACTAGTTTTCCTTTTCTCCAAATCACATTTGTTTGTTAGTATGGATTAAATATGCAAAGGGGCCTCATTGTTATATTTACAGCATGCATCCAGAATACTTCTATCAAATTCATCCATCTGCATTATTCTATCTTAACCCCTCTGCCTTCTCCCCCTAACTTTAATACTAGAGACTTGCCTCAATGGTCTTTATTAGAATGCTCAGATTTAACAGTAGAATCTTCAAGGGTAATTAGAAGTCCTGACCCTTTTGACTTGGGTTACTTGTTACCTATGGGCTTCACTGTAAAATGACCCAACTGTGCTGTTTCATGGGGAATCCCCCACAAGACAGCATCCTTAAGACTTTTCTAGTCCAGGTTAGATTCCCCATGAAGGGATTTTTGATGTCCTGCCTGTAAAATTATGAGCGGGCTGCCGGAGTGTTGGGAGCTGAATCCAAAAAGAAGCATGGGAAGTCTAAACATAAGTATGTGAATGTTTCCTATGGGGTTCCAATTATTTTTATCAGGCATTACCCCTACCCTAAACTGTGTCTGGTACTGAGAGAATTGGAAAAGGAATCTTCCCACTTGTAAGATCAAGAAAAGGAACTGGGGCAGCTAAATGTTCTGGAACACTTTCAGCTACTTGAATTTTACCACCTTTTCACCTCCTACTTCCAAAGGAAGCTGATGCCTGGCAACTCAGCTCTACATTTGGTTGCTTTTTTGACTCTTCCCTACTGCTAGCTTAAATTTGAGTTTTCCTGGGTCTTCTAAGGCATGAATCATCTATCCATGTTATATCGAATATTCAAGGTTTGGTTGATGCTATACTCTTTTCCTTTTTTTTTGTTATTGTAGAATTGTGTTATTAAAACACTTTCTCCTCTCATTTCAGTCAGGTTTTAAGACATAAATGGACATGATACACTGAAACCCCTATTTGAAGATAATAAAAAAATAATTAATTAAAACACACCCACTTACTAAAATATTCCAGTGAAATGAAAGCTTGTATATGCATGAAAACTTAAATGAAAATGTACATAGCAGCTTTGTGGGTAATAACCCAAATTGGAGTATAAACAAAACATCCTATAATAACTTTATTTTTAATTGTGAAAATACTGTACAGAGGGGTTACAATTACATGGGCAAGATAATGAGTACATTTCTTATCAAGCATTGTAGCCTCCTCCTTTGTTTCCCTCCTCCTCCCCACCCAACCCCCCCCCCCCAACCCCCCCCCCACCCCAACCACCACCACCCCCATTCCCCCCACCAAAGTTGTAAAATTCCTTTTCAACATAACGACTTGTACATCTCATTGTTGCAATGGGTCCACCTGTATCCCTATTTAAATGATTTGTTTTTGCCCTTCTTGTCCACAAATGATACCGACATTAAATACAGTGAAAGCAGGGGATATACTGTGTGGGGGGGGGACATACAAAGCAACAAAGAAATAATCTTATAAATGTGTTAGAAACAATCGCATGAAAGAAAAAAAACATTTGAATACATATCTTAGGGTTCATTTGCCTAAGATCACCTTATCTGACCTTTTCTGCTTGACTCAGACATATACTAGATATTGCAAATAAGGGAAACCATGGGACCTATGTTTCTTTGGGCCTGACTTACTTCACTATCCTATAATAACTTTTAAAATTATATTATGAAGGCTACAGTACTGGGATTTGAACTCAGGGCCTTAACAATTGGTATGCAGCATTACCAATTGAGCCATAGCTCTAGTCCAAGATTACAGTCTTGACCTGGAATTGGTTAACATGTTTTTATGAAGTGTGAGGCATATCCATATCCTCACTTGTTGAGTTACTAAACTGTGTGTGAGTGAGTGTGTGTGTGTGTGTGTGTGTGTGTGTGTGTGTGTGTATGTATGCATGTGTGTGGGGGGGAGACAGAGAAAACTTAAAATAGAACAGAGAATAGCTAAAAGAAAGAAATGCTGGTGTCCTAAAATATACACTTCTTTTTGGCACTGCTAGTGGGATTGCTTTAAGCTGTTATAGCACTGAAGATTTGTCCTTCAAACTGATTGGAAACTACTTAGATATAAGCAGTACAGAATACCTCGGCCTTCAGTGTAAGGTGAGGACAGGTATTTTGGTTTTCCTATACTGTTTTATGTGGTGGAAATTTATAATTGCCACCCAAACAATGTGTTTCATTGGCATTTACTGCTGTGGCATTGTGGCAAATCAGAAATGATTTGCTTGACTTCAGTGAAACCTTTCACATCAGCACATTTCACTGTTCTTCATTCTCAGTGCCTACAGCAAAGATTTAATAAGCCCTGTTTGCACAACAAAAAAGGGGGAAAGGGTAATGGCTAATGGAGGCCCTGTAATGTTTCAGACCACTAACTCTCAAATCCAAATATAGAAGTTTATAAAGGAGGGCTGAGGAGAGTGAATATTCTCTAAAACAGAGAAAATTCACTTTTTAATTATTGTTATAAGGACAGAGATTAAAATTGAATAATGAAAGTGGGATATATTAATAATGGCAATGTGTTCCACATATAATAGGTTTTATTTGAAATTCTTTCATTTCTAACAATTAAAAATGAACAGATTTAGGATTTTGCTTTCTTCTGTGTATATGCCCTTGGCTTGAAGTTAGGGTCTGGCACTGTCCCTGAGATTTTTTTGTTCAAGGCTAGCACTCTACCACTTGAACCACAGTTTCACAGTTGTTTTGGTGGTTAATTGGGGATAAGATGCTCACAACTTGCCTGCCCCAGCTTGTTTCGACCTCAATCCTCAAATCACAGCCTTCTGAAAAGATAGGATTACAGGTCTGAGTCACCAGCACCCAGTTTAGGTTTTACTTTTGAGGGGAAAAAAACTATTGAGAAGAATATATGACTCTCCTTTTAATAAAGGACACACTTTAAAAGAAAACAAGCTCTACTGGAATAAAGCATCAAAGAGCAAACAAAGAGCATGGGTAGATGCCATTTTAGAGGTTTTTCACTATGGCACATAAATTTCTGAAGGCAAAATATCTCTCCTGCCAACATATGTTTTCATTCATGCTTTGAGCCCTGACATCATGTAGGGTGGGGCAGAAACTAGTGAAATTGTGTAATCCCATGTTGGTTGTTAGAAACACGGCTTAAGGGGTTTCATGTGTTTGCTGATGTGATTGATGCCTTTCCCAGGAGGAGATGACATACCTCAGGACAACTGGCCTCCTTATTGTATATCTGTATCTATGGATTTAACCAACTTAGATTGGAAATTGTTGAAGAAAATATATTGAATTGTATTTGAACATGTACAGATTATTTTGTCATTCCTTAAAAAGATAATAACTATATACACACAGCATTATGTTGAATAAAGTATTAGAAACTGTCTAGAGATTATTTAAACTACACAGGTTATAACCTATGCAAATATGGGGCCACTCTCTCCAAGGAACTTGAGTTTCTGATGTTGGCATCCAAAAGTGTTCCTTGAACCTCTCTCTACTAGTTGTGAGGGATGATTATAACTAGAGATGAGAGTCAAGGAATAACAAGGTCTTCTGCAATGTTTAGGAGTTGGGAATCCATGTTTATCTAGTCACTAGTTGTGAGTTCTTTTAGGTTATTTGGTATCTTTAATTCTAAAATAGCTAAAAAAAATAAGTGTGTGTGTGTGTGTGTGTGTGTGTGTGTGTGTGTTGAGTTGTAAGTGTGTATATGTATTTTGGGAGGAACCCAGGGCTTCTTGCTTACTAGAGTTTGAACTCAAGGCCTCATACTTGCTAGATTTGAAACTCAGGACTTCATACTTGCTGAACTGGTGAGCCATGTTTCTAGCCTGGGAAGAGATAAATCTTTATAGCTAATGTGAAATGACAAATTATAAAAGAGAATGGTATTAAAGCCAGTTTATAGGCAATAAATACCACCAAATTCCAGAATAAAATAGCAACATCGAATTTGAATTATGGATGAGTTCTAGATATCAAAGATTTCCAAGAGATAATTACTAAGATACCCAACTTTTATTGAGTATTTAAGGTATGTCAGGCAGAATATTAAAGATCATTAAGTAAATTACTTACTTTTTCTTTTTCTTCTTCTTCTTCTTTTTCTTTTTGCCAGTTGTGGGGCTTGAACTCTGGGCCTGGACGCTTTCCCTCAGCTCTTCAGCTCAAGGCTAGTGCTCTACCACTTGAGACACAGCACCACTCCCGGTTTTCTGGTAGTTTATTGGAGATAAGGGTCTTACGGACTTTCCTGCTCTGGCTGCCTTTGAACCTCAATCCTCTAGATCTCAGCCTTCTAAGTAGCTTACAGTAGATTACAGGAGTGGGCCACTAGCACCCGGCAATTTCCTTACAATCTTTATAACAACTTGGATTTGTAATTAATATTGTCACTCTCGTTTTATACATAGTAATATTGAGGCATGAAGTATCTCAAATGAAGTCACACAGATTAGAGGGTCAGATCGCTTATTTAACCCCAAAACAAGATGTTTTTAACCCCTGTGCTGTGGTATCTCCAAAATTGGTACCAGTTAGGTTCCTCCTTCCCCTCCTCCCTTTTTCTTCCTTCCCCTCTTTTTTCCCTTCTTTTTCTCTCTTTTCTCTCTCTTCTTCCTTCTATCTCTCCACCCAGATTTACTCTAGAAAGCCTAATTCAATCACAAACTAATAATTTTTCTGCCCCAGCCTTCCAAATGCTGATACTATAGGGATGTACCACCATACCCAGCTTCCATTCTTTCTTTTATGATCTCTAAGCTATAGAGGGAAATAAAAGATTCAGCAAGTTTTATACAAAAAAAAATGTCCTATCAGATAATACTACACTGAATGACATACTACTTTATCTAAGGGAGTCAGAGGTTGGAGCAATTAAGGAGACAAGATTATGTATAAACACAGAGGAAGAAGCTAAGAATATTTATCCAGAAGAGCAAATTCATGCAGACTAAGTTCAAATATCTAAGAACCCTAAATTAAACTATATTTATCTTTGGAAACTCAAGAACCAGTCTCATGCATTTCTGTACATAGCAGGAAAGAATTTTTTTCCTTATAAAGAGTTAGTGTACATGGATACAAAAGCAAAACCCATGTAGCAAAATCCATGTCAAGGCACCATGAAACTATTTTGAGTCTACTTCTCATGAAACAAAAGTAGGAAAATGAAAGGCCTATAAATAAATAGTATTAACAACAAACACCACATATCTGTATACTTAGGTGAATACATGAAAAGTTGGCATGGGGACTGACTTGCGAGGTAAGCCAACTCATTTGATGCAAAAGATGTGTAGTGATTTCTTGGAAAGTCATGGTTGCCATCTTTAGAATGCCAAGTTAGCAAGGACTGCCCATCACTTATTGACTCGTGGCTTGGCCATGCAAAGTTTTGGTGTTTTTATTGCTTTTAGACAGAAGAACTCTGTTAAAATTCTTGTCCCTTTGGTGAACAAGTTAAAATAAGATTTCTTCAGTGTGTTATTGAAATTTAAAATGTAAATGTCTTGTTTCAGAATAGGAAATAATAGTCCCTCTGTTCCTGAGTTTCCACCATGAATATAAGGTAACAATTAGGAAGTATTTGCAAGTGTTCTTAGCTCATTTCATACAAAATTTATTAATAATATGTTGAAAGATAGAAGTATGTTTTAACCAAAGGAAATTGTCACTGTTGTTTTATCTAGCATACTTTTGAGGATCAGATTACTCTGTGACCTATCTCTCCATAAAGAATGTGAGTTGTGGATAAATTTATTGGCTCATCCAGCATTCTTTTTCCTCTGAGTAAGATGGGCTCTTTTTTCAGAGATAGCTAGACAGTTACATGCTAAAAGGTGATTATGAGATTTCTTTAAAAAACAAATGTAGTCCTTTTTTTAAACTTTGTACCAAAATTTTTATTTTTTAAAATACAGTCTTTAATAAAAAGTTTGTTGTTGCTCGACTACCAGCACAACGTTAATATTTTGTGCTTTTGTTTGCCAGTTATTTATGAAGTTCAGGAAAGTCCCAATTCAAAACAATTTTTAAAAACATTCTTTTTTAAAGAGAGGCAAATAGCAATTCAATAGATTTTTTTCAGAAGAATCCCAGGGAGGGAGGGGTTAGATACCATGGAAAAATAACCAGTCAGTGAGCCAGGTTCAGAGCCCAAACAACACAGTGGAGACCTCACTGACTAATCCAAACCATCAACTTCAGTGGATCAATATTGGGAGACTCTTTCACATCTATCGGCAACTTTTGAAAGGGTTCTAGGGGGAACTCTTGACAGTCAGGGGTTCTTTGCCTAGACAGTTCACTTAAAGCAAAACCCACAGCACTTGTAAAAATCTTATTTGAAGTTTTAGCCACTTACAACACTATTCCATCATTTATGGCCCAAAACAGCCTGTGCCTTTTCCCCAATGTTTCTATTGTTTTGTTCTGTTCTATTTATAGGAAAAACACAGAAGATGCAATCTTTGGACAGCTCTTTGGTGATAACAATGCCTCAGAGTACAGTGTATACAAAACCTGCAGATAGCAAAGGAGTGAGAAGATGTAAAAACAATGGTCTTAGCATTTGTGGTTTCCTTGATCATATTACCAAAATATCAGTGTCCTTCTTTCCTGGGTTTGCAATGCAGAAAACATATTAGATCAAAACTAAGGAAATTCAAATATAACGTGGACTTAATAATAACATCTCTGCATGGATTAATTCATTTTTGACATATGTTCCTACCTAATGTAAGATGTTAATAACAGGGAAAGCTAGGAATAAGGTCATAAGGAACTTTATAACTGTGCTGTAAGTTTCAGCCTACACGTTTATTTTTGTACATTACAATGGTGTTCATTATGAAATTTTCATAATGTATATAATGTACTTTAATTGCATCTATTAACCTTTTGTTTGTCTTCTCCTCCCTCCTACTTGTAGTCCCTTTTCCCTATATTATTCCCAAATAGTAATTTCAATAGAAATAGTTTGTTGCTGTTGTTGTTGTTGTTGATTTTTAATGGAGCATCCATATATGACAAACAACTTATTTGTCATTTGGGTTTATTTCCCTTAACCTGACAATGTGGTATAATTTCATTCTTCTCTATGGTTGAATAAAGCTCCATTGTGTGTACATGCCACAATTGTTTTAGTCAGTGGTCCACTGATAGAGATCTAAGCTGATTCCATAGCTTGGCTATAGTAAATAGTGCTGCAATAAACATGGATATGCAGATATTTCTAGTATATACTTACATTCACCCAGGTTGATGCACATGAGTAGTACAGCAGGATAATAAACCATTCTGGTTTCCATGGAGTTGGGATTAATTTACAATCCTCCCAACAGCATATATGGGGACCTTTTCTCATACATCCTTATTAGCATAAAATAGTTTATTGAGAAAAAAATACATGCTTTTAGAAAATTTTAGAAGTTCAGTGGAACATGGCATTTTAGGGTATTCATGTATAATTAAGTATATATGATTTTTATAACTATGAGAACTTTATATATTTTTTATAATGTTCTCTATCTATTGGATATCTTTTCATGTTATTAAATTTCTTAAGATGTTATAATTATTGAATAATGTTCAGTTGCATGAAAATATTACAGATTGTGTTTAATCAGTCTCTTATTAGAAACTGAAGTTATTACTCATATTCCACTATTATTAAAAGTGCAGTGACTTAGCCATATAAATAAAACTTCATTCATATTTACTCTAATTTCCTCAGGAGACGTTTTTAGTATTACTAGCTCAAAGAATGTGTTCATGTTCAACCATGTTGATACCTTTTGGATGCAGAAGTTTAAATAACATATCAATTATCACTGATTCTATATGAGGGATTATAGAAACAAATGGATCAAGCAAATAGAGACAAGGGAAGAAAAGCAGAGAACCAGGTTTGTCTAGATCTAGGTAGTCTGGAAGTCGAGAGGGATCCAATGCTTCTACTTGCTTATTTCCTAATTTTGGTGGAAATGACTAGAGGATCATTCAGGAACTGGAAGAGAAGAGCTAAATAAGGGAAGTCCTAATGGCACATGTAAAATAAACCACTAGCTGGTATTTGCCAGGGCCATTTGAAAGAAAGAAGATACCACACACTTCTACCTTGAAGAGCAGTTTATATTCAGATTCCTATAAAGGTGGTGGGTTGTTTCCCACAGAGCTGGTGCTGTGTTTCCCACAGAAACTGGACCTGTGTTGTTTGGAATTCCTAGCATGGAGATATTTCTAATACATCTAATGGAACATTTCCTTAACATGTTGCATTACACTTTTCATCCAGGATCGCAGATTGATTTTTACCCAAAGTGACAGGGACAAATCACTTGTAATTTTTTCTCTCCATGAGGAGAAAAATGAAAAATTAGTATTATTATATTAATTCATGTTTCTCTTTCTTTATCAACAACGTAAGTTTTGAGACTTTACTAAAGATTATCACATATGAAAGGATGACTAAATACTCCTTGGAAATTTATCTTGTGACTGCAATATCAGTATATCTAAATTACATATTTATCTCTATCTTTGTTTCAAGTATGATTTCAAGTAACTAAAAATTAGAAGTTGAAAAAACTAACAGAAACATATAAATGCAGGGCAGGCTTGGTAGGGAGACCAACTCTACAGATAAGCTGTGCAGGCTGTGGTTGGGTGGGGTGGGTGGAGGGTCAGTAAGGGTCTCATCTGCTTCTGCTTGGGTCCCAGGGGTAGATAAAGCAGTTCTGCCTGAGGCTCAGGAATCTCAACATCAGTTAATGTGGGACCAACTTCCTTAAGTATAGGTCACCTCGCTTCTACCTAGTCACTCCAAAGATGGGAAAGATTGTTGCTGCTTCAGACAGGAACCTTCCAGATCATACAAGCCAAGCACTGATGTCTGATACCTATAATCTTAGCTACTTGTGGACTGAGCTCTGAGGATTGAGGTTTGAAGCCAGCCCGGGCACTGACTCTCATTTCCAATTACCCAGCAAAAAAACCTGGAAGTAGAGGTATAACACCATTGGTAAAAGTGTCAGCCTTGAGTGAAAAAGCCAAGTGAGAGTATGTGACCCTGAATGCAATCCCTATTACCATCTCACACACACACACACACACACACACACACACACACACACAGTGTTAGATAGTAACAGGAGGGCACTGTCAAAGTATGGGATAGAGAATATTAATATCCTAATTTTCACCCCTCTGTTTGGAGGTCTCCAGGATCTACTTTTGGGCCAAAAGGTATTCCTATGGAGTACTTGCATACCTTCCCTCCATACCATCCATCAACCTGACCACTAGCCCCACAGTCACATTCTTTTTCTCTTCTACTGTTTTAGAAGATATACTTGGCTGATATCAGAGCTATACCTGTTCCCAGTATTGCAAATGAGTATGCCTGTCCTTTCAGCATTCAGGAGGCTGAGGCAGGAGGATTGCAAGTTCAAGGCCAGCCTGGGCTACATAATAAAATCTTACCTCCAACAACAATAACAAACATGAAGTATCCATGTCATTGTAATAGACATTTCCTTGGTCTGTTTCCCTGTCTTTAGGGAGTTTAATTAACCTCCATTCTGATCCGGGTGCCCCCTGTCACATACGTCTGTAAATGGACATCAGTAGCGAACATTTCTATCTTCAGCTGTACTGAATTTATGGATGTCATCTCTGTTTTTTTGTTTTTGTTTTTGTCGGTTGTGGGGCTTGAACTCTGGGCCTGGGCGCTGTCCCTCAGCTCTTCAGCTCAAGGCGAGCGCTCTACCACTTGAGCTACAGCGCCACTTCCGGTTTTCTGGTGGTTTATTGGAGATAGGAGTCTCACGGTCTCTCCTGCCCGGGCTGGCTTTGAACCGCGATCCTCAGATCTCAGCCTCCTGAGTAGCTAGGATTACAGGTGTGAGCCACCAGCGCCCAGCATCTCTGTTGTTTTACACCCACCATTCTTAACATTTTGTCTTCTTTCAAGTGTGTTCCTGTCATAAAGTTTAAGTGCCTATTTCATGATGTTTGGAATGAGGCTCAGAGATTGACTTCAGTTCTTTTCCAAAGTCTTATCCCCAAGGGTAGGGTTTGTTTGTCTGCCTTAACTTGAGGAATATTCCAATGTAATCTACATCTTCTGGCTCTGACTCTGGCCACCCACCATGGCCTTTGGAAACATTAGACTCAGGAAGTCATAGAATTCCAAAAAAGGTGTCCAGAGAACTGCCTCTGATTCTCACCCTTGAACTAATGGCAAACTAGTGTTTGTACACTGAGTACAATGGGAGCCTTTCCCCAATGTTCCCACTGTTTTATTCTGTTCAGACTTAACAGAAAAACAAAAAGGACATGTGATCTTTGTGTAGCTCTTTAATGGAACATTGCCTACAAAGCACGACATGTAAGAAACATGTAGGTAGCAAGAGAGTAATTGTCTCAAAATAGTAAGAGAATGGGTTCTGGTAGGTCATACCTGTAATCCTAGCTATTCTAGATGCTGAGATGTGAGGGTCACAGAAAAATAATAGCAGTACCTGAACAATATCCTTGCTTTCAATATTTTCAAAGCAGTGAGGAGAAAAACACCTTTCCAGTGCATAAATGTACATAATCTTATAAATAGAGTCATTTATTCTTTATCAGAAATTGGAGTTGCCTCATGATGCTCTGTAACTAAGTCCTCTTCTCTGCCCTGCAGATGTCCCTTCTCCTCTTCCTTTCCTTCCTAGAAACCTGGTATATACAATCATTGGCTCATGACATATTTTTTTCATTGAACCACTCATGACTCATATTTTTTGCATTTGGTAAATTTTAATAAATATAATTTTCAGGACTGGGAAGGTGGCTCAGTGGTAGAGCGCTTGCCTTGCATGCATGAGGCCCTGGGTTCAATTCCTCAGCACCACATAGGCAAAAAGAAAAAAAGCCAGAAGTGGCGCTGTGTCTCAAGTGGTAGAGTGCTAGCCTTGTGCTGAAGAGCTGAGGGACAGCGCCCAGGCCCAGATTTTGGGACCCCCCCAAAAAAATAATAATAATAAATGTAATTTTCTATAAATAGGAGCTGAACTGTTTCTAGGGTTTTTTTTTTTTATTTTCACATCTCCCTTTACCTTTTATTTTCATATTCAGAGCCTGAATTCCCAGCACTACATGGTGTGGAGTACTGAATCACATGCCTAGCCGGCACATCTTGCACTAAAGACACAACCCTATTACAACTTCCTATACGTTGCCCAGTTCCAATCTCTTCGTATTCAGTTCTTCCTATCTCTCTATGTGGAGGCTTTGATAAGGCTAAGCCCCTGCTACATCCGTGACATTGTAAATGTTTGACGTGAACTAAGCACTAATGTGCCCCTAATGTATTGCTGCCAGTTTCACATTCTCAGAGAAATTTTCAAAGTCTTTCATCCTATCTCCAATCCTTGAAATTTTTTTCAGTGCTAGAAATGAATTCCTAGTGGTGCCAATCTCAGAAAACTTTCCACTAGCTCCTCTAGGGAGTACTGGGAACAATAGAAGACATAAGTCTGTTGAAATGTTTTCCCAGGATGCTGTAGCACAAGACAAGCTCAAACATGGTAAAGAGAGAAGATAAAGGTCAGTTCAGTCACATCATAGTTAGCACTTCACTCAGAAAGGCAGCCAGACTCTTCTCAGAGTCATGGCTGTCAAACCTGCTGGTATCAAAGGCTCCAAGTTAGAGGTAGGTGTGGGCAGGAGCCAACCATCCCTAACTGGGGATTTGATGCCCTCAAGAGTCCCTGAAAGTGCCCTGCAATTGTTTGCAAAGGCTTGTCTCTGCTTGGCTTTTGTTGATCACAGGGGGCATCTCCTGCCAGCTTAGATCTTACTTCTGTTCTGTTATAACATTGCCTACAGCTCAGAGAAAGAAAGGCTATACGGAGAGGCCAGAAACAATGAAAGAAGAGGAAGAAACTGGATTCTGTCAAATTGTTTGTACAGTTCCTCTCCTTTTTTCCTTCATCTTGTCTTAAAATAATTGGTTTAGGACTATAATAGAATTTCTGTGAAACAAACGCTGAGAGTCAGTTATCTGGGATGCAAGCAAGAAAGTAAAAGTGCACCAAATGAGATAAAGGAGTCTGAATGAAAAGAAATATTGATCCAAAGAGACAGCACAGCCTGGGGCAGAAGAGGGCAAGAGTTCTGAGTTTTTCTCTTGGGTGGGTCAATAATGTCTTGATACAAAGTATTTTTTCCAGTATCAAATGAACTACAAACAAAAGCATTAGGGTACAGAACTCTTCTCTTTTTATTTCATTTTGTTTATTTGTTTTTTTGGTAATACTGGGATTGAATTTGGGGCCTCATACTTGCTAAGACAGGCATTCAACCCCTTCAAGATATGCCCCTAAACCTTTGTACTATTTAATTATTGAATAGGGTCTTGTGTTTATGCCTAGGCTCAACTGTATAACAGTCTTCCTGTTTATGCTTCCCAAGTATCTGAGATAACAGGCACCACACTACCACACCCAGGTGTTTTTATGGATTGAGACGGAATCCCTTGAACTTTTGCCCAGGCTGGTCACATACCACAGTCCTTCTCATCACCTCTTATTTAGAAATCTAGTGTTATAGTCATGAGCCACCAACATCCAGCTTCTTATTCTACGCTATTTTTCTTGTTCTTTTTTTTGAAGAAAGACACTCCTATTATGAATTGCTTCTTTTTTATTTTTATTTATTTATTTATTTTATTGTGAAAATACTATACAGAGGGGTTACAATTACATGGGCAAGATAATGAGTACATTTCTTATCAAGTATTGTAGCCTCCTCCTTTGTTTCCCCTTCCCATCCCTTCCCAGCCTGCCCCCACCCCACCTATCCAGTCCTCCCTCCCCCACCAAAGTTATGAATTGCTTCTTTATATGATTAACACACTGTATATGTAGGACTATAGAGAAGATACAAATGATTACAATAAAACCATTCTCTTTTTTTGTTTGTTTGTTTTTGGTCAGTTGTGGGGCTTGAACTTGGCTTGGGCACTGTCCCTGAGCTCTTTTGCTCAAGGCTAGCACTCTAGAACTTTGAGCCACAGCTCCACTTCCACTTTTTGAGTGATTACTTGGAGATACAAGTCACAGAGACTTTTCTGTACAGGCTAGCTTTGAACTGTAATTCTCAGCTCTCAGCCCCCTGAGTAGCTAGGATTACAGGCAGGATCCACCAGTACCCAGCCTAAACCAATCTTAAGTAATATTTTGTGAACATTTTTCATTATTAATTACCTAACAGAAATGACCAACTAAATGAATAGAAATTATCTTATTCCTTAAAAGGAAGCTATTTTCTTCCCTACTTCAGTGATACAGCCTTTATAGATTAATTTACTTGGTTATTAGAGTTTTTCTTTTGATATTTTTATTACAGAATTACATGTATATTGAATATATACTTATAAATTTAAAGATATATTCAATACAAAATATATTGAAATATTTTAATAAAAATATTTCAATATATTAAAACAGGTATTTAACAATCTATTTTTAATGTTACATTGTGAGAATTCATATGTGGTCATAACATACTTTGATCATATTTGCCTGTCCTACTATACTCTATTGTTCCCCCATTCCCTGGTCTCCTTTTGTTTTCATATTGGTGCCTTTTTAAGTCTAAATTCCATATATGAAAAAAAAATGCTACTTATTTAACTTTTCTGAATCTCTGTCACTTTGCTTAACTTAATGATCTTCAGCTCCATACATTTTCAGGCATAGAAAATGATCTTCTTTATGACTGAATAAAATTCTATTGTGTATAAATGCCACATTTTCTTCATTCATCCACTAATGGTTATCAAGAGTGATTCCATGGAATCACCCTGGTTTGTCTATTGTAAATACTACCACAGTAAGCATGGATATGCAACTATCTCTGATATATGAGGATTGTGAATATGATTTCTTTGGGTATATTCCCAGAAGTGGTATAGTACGCTAATATGATAGGGAAATCTCCATATTGATTTCCATAGTGTATGCCTAAAAGGCTTTTCCTCTGCTTTCTTTTCCCCTAGTTTTCTTCCTCCCCCCCCCCCGCCTTGATTATTGGCTGCTAGTTTTTGTTGCTTCTTTTATTTGTTTAGAATTCATAAGTTATTAGTTTTTTTTCTAGAATTTCATTATTCTTTCTTACCTTTACCAATTTGAATGTACTTCTAGCTCATGGTTGATCAAATCACTGTGTAATGAGAACTTTAATTACTATGTACTTTTATAGTTGTCCTTTTTGGCTCAGTTTCACTGTATAAGAATAAGTCCTGTACAAATTCACATAAATTACTCATAGAAATTGTTCAAGGAGATATTGAGTCATCACTAAAGGAAAAAGCAATTGTTAAATTTGAATCATATAGAAGACTTAACTGATACAATGAAATGTGTGTTGGAAATGAGAGTCTTAACATGTTATCTGGTAAAGTTTAGTTTCAAAAAAGATTGTTAGCAGCTGGTCACTGGTGGCCCATGCCTACAATTCCTAGCTATTCAGAAGACTGAGATCTGAGGATCATGGTTCATAGCCATGGGCAGAAAGGCCCAAGAGACTCTTATTTATTTATCGCTGATTAACCAGCAAAAATCCAGAAGTGAAGCTATGGCTCAAACTATATAGCACCAGCCTTGAGCAAGAAAAGACAAATGAGAACTCAAAGCCCCGCTTTCCAGCATGCACACACACATACACACATACACAAGAGTTCACTAATTATTTTAACTTAAGTCCTCTCCCAGCCCTGGATCAGGTATCTGCTTGGATTGAAGGTTATATGTAGAATTTGTGGTTAACAAGAACATATGGAGAATTTGGTGTATGATTAAAGGTAGTATCAGAAGCAAATAAGAATTGCCCAACTGTTAATGTAGTATCAGAAATAAATGAGAGATAATAATAGCCCAACTGTTAATAAATAGAATTGGAACAAACTGACTTGCCATCGAGAAAAGATAAAATTGGATGCATGTACTACCATACTATTCATAAAATCCAAGTAGGTGAAGTATCTAAATTTGAAAATATTAAATCAGAAAAATACTTTTAAAAATATACACAGTTTGTTTAGAATAAGGAAGAACTTCCCACCTATAATAACTGAAAATCCTGAAACCATAGAAAAGAAGATTGGTGAATTATGGTTTTTAGGAGTATAGCAAAACAAAATTACCAAAGTTTATAGCACAAGTCACAATGTGTCAAAAGACAAATGATACAGATACTCAAATCACAGGAAACTAGTTTATTCCAAGTTGAAAAGGTCATTGGAAATTAGGGGGGAAAAACTGATTAGACTGGACACTAGTAGCTCATGCCTGTAAATCCTAGCCATCAGGAAGCTGAGATCTAAGGATTACTTGAAGTTGATAAGTCAGGAAACAACCATCAAAAAAAAACAGAAGTAGAACTATGTCTCAAGTGGTAGGGTACAAGCCTTAAGCAAAAAAATCTCAGGGACAGCACCGGGGCCTGAGTTCAAGCCCCCGTACTAGCACACTAAATAAATAAAAATAAATAAACCTTTTTACAGTTTATGTCAGATAGGGAGAAATTGGCATGACTGTTCATATGTGTTGTTTCTACATAAAGAAATTCTGTAAAATGTATAAAGCAGGATAGGAAAGAAGGGAAGGAATGGAATAGATGGACACATATTGGATGAAGATCATATAAGTGTCTTGTTTAAAATAAGAAAAAAAATAAAAAATAATTACGTTGTCAGCAGGCACTGGCAGTATCTATAAATGACCTGAGATCTTTGGCGTAGGCCATCATAAAAGAGCCAGTCCATTCAATTAACAGATGTCCAGCTGACTGGCTTCTAGCTGCCCCAGTGAGTGGCCAGATTTCTAATATACGTACAGATGCTCTTTGCTGTTAGACCACAGTGTATGAATAAAGCTCATACATGTTGGTTACCTAATAAGTAATATTGCTTATTATGCCAAATATAAATCTGCTGCATTAAAACAAGCAGATATGTACCTCTGCAAAACAGGAAGCCAAACGAAGAAAGTAAAATATTTTATGATCTCTAACATATAAAAAAGTTTAAGAAAATGAACCATACTGAACATCTTCATCTCCAAATCATCGTTACCAGTGTGTTAAATTATAGTACCAAAATCTATTCACTTTCCATTTGCATCTGATTCATCATTGCTCTAATTTTTAATGTTCTTAAACATTACCTGTGGAAGCTGTTAAAACCCCAGTAAGTGCTTTTGCATACCCAATTAAATGCCCAATTACCAATTTTAGGCTGTTGACTTGTATTTTAAAATGAAATGAACCTAGCTCTGCCTCTGAATTGTTAATGGATAGCGGATCTCAGGGAAAATGATACTAAATGTTCTTACTCAGAAACCTCATTCCTAGAGTTTTAAGTAGGAACACATCATTTTTGCTTTTACATCCAACCCCAGGTGCTGCCTACACTTATATGGGCAGCTCTATCCTTTCAAGAGACGGAATAAGATTGAGGGCAAACAGGAGTTGTCAGAGCCTGGGCAGCAATGCTGGAGTAATTTCCTTTTCAGGAGAATAATCATGCCTTTTTATTAAGGCCAGGAAACAAGACCAGGAAGCTTGGTGTTCTGCTCTTGAATATAAATATATAATTAACAAAATTACTTCCTAAACATTTATTTTGAACATAGAGGAGTATCCAGGATTCTTGGCCAGGATATGAGTTGTCTTAAGATTTAGCCTAGGTCAAGGCAATCTAAAAGAAACCATCTGCTCTCTGATTGGCTTTCTTTCTGTAAACCTGGTTTTTCTCAGTTAGTAGGACCCATCCTTTTAGTTATGGACGCACCAGAGTGGTCTGAGCCATGAATCATATATTCTTTGCTTTGCTTTCCTTGATCCTTATTAGCCCATTGTCTTCCTTCTGGCCAACGCTGAAATGATTACCTCTTCTCATAAAGAAATTAACCTGAATCCCTCCAAAACCCCACCTTACTACTCTTCCTCATTCCACTCTATATCTCCTTTCTCTCCTTCAGATGGCTAATTACTTGTTTCCTGGTAGTAAGTACTTATCATAGTATTTGTCATAGATAGCCTCTATCTCTGTTTTAGCACTCAGAGACTTGCTATTTTCCTTCTGAGATATATTCTTATTGAGAAGAATCACCTTTCCTAATTCCCATCCCTCTCATTCATCTCCCTTTCCACATCATTTTTCCGTCACTGTACGCACAATAAATATTTGTTGAGTGAATGTTATTTAGGCCTTTAGATTTTTCCAGAAGGAAAAAAAAGTCACACTGCTTTATAATTCAAGTACTGGCAGTTTAAATTCCTCTTAAGTGAGACCAAAAGTTAACATAATGTTCTCATAGTCAGCTATGATTCGCTCCAGGGGAGTTTATAGAAATTATGAGCAAAACATTTTGCCACTCCCAAATGAATAGTTTTCTCATACTATGAAGTTCCCTTCCGCCAGGAGCTCTGCACTTGCCTCTCTCACCCCAGCAATTCACTAGCCATGCAAAGGGAAATGGCAGGGCTAGCAATCTCTTTAAGAATCTCACATGAGTCTCAGAACAATGACTGGCTGTAAGGAATTGAAGATATTCTTCGTATATTGAACATTTAAAAACAAATAGATATTTCACATGGTCTGCCTTTATTTGGAAAGATATACCTTTCTGTTATGATTTGTGAAGTGCTTTGCTCTATTGGTTTTTCATTAGATTACCAAGGCATGTAGGCCTGAAAGAATGGATATCCCAGAATGTGGCATGCACTTTTAAATGTTAAAACCATATGGAACTCATCTCATCCATAGTGTCTAGTTCTGCTGTACAAATGATAAAATTCAGACTCGGGAAAGACATTTGTTTGAAATGCCCATAGACAGGTTAGCATAATGGACCCAAGAATCCCATTTCCCCAACCTCCAGCCCAGCTTAGCCTCGCTTTCTTTTTCCCTCCTCCTCCTCCTTCCCATCACTTCCTCCCTCTTAGAATCTTTACTGCTGCTCAGCAACAGTCTATTTAATGGGCATAGGGTTCAATCTCCGCGTATAGAAGGGATTGCTTCATTTTTAGGCCAAATCCAATGCCATTAATGTTATTTTTATACATTATATAGAAGAGAAACTATGGGATGATTTGATACCTGAAACAGGAAGGAATGTTACCATTCTCTTAGGGGACAGTGAATTGATCTGTAATTCTGTAAAAACCCAAGTGCATAGTGCTGGGACCCTGTACAAAGGGATCTTTCTAAAGGTCCCAGCAGGAAGTATTTTCTGTATTCTCACATAAACCTCAGCTTACTTTATTGTTTCAGCAAATAACTTTTGTCTCATATCTAAAACCAGCCACTAATTAACTTTGTCCTTTGAATTAAGATGACTAGCACCTACCCCCAAACACAAGAACTATACTAGCTTTCTATCTGGTTTATACTTTGGCAGACAAATTCCATTGATGGTAAGGGAGAGTTTGGATTCTGATTGTATCTCTTCAGAATCTTTTATACATGCATAGGATAGCACCTATGGCATAATGAGACTTGTTTCTGTGGTCAGAACAGGGCAGGAAGCTTTCAACACTCCAATTTTGAACAGACTTGAACAACTTTCTATGGAAATGTTGGCTAGAAATAAATTCTATTATAGTTCAAACCTGAAATGGGGGTGTTAGCACTGTACATCAGGATCTGTCTGACCATCCCTTTCATGCTCCTGACTTGTGAATTTGACATACGGCCCACATGCCCTCTTGACCCAGCCTCTAACCCATTTCAGACCATTGGCCAGAAAAAAGAAAGGAAGAAAGAGACAAAGAGAGAAAAAGAAATTACTGAGGACAAAGGAAGCGTTTTCCCTTTTTTTTTTTTGTCGGTGGTGGGGCTTGAACTCTGGACCTGGGCACTGTTTCTCAGCTCTTCAGCTCAAGGCGAGTGCTCTACCACTTGAGCTACAGTGCCACTTGAGTGTTTTCCCTTTTAAATTGCCATTACTGAAGGTTTGGAAGCTCTAATTTGGACTACTGAGTGTATGCTAATTTTTGTTTGTAATTCTACAAGTCCTTTTTGTAAAATCTCGTTTATAGCCAGAGAATTGATAATGGAAGACTTTGGCCCCTGTACACTAGCAAAATGTGGATCCTTGTCTACCTAACACAGATGCAGGTACGGTGATCTGTGGATCGTTGGGCACCGAAGGTACCTAGGAGTTCAGGCAGATATGGCCAGTGTTTGTTATGTTTGGATGCTGTTCCTGTGTTCTTCCTCCACACCCTCATTGTTCTCAGCAGTGGGGAAAGAACCAAGCAGAGGGTAGACTTTCATCTGCAAAATGAATCTTCTTACAAAGTCCTCAGAGGGAGAGAGTTACTGGTCATGATCCAATACAAAGGAAGAAAAACAAATGTTGAATTCAAAAAAGCAGTGACCTTTCCTGTACTTCCTTCTCTGGGACACCATGATGGCTTGGGTCCAGAGATAGGTGTCACTGTTTCACTGTCCATTTCAAGGCAATCACACATGAGCAATTTCTGCCTCTACTTTCTTCCTGTCAAGAATGTGGATTTTCAGCACTTTGGGAGAATTGTATTTAGTATTTACTCCTTTCTAAGGGTTTCGTTTCTTCATTTGCTTCAAGCTTCCCTTTAAAACATATTTTTCTCAGACAATCTTTCTGGCTCTGCTAGCTGGTGGAACCCCCTATTAGAACTGAAATATAACTAATATCTCTTTCTTGATATGTGTGTGTGTGTGTGTGTGTGTGTGTGTGTGTGCGTGCGTGTGTGCCAGAGAGAGGAGAGAGAGAGAGGGAGAGAGAGAGAGAGAGAGAGAGAGAGTCAGTACTGGTGCTTCAACTTCAGGGCCAAGGTGCTGTCCTGAGCTTTTTTTTTTTTTTTGGCTCAAGGCTGGCACTCTACCACTTGAGGCATAATTCTACTTCTGGATTTTCTGGTGGTTAATTGGAGATAAGAATCTCACAGTCTTTCCTTTCTCAGGCTGGTTTCAAATCACAGTCCTCAGAACTCAGCCTCCTGAGTGGCTAGGATTATAGACGTGGGCCATCTGCACCTAACTTCTTGATCTTTTTCCTTCTAAATGAAACTTGAAAACACTTGAGAAGAAGAAGAAGGGACTATATCCTCCTTCACCTAAAGTGCCAATAAGCAATGAAATCATACTGCAATATCATCAGGAAATGTTATCTAACTTCAGAATTATCAGGGTTTGGGGCCTTGTTCTCACTCAGCTTGTTTGCTCTTGGCTGGTGATCTACCATTTGAGCCACACCTCCAGCCTTATTATTTTCATTGAAGATGGGATATCCTGGACTTTTCTGCTGGCTTTGCTATATAGTCCTTCAGCCCTCAGCCTCCTAAGTGATTTTGATTACAGGCATGAGCCACCAGCACCTAGCTTTGAATTTTTGATAATTTGTCACAGTTTATACAAAGCCTAGCTTTGTATTACCCATATGGTTAAAAATGTTTCTAAAGTAACTGAATAGAGAAGTATAATAGTAAGTACAAACGTTTTAACTTAATTAAGAGACACGACAGTTTCAGACCCATCACTTGCTTACGAAGAAAAGGTTCCTTTGTGTTCCTGCAGTTAGATTCAGAAAGTCCTCAAGTGAATGTTATTAAGAAATCCCATGTATGCTTCAGAAAAGGGAGGGAGTGCAGGTTGTATTGGCAAAGAAAGTCTGGGGACAGAGGGAGGATTTAAAGTTGGCATGTGAAGGATGAATTTGCTTTAGATTTTTCAGAAGGTGACCACAAAGGTATTCCAGGCTAAGAAATGATGCCGGCAGCACACAGAGAGGATAACCCTGGTATGTGGATAGCCTGGTATTTTGAGGGACTCAGTCAGAGGAGTGTGGAGTAGAAATGAGGCTGGATAGCTGGAGATCAGATGAACATGAATTACTCAAGGAGAGTTTTGATGATCCACTGTCTTGCACTGTTTAGAGTCAAACCTTTATTTTTCTAGAAATTGGCTCAAGAACTTATTCTTGAATTATCAGAGCTTCGGAGTGGATTCCTCACCATAATTGCATCTTCCACTTGTGACAAGAAGATAATTTACAACAGGGTTAAGGATTTACACCAAGACTATTTGCACAAACTTCTTTCTAATCATGAGGTTCTGGAGGTGTTGGCTTCTCTTCAAAGAAGCAGCTTTGGCTTTCACTATGTTGGCTCTCACTGTGTCTGGAGTAAGCAATGACATCTCCCCCATTGAACCCTCAGTGTCAGTCTTGACCATCTTCACAGAGGATGAGCATAAGAGAAAAACATCAGTTCTACCCTTATATCAGCATCAGGTTCCAAGTGCCCTTTGTTTTCACTGTGTTAGTCATTTCCTCTAAGTCTGCTTAGAATTGACACAGTTTTGCCAATGCTGTAGGTTTTTTGAGTTCAAATGCCTTTGAACTCCAAAATGTGCAAGCTTTGCATTGTTATCATTGAATGCAGGTATGAATTCCCAACAGCTGGGATAAGTATCAATAAAAAGACACTTGGACTCAGAGAGACAAACCACATGTTTTTTTCTCATACATGGAAATTAGATGTAAATTATAAGCATGTATCAAAACTGAAAAAAAGACATCAGTAACAATAGCTTATTACTATACTAATCATTTTTGACTGGCAAAAATAGATTTGTATTCCCAGGCCCAAAGGAGTTTTCATCATTCTTTTATTTTTTTATTTTGTACTTTATTCATGAATGCACCTTCTTGCAGACTTATTTGGGCTTCAGACTTCTTATGCATGCTAGAGAGTACACAGGAATCTACTTTGATTATAGACTAAAATCTGAAGAATTTTGTTGGAATCTTGGTTCACTTTCTCTGTTTCATACTGATAGTTTCTGGGTACTCTTCCTTCTTAACCCAAATACTAGTACCCCTCAATAGTAAGGTATACCAAAGGTTTATCTAAGGCTAATTAAGAAATTACTGGGGGCTGGGAAGGTGGCTCAGTGGTAGAATGTTTGCCTTGCATGGATGAGGCCTGGGTTTGATTCCTCAGCACCACATAAGCAGAAAAGACCAGAAGTGGTGCTGTGGTTCAAGTGGTAGAGCACTAGCCTTGAGCTATTGCTGAGGGACACCCAGGCCCAGAGTTCAGGCCCCACAACCAACAAAAAAATAAAAATAAAAACTAAAAAATTACTGGACAAGTCATATAGCTCATGGTTTTAGAAGTCAAATACAAGGAAAACATGGTATAAATTCACACATGTGTGGGAAATCTGATATACTAAACCTTTAATGAAACAAGGAGAATGCACTCAAGGGTTGGTAAAGACTCAGGCAGAAGGACTGGGGGTGTGGTAGATAAGAGTTTTACAGATAAGAGTCTCATCTCAAGTGGTAGAGTTCTTGCTAGGCAAGATCTAGGACCTGAGTTCAAATCCCAGTACAGCGAAAAAGTGAACAAATAAACATTTAGGTCTCATGGTGGCAGTTTCTTTTTTTCTTGAATTTTTTATTTTCAGCACATTAAACTTACTCATAAAAACAATTTTTCTTTTTCAACAAAGTATAAAACATAAAAACCCCCAAAACAGAATAATTGATATTTACAATTCAAAATCAACTTAGAATATTAAATATTTACAGAACTATATCTTTTAAAAGTATTTATAAAGCTACATGCAATCTTATTGAATTGACAAAAGAATGGCTCAAAAACAGGAGGATTTTCCTTCATTCCTAAAAACAAATGTCCAGTAGAAAGGGAAAGGGTTCGATCTAGGTACCAAAGCCTTACTTTGTGTGTGCATAGATTGAACCGGCTCCCCAAGGACTCCCCTCTATTCATGCAAGGCTGCATCAGGAACTAGGGGGGCACTGCCCCTGGGTTAGCAAGACAGTGACCTGGACCTTTGACCTTGGTGGCAGTTTCTTTAAAGTCCCTTTCCCTGGTGAGTGAGGTGAGCTTTTTGATCCAGGGTCCTTTGCAATGATATTTGAGTGCAGCTTTGCTTTAGGGCAGATACTAGTGTCTGAATTAGTGATCCTAACATGCAAAAATGTTGATCCAGCTGGGCGTTGGTGGCTCATGCCTGTAATCCTAGCCACTCTGGAGGCTGAGATCTGAAGATCATGGTTCGAAGCCAGCCCAGACGAGAAAGTCCCATAAGACTCTTTTATCTCCACAAAACTGGAAGTGGCACTGTGGCTCAAGGGTTAGAGCGCTCTCCGTGAGCTGAAGAGCTCAGGGACAGCACCCATGCCCGGAGTTCAAGTCCCAAGATCAACAACAAAATGTTGATTCATTCTTCTCACTAGCCCTCGAAGTACCAACAGTAGTGGGCTTTGTCAGGCCAGCAGCAGTACAGTACACAGGTCATACTCTGAAAAGGGCATATTTGCTTCCGCAGCTAGTAAATATCCATCTGGTTGCTGAGTTGTGAGTGTTTTGTAACCTTTGAGTCCACTGCAACATCATCTCGCACATTCCCAACATTCAGCGCTGCAGACCAAGATCGATAGTCCATTTTCATCTTCCTCATGGAAGTTATTCAGACCACCAATCCCATTCACAGACAGACTTTGTGCCACATCTTGTATCCTCCCACTTTCAACAGCCTGTCCCCCAATACTCAGAGCAGTCATTCAGTGCTCAGCTACTGATGCTTGCTAGATTCAAGAACTCTGACAGATAATTCACTGGGCTTGGAAGGGGAGTGGAGACTAGAGTAAGGAATGGAAGGAAAAGCCTTGTTGCAGTATAAAATTGTTTAGAGAGGACAGGAAATAATTTTTCTCCCTCAAGGAGTTCAAAGTAGACTTTCCTGCTATGCAAAAACAGTGACCAAAGAACACAATGAGTTACAATGTGTTGGCATGGCTTGTAGAGAAAAAAATAAGTTCATAATGTCAATTTAAATTTTCCTCTAATCTTGCTGGACACTGACAGCTTACACCTATAATCCTAGCTTATCAGGTGGCTGAGATATGAGAATTGAAGCTAGCCCAGGCAGACAAATCCAAGATACACTTATGTTCCGTTAACCAGCAAAAAGCCCAAATGGTAGAGGTCCATTTGAGTGAGTGGAAGAAGCCAAGTGAAAGCAAAGTTCAAGTACCAGCGCTCACGTGTGTGTGCGCACATGCACACACATACACAAACACACACACACACACACACACTCAAACACAAATACACAGGTCCTCTATTCTTTTTGAGAATGTGGCAGAAGAATGGACCTGTAAACCTTCATGGTAGATAACAGATGACCATAGGCATGTAGCATCACAGTTTTAAAAAACAAGGTGGGATTTAGACCAATCTTGTGATCTGTTTGGCATTTTGTGATGCATTTTAAACTATTCTACTCAGATATGCCACTGTGTCTGAAAAGGGAATGTAGAGCTCAGCCAGGTCAGTGGAGGACCATGAAGTGGTGGTGATGTGTTGAGGGTGGTACCCTATATAGGAAGCTGAATCAACTGAGAAGGTCTTAATGCCAGAAAAAGAAAAAAGAAAAAAACCTGGAAACCACTAAATAACAACTTTCAAGAATGAGGAAATATGAAAATGCAAATGACCGTAATCAAATGTTGAAAGGAGTTTCTTGTCAATGAGGCTTTTTAACTATTGGCATGAATTGTGAATTACTTTTATGGGAATAAGAGACGTTTGAAGAAATATCTATATAATGAAATTCAGAAGGTAAGACATGGAAGAGAGAATAAGCCTCTTGAGATAGCTTAGCTCTCTAATTCTGTATTACCTTGATTACATGGGCAGAAGGGCAGACCATAATGTAAAATTGGTTAAGTGAACTTTAATTATGTCAAATTGGTTGACATAATTCAGATCAGCTGAACAGAATTTTTACTTCTACATTGGAAGAATACAAATCATTGCTTCTGAAGAAGGCAATGGGAGCTATAGTTCGTAATGTTTTATTGATCTGTAGACCTACACATCTGATCTCTAAGTCTAGTTTTAAAACTAATATTGCAGCCTGGCACTGGTAGCTCACTGTAATCCTAGCTACTCCGAAGGCTAAGATCTGAGGATTGTTGTTTGAAGCCAACTGGGGCAGGAAAATCTGTGACACTCTTATCTCTAATAAACTACTTTAAAAAAGAAGCTGGAAGTGGAGCTGTAATTTAAATGGTAGAGAGCTAACCTTGAGCAAGAAAGTTCAGGGACAGTGCTTAGGTACTGATTATTTCAAGTCTCAGGACAGGGGTACACAACACACACACACACACATACACACACAATAATAATAATAATAAAACTAATATTTCAGGTTAGCCTGCAATAAACACAAAGACTGATTTCTGCCTCCAATATTCAGTCAAAATAAACTAAAGTTGGAACTGGATACTGGTTGCTCACACTTATAATCCTAATTACTCAGGAGACTGAGAGCATGATTCAAAGGTGACCTAGGCAGAAAATTCCATGAAATTCTTATCTCCATTTAACCAGTAAAAATCCAGACGTGGAGCTGTGAGTCCATCAGGAGACTTACAGCTTTGAGTGACAGAGCTAAGGGAAAGAGCCTAGGCCCTGAGGTAAAGCCTCAGTACTGCATAAATTAATTAATAATTACATATTTGACTAAAGTTGGATACCAAACCAATACTATATGAAGTGTTTGAGGTCCACTAACTAGCTTGAATAAATTTGTTTTCTGCCTGACACAAACCATAACTGTCCATAACACTCCTTAGATACACAGTAACGTAGAGTGAAACTGAGGAACTTACTCTGTCCTGTAGGTTCCAAAAGGCTTCAGAAGTTCTTAGCTCTACCCCTGATCCCCATGGGAACCAAGTTAACTGGCCACCTTGAGGCTTCACTGGTAGCACAGCCTCTACCTTTGTCACATAAACAAACATCTTTGGTCAGTATAGAGACTGCTCTGGCTCAGCTGGGCCTCATCAGAAAAATCTAGGCTGAATACCTGCAGGAGGGGAAAGCTACCTGGAGACAAGCAAGCGGAAGATTAGCCACATCATGAGCAGTTTTAAGGGAGCAAAGGCACTGGCAGTTGTGCCTCATCCCCGTAAGACAGTTTGTCCTCCAATTATATTGCAATTTATGTGGAAATTGTCAGTGGGGAATTGAATAGAGAAATCTGAGCTGAAGACCACTCATCCAGCACCAGAGGTCAGGTGCTTTACTCTTTTTTGTTCTGAATCTGCACCAGACTGTGCCTTGGAAAGACCCCCAGGGATTTTTCTTAGGAAGAAGTCATTTAACACAAGTGGCATCATTTATTTCAAAATTGATGCCTAGGCTGCTACATAAATACTAATGACATGCATAACAATGTGTTCCACCTTGGAATTTGCAGCAAAAGTCATGGCTTTCTGTGCAACAGAGGCAGCTCTTCACCATATGAAAAAGAAATGGGAGTCAGTGTGTTTTCCTATTCTCCCTTCTACCTTTTCCTTAAATGACCCTATAAAGACAGAGAGGGGGAGGGAGGGGGGGGAAAGAGAGAGGAAGGCAGGGAGGAAGGGAGGAAAAGGAAGAAGGAAGGATCCAGTGGGTAAAATATTTCTAACCATAGTCATCAATCAGTGCATATAGCTAACACCAGTTATTGGAAATTGTAGATCCTGAGAGGAGTTAGTGCTTGGCCAACACTTTCATATATAATAATTATGCTAAAAGAAAGTATAACATTCATATGGAGTACATATTGCATGTATAATATATATGTTATATATGTAATGTATGTATGGAATTGCTGGGTCATATATGCATGTTGATTTTCAGTCTATCTTACCTGGAGTTTATCAAGATAAATTTACCTAGCTTTAATTCTCAGTACAGTGTGTGTGTGTGTGTGTGTGTGTGTGTGTGTGTGTATGCCCTCACGCACGCACACGCACTGGTACCAGCACTAAAAACTTGGGGTCTGGGCACTGTTCCTGAACTCTTTTGCTCAAGGGTAATGCTCTATCACTTGAGCCACAGCTTCACTTCCAGTTCTTGTAATTAACTCTAGATAAGATTCTCTCAGACTTTTCCTGTATAGGCTGGCGTTGAACCCCAAATCTCAGATCTCAGCCTACCAAATAGGTAGGATTATAGTAATGAGCCACCAGCACTATTGTTGGTAGTTTTTACTAATGTAATTGACCTTGATTTTAGCCAGAATGCTCACTCTGGATTTTCTCTCTCAATTTGACACCGAAAAAAATGAAGGCAACTGGTTATTAGTGACATCATTTGATTTTATAGAACATCAGTGATGTATGTCCTCATTTAAAATATATGATTGAAAAGTATTGAGTGATAGTGGTGAGGAGATAGCAGATAAATCTGTCTCTGCTTGACTAGTAGTTGTAATTCTACTTGACAGTTTGTGCTTGCTAGGTAATAATAGCTTTGATTTTCTTCAAACTCTAGCGATGTAATATGTTGAATCTCTGGTCCATTGCGTACATTGTCTTACTCTGCCTACTTCAAGGTTTCCCTTCCTCCATCCTTCCATAGCCTACATAGCATCCCTTGGGTCGTTTCATTAACTTTAGGCTTTGCTTAGCAGTGATGCGAATGTCATAGGATGAGAGCACAGTTTAGTACCAAGATGTCTTCACTCAGTGACGAGCAATTACCATCTCCAGAGCTGCAGGTGTTCTACCACTTCTTGGTGCAAAAGATACTTGAGGTCCATGAATGCATCTACAGCTCCCCAAGGCAAAGTATCCTGAGTTTCTACCAAGTATGGCATTTTCCTAAGAAGTATTCTGCTTGGCCTACACTTCAGATATTATGTAATGGGAAAAGACAGTATGAAATTAAAATTCTCTGTCTCACATTATTATTATTTGCATCTATTGAGCATCTTATGGAGAAATTTAATTTATTTTGAAGCAGCTGATTCTTTGATGTCCTATTTTTAATTCTGTATCTTTCTCTCCCAACAATAGATTAAAAATGAAGTTTACATCTTGCTCCAGAATTGTGGAGGCATGAACAGTGGGGCCTTTGTCACTGTACTTAGCGCCTTTTGCTTTCTTCATTGTGTGTTCGAGTAAGTGGCACTGAGCTTCATCTCCTTCTTGAAGTCATTGTGGTCATCATCACTTGCATTTACGTTGTTGGCTTGAGCCTCTCTCTTGTTTCCTAGCTATGTCACATGAACATCCTTTCTGTATAAAATGCAAAGTTACAATAACTAAATATGAATTCTGAGTTTATAATTCATTCTGTTTCCTTTCCTGTTTACCCAAAGTACATGCAAATTGATTTTTTTTTTCTGCAGGCCTATGGTGAATAATCTAAGGAAGTTTAAAATCAAACACAATGGGGAACCTTGGGTGGCTGTCTTTTAAGCCTGAAATCATGTTTTCAATGGGGCAGAAACCCACAGGATTGCTTAAGAAAGATAGTGATAGAAAAAAATTGCAGATATTGTCGCACATGTATTTTGTCATTGTTTCTTTAATCAGCATAAATTAATTGTAAAACGCAATTTACTTCATTGTAATATTTCCATACATATATATATACATATATACACACATATATAATGTATTTTAGTCAACTTTGCCTCTTTGTTTCTTCCTTCCTCTTCTCCTCCATCTTCTTCTCCGTCTTCTTCTCCTCTTCCACCTCCTCTTCTTCCTCCTCTCTTTTATCTTTCCTTCTCCTTCTCCTTCTCTTTCTTCTTCTTCCTCTCTTTCTCTCTCTCTTTCATCATTTTGTGTGTTGTTAGTACTGAGCTTGAACTCAGGGCTTTGCACACTCAACCTTTTTTGTTCAAAGCTGGCCCTCTGCCACCTGAGCCACATCCTTACTTTCAGCTTTTTGCTGGTTAATTGAGATAAGAGTATCATAGACTTTTCTGTCCAGACTGGCTTCAATCTTAAATCCTCAGATTTAAGTTGTGACTTTCTTAATCCCCTTCTCTCCTCTTTTTAACAGTTTTAGTGGCTTTCATAATGCTATTTTCATACATATATATATATATGCCATATGTCAATCATATGTACCCTCCTCATCCTCTACCTCCCTTCTTCCTCACCCTCCTCTCCCTCAGCAGCTCCCCTCATACAATCATATCATAGTATTATTACTTTTAGTGTCTAGAGTCACACTGTAACCCCAAAATTTCTGTCCTCCTGGTATTTTTTGGGGGGAGTCCAGTCGTGGGGTCTGAACTCTGGGCCTGGGCGATGTCCCTCAGCTCAAGGCTAGCGCTCTACCACTTGAGCCACAGCGCCACTTCTGGCTTTTTTTCTTTTTGCTTCTAAGGTGCTGAGGAATCGAACCCAGGGCCTCATGCATGTAAGGCAAGCGCTCTACCACTGAGCCACCTTCCCAGCCCCACTCCTGGTATTTCTGTAACTTCTTGGGTTTTGATCTAGCCACTGTGATTCTCAGAATAACCCTATTTTCCAGTAAGAAAATGCTCCAGTCTTTTGGCTTAATTTTGAAATGGAACAATTCAACCTGAAATAAATTTTTAGTTTCTCTTTGGTAGACACAAGAACTATTCTTTTTTATTAGTCAAATTTTCTTATAGTACTGGAGTTTGAACTCGAAGTCTTGAACTTGCTAGGCAAACACTTTATCAGTAAGCAATTTTCCCAGCTGTTTTTGCTGATAGTTGTTTTTCAAGTAAGGTCTTATAGTTTTGCCTATATAGTCTCATCCATGATCGTTTTAGCTAGGCTACCACCTAAATAGCTGGAATTACAGGGATGTATTAACACACCCAACAGATTATTGAGATGGGGTAATGCTAATCTTCCCCATGAGCCTCAAATCTCTATCTTTCCAGGCTCTATCTCAGTAGCTACAATTATAGGCATCATATAGGCATCATAGCCTGTCCTTCTTTTCTTGAGAAGCAGTTTGTTCACTCACATTTTTATGCATGCATCAATTTATACTTTGTGTCAATTTGTAATACAGACATCATAGTCCTAATTTAGGGAAAGCAGTGGAAATTCAAACCTTCTAGAATTAAGTTTCCTGATTGCAGATGTAATATTTTAATAGTCTAAGATTATGTGTGCTGTACCTGAACCTATCATTAACTTAAAATTAGAATGCCCTTTCAAAATAAAAAATGTACATACTTTCAATTTTCTGGGCATAATTATGAATGAAGAGAAGAAGATAAAATTAGAAAGGATTAGATTATCAAGCTATCAGCAAGATCTCCTGTGTGCCTATAACACTGAAGTTGTACATTCCAAATGAAGTATTGTCTCTTTGATGGTAATTTGAAAATATTAAAAACAAACTGTGACTTCCAGCAGAGGTCCTGTAGGACAGCCGCTTACTCCATTAAGCCTATGGTTGATCATTATCTATTCTTGACCTGGAAGGCAACCTTCTAATAGAATCTTTGCAAGAGATTTTTCATTCTTGTCCCACTGAAAGATTTAGCCAAAGTGTTAAAAAGGAAGATCTTTGCCATATAAATGATTAGCTTTTTTGATATCTCTGAGAAATTTCCTAGACATTTCATTCTTATCATCATCATTTTCATCATCATTTCCACCCCCTCCTCCTCCTCCTCCACCTTCTCTTTCTTTTCCTCCATCTTCTCCTCTGAGCCTTTCTACAATTAAAAAATGACAGTATTGTGTAGTTGGAGATCAACTAACTAGTGATACCAAATCAAGAATCTTATGCAGGGAAAACGTCTTTTGTGCCTAGTCCCTCTGAAGACAGGGAATCTGCTTCCTCATAGACCTGTGCACTGATTCTAAGCCTTCTTTTCCCTTCAGGACCAAGAGAACAGGGAATGTTTCAGGACACTCTTCATCCTCCTCTAATTCCTTGGTATTCAAGATTGAAATGACAACTTTTTTGCTTTTCTTTTAAATAAAAAATATTAAATAAAAGTACCTATAAAATCAAAGCAAGGGATATGTGGCAAGTAATTATTTTGCTTTTATACTGAATATTTGTTCCATTTAAATATTTTGATGAGATAAGTACATTTATATGGAGGCAAAATTCATATTCTTTTGGAGTACCTGGGTCTTCGTGTTCCCAGCCCTCTAAATGGCTGAGGAAGGAGGATCGCAGATTCAGGAGCAACTTGGACTACATAGGGAGAGGCTATCTCAAAAGAAAATCATAAAACATCAGATTTAACAATACCTAGGGTCCTGTGAGAATCTGTCCACAGAGTTCCCAGTAGTTAATATGGGAAGGAGGAAACAAGAGATAGGTAAGTCTCTAAATTATAACACACTTTTGGAAACAGTATGAGAAGCAAACCAACACATCCCATGTACAGCCCATCAGGTTCCATTTCCAACTAACTATAACAGAGAAGACATTTCTCTATTCCGAAAGCATTTGAGCTGATGGCCTGTGCTTCTAGCTTTATAAGCATTCATCCAACTCACCTGATAAAACTGCTGATGCAGTGCGAATCTGAAATTTTGTTCTCAGGCATATTGTGAAATCCACCTAGAATGATCAGGTGTTAGAGTTGAAAAGAGCTATACACAAACCCGTTCCAAATAATCATCTCTCACCTTGGTTGCTTCCACTCCAGTTCCAGTTGAGCACCCAGATGCCACACTCAACTATACTTCTGTTTTCTGAACCCACAGTGCGGAAGATATTTCTGTGTGTGTGTGTGTGTGTGTGTGTGTGTGTGTGTGTGTGTGTGTGTGTGTATGTGTGTGTGTGCGTGCACGCGTGCATGTTTTTCAGTCATCTCTGTCACAACCAAAAAACAGCACTGACTGATAAGACTGTGTGAACACTGGGTTTGGGGATGGTTGTTTTTTATTTTTTTCTACTTGCTCCAAATTGTTTATGTTTACCAACAAACTTGAAATAAAAATGCCTGGCCATTAGATTGCAACTGAGCAGAGAGCTGACACATTCACCTTCATTCAAACTATGAAATTTTAAGGAATCTAAAGAACACATATGTGATAAAGTCTGCATTTTAGTCGTCTAGCATTAGTAACAAACTGTCCTGTGAATGATTTTGTTTTTGATTTACAAAATCGCCCACCTATGTAGTAAGGTTATTAGTAAAAGTTCCATATTAACAAGACAAGGTTGTCTACTCTCTTCACTCCTCTTCAGTTTAATATTAGAATGCCTA
Organism: Dipodomys ordii; assembly: GCF_000151885.1. Classification (NCBI taxonomy): domain Eukaryota; kingdom Metazoa; phylum Chordata; class Mammalia; order Rodentia; family Heteromyidae; genus Dipodomys; species Dipodomys ordii. The sequence goes on from NW_012267300.1 coordinate 4,340,633, forward strand.
GCTATAGCAGTTAAGACAGGATGCAAGGATCCAAATAGGGAAAGATGAAGTAAAACTCTCCCTTTTTGCAGATGACATGATCTTGTACTTAAAGAACCCCATGGACTCTACTCCCAAGTTACTCGAGCTGATTTGAAACTTTGGCAAAGTAGCAGGGTATAAAATTAACCCTCAAAAATCAATGGCTTTTCTGTATGTCAATAATGAGAAAAGTGTGGCTGAAATCAGGAAACAACTCCTTTTGTAATAGCCCAACAAAAAATAAAATACCTAGGAGTTAACTGCAGAAACAACACCAGATGGATCAAAGACCTCAAAGGAAAAGCAGACACCCTGAAAACATTACAGGAAGGAATAGAAGAAACTCTAGGGCTCCTTGGCATAGGTCAAGTTTTTCTTAATGAAGACCCAGAAACACAACAAATCAAAGAAAGTTTGGACAAATAGGATTGCATGAAACTGCAGAGCTTCTGCATGGCAAAGGACATTGCTAGCAAGAGCAATGGAAAGCCCACAGATTGTGAGATCTTCACTAACCATACAACAGACATGGGCTTATATCCAAAATACATTTGGAACTCAAAAAATTAAATCCCCAACAACAAATCCTCAAAAGAAACAACCACCTGATTAATAAGTGGACTAAAGACTTAAAGAGAGACTTCTCTAAAGAGGAAATAAGGATTGCCAATAGACACATGAAGAAATGCTCAACTTCTCTATCCACAAAAGAAATGAAAATCAAAACAACATTGAGATTTGACCGCATCCTAATTGGAATGGCTATAATCAAGAAATCTAATAAGAGATGCCAGAGGGGGTGTGGCCAAAAGGGAACCCTACTGCATTGTTGGTGGAAATATAAATGTGTTCAACCACTCTGGAAAGCAGTATGGAAGTTCCTCAGAAGACTACAGATAAAGCTCCCCTATGACCCAGCAATTCCACTTTAGGGCATTTACCCAAATGATCACAAACAAGGCCATAGTAAAGCTACCAGCATAACTGTTTATTGCAGCAATATTCACCATAGCTAAGATAGGCGCCAACCCAGATGCCTCTCAATAGATGAATGAATCGAAAAAATGTGATACACACACACACACACACACACACACACACACAATGGAATTCTATGCCTCTATCAGAAAGGATGACATCGCTCCATTTGTTAGGAAATGTAAAACTTAGAAAAAAATTTATTAAATCAAGTAAGCCAGACCCAAAGAAACATAAGCCCCAATGTTTCCCTTATTTGTAATAACTAGTATATGTCTAGGATAATCTTACCAGACAAGCAGAAAAGGTCAAAAGCTATGTACATATGACCACATAAAATGATGCTCAGCGAAATGAACCTCAAAATAGGGACACAAGAGATTTTATCTTTGTTGCTGTTTTTTTAATGTACTTATAATGTACTATGTGATTTTTTTGTTTCTTTTGTATGTTCTTCCCCCATGGTATAACCCCTGTTGTCACTGTATTTGATTCCTGTGCCCTGAATCTTGTAGATACACTTTTCTAATTTGAGGAGGAGAAGCGAAATAACAAAATACTGAAATAAGGATACAGGTTGACCCATTGTAACAATGAGATGTATAAGACACTATATTGAAAACTAACTTCACAACTTGTGGGGGAGGGAGGAGTTGGGGAAGTGGGGAAGGGATAGTAGGGAAAAACAAAGGAGGGGGTAACAATGCTCAATAGGAAGTGTACTCATTACTCAGTAACTGTAACCCCTTGTACAGTATCTTTACAATAAAAAATATTTTAAAGAAAGAAAAAGTTCCATGTGAAAGGAGATGTTAACTGTTAGTAAATGTGCAATACCCATGAAACAAGGGATATAAAATTGGCCAGTAATTATTTTATCTACTGAGTATTTCCCTTAAAATATTTTAAAGCTGGGATAAGTATCTTAGACAAAACCAAGTTTCTTTTAAGAGTAGTTGAGAGATTATCTGTGAATAAGATCATGGGAACAATTGTGGGACATTTGGAAAACAGTACTCTCTCAACTAATGGTCCTTGAAATGGAAGATCCACTCAGTACTATCTACAGAGAAGGAGCCATTCTCTAGTTTGTTACATGTATGTAACATATATTTCTGGCTCTCCTAATCCTTCTACCCCATTGAATTGCTGCATGCAAGACAAGATTTGATAGATTAGGCAGTGGCTGGCTTGTTTTTGTTATTGTTCTTTGAGCTACTTAATTAAGTAGCTCATTAAGTAGCTCAAGTAAGCCTCAAGCTCAAGATCCTCCTGCCTCAGGATTCCTCTGGAATGTTAGGATTACAGGTGTTCTGGATTATTTAGTTAAATAGATTGTTCTAATTGGGAACAATCAAGGTCAGTGATTTTGGTATATGGTGAGAAAACAAGAAGCCACATTTTGAGAGGCCAAATTGTTAGAGCTTTTATTGGAATACCAGCAGTCTGCAGATAGACTTCTGAGACAAAGATCTTCAGCCCAGAAAATACACTGTTAGAGATAGCTAGAACGTCTATAAAATGTACTATATGATTTTTTTGCTTCTTTTGTATGTGCTTCCCCCGCGGTACAACCCCTGTTTTCATTGTATTTGATGTCAGTGCCTTGCATCTCCTATATGCATTTTTCTAATTTTGGGAGGGGAAGGGAAATAACAAAATGCTGAATAAAGATACAAGTTTACCCATTGTAACAATGGGATGTACAAGATACTATGTTGAAAACAAACTTTACAACTTGGAAGGGAGGGAGGAGTTGGGGAGGTGGGGAAGTAAGGGATGGTGGAGGATAAACAAAGGAAGAGGTGACAATGCTCAATAGGAAATGTACTCATTACCTTACTCATGTAACTGTAACCCCTCTCTACACTATTTTTACAATAAAAAACATTTAAAAGAAAGAAATACAGTTTGAATACACTGTTAGAAAACTGAGTGATGAGGGCTGGAGAGGGAAGAAAGAACAGAAATACAATACCAACAAACTAGACAAACTCCAATGGAGAGTTGAAGTGGGACACCATGTTGACCGAGAGGAGCACTAGAAGATATGGAGATGTGAACACAGAGACAGGAGGCATGGTGTACCTGCACCTGAGCTGGTCTGGGCCTAACTAAGGGCAGTTCAGGAAGCAGGGTCACACTAAGCTTGAGAGTTCACAACCCAAGTTTGGCAGATCCAGTAACCTATTGTCCAAGTCCCCACCCCTGCCTCTAGGAATTCAGGCATGCCCATCACCTGGGAGGTGAGACTTAGGTGCCTTTATCTTGAATACAAGATAGCACCAGTTAAACCCAATTCCCTCTATCTATCACCAGGCCAAGATGGAGCCAGTTACATTCAACATCCCTATTTCAATTTCTGTCAGTAATTAGTCAAGTTATGATTTTATTTTTATAAACTATCTTATGGACATGTTTTTTTTTCTTTTTTCTTTTTTTTTTTTGGTCAGTCCTGGGTCCTGAATTCTGAGCCTGGGCACTGTCCCTCAGCTCTTTAGCTCAAGGCTAGCACTCTATCACTTGAGCCACAGCGCCACTTCCGGCTATTACTGCTTATGTGGTGCTGAGGAATAAAATCCAGGGCCTCACGCATGCTAGGCAAGCACTCTACAACTGAGCCACCTTCCCAGCACTTGGACAGGTATTTTTAAAAGATATTTTTAGCTGGCACCCGTGGCTCATGTCTATAATCCTAGCCACTTAGGAGGCTGAGACATGAGAATCACAGTTTGAAGTCAACCATGGCAGGAATGTCCATGAGATAGTCTTTTTTTTTTTTTTTGGTCTGGTCATGGGGCCTGAACTCTGGGCCTGGGCGCTGTCCCTCAGCTCTTCATCTCAAGGCTATCACTCTACCACTTGAGCCACAGCACCACT
>NW_012267300.1:4344561-4369178 GCF_000151885.1 Dipodomys ordii
TTTTTTCTTTTTGCTTATGTGGTGCTGAGGAATCGAACCCAGGGCCTCATGTATGCAAGGCAAGCACTCTACCACTGAGCCACCTTCCCAGCCCCATGAGATAGTCTTATCTCCACTTAAGCACCAAAAATGCCCTAAGTAGAAACGTGGCTGAAGTGGTAGAGCGCTAGCCTTGTGGGGGATAAAAAGAAATTCAGAGACCATGCCCAATCCCTGAGTTGTGAGTTCAAGCCCCAGGACTGGTGTACACACAGAAAAAGATACCTTTACAGCATTAGTTGGTAAAGATACCACACCACTTGTGTTAAGATGGCAGTGATACTCTGGACATAATACTTCCTTTTTCATTTTAATTTATGGTTATTATGAAGATGATGTCCAGAGCGGTTACAGAAACATAAGTCAGGTAATGAGTACATTTCTTTTTGGACAATATTACCCCCTTCCCTTGCTCTCTCCCAGTTTTTCTCTCCTGTACCCATCAACAGGTTGTATAGTTCATTTTCAACATAGTGTCTAGTGAGTACCACTACTGCATTTGTTCACCATTTGTCTCACTATTTTTGTGACCTCCCCTTACCCTCTCAAAGACAAATAAACAAGACAAAAAGGAAACCAAAACAACAAAGAATAAAACGTCTTTGTTTCCATTTCCTGGAGTTCATTTTGATAAATATTATTTGGGACATAAAACTTTCTATCACTATCTTTTAACTATACAAGCTGTAGGAGCAAATCCACATGAAGGTTAAAGACAAGACATGAAGCCATTCTGTATGTAGGTACAATGGCAAAACAACTGGATTTGTAGACTTCCATACTTTCACCTGCCTCTCATGCCAGAACAGGAAGCAATGGCTTCTGGTAGATGTGTGTGACCCCAAAGCATTAAGCTACATACCCCAGAACTTACCTACTGAGTTCCAGTACAATGCTACACTCAGGGAGTAGCCACTTCTGGTTGATTTATTAGATCTAAAATATTGTCCATATGGCAGTAGTCAATAACACCTGTCTTTACTTGCCAGTTACCTGGTTTACCTAAGAATAGATCTCAGATGCCAAGTTCTTTTTAGTTTGAAATTAATACTATTTCTATTTTAATTGTGGATTCTTTTTACATTCCTACTGAAGAAAAGTGAATCGTGGATCTCATATCTTTAAGTTATTTTGTCTTTCATGGATTTATTTAAGTAAAAAAAAAACGCAAGTGTAGTTGAAGGGAAATATTAAGGAAATAACAGTTCAGGAAACTATAAAAATCACAGCAAGCAGTATCATTAAAAAGAAATGATTCAATTAATCCTTAATGAGCCCCGCATGCCATATAAAATGTGACATTTGACATTGTAGCAAAAATTTATATGAAAGAGAAGTGGGTTTGAAGTACATCATTTAAGTTTGAGTTTTCCAATTATAGCATGACAGGCAAATCAGCTCTTTCTCTCAGTCTCCTTGTCTACAAAATAGTGGTAGGATAATAACAATAATTCTGTCTCTATAACACAGAGGTTGTCAATGTTAAAAGAAAAAACTGAAACTATATCAAAGACATAGTTAAAATATTTTAAAATACATTCTATTTTTAAGTATAAGATTTTATATCACAAACATAAGAAGTAGTAGATTTATGTGGTAGTTTATACACAAATATTCATAGCTCTCTCAGGGAAGCAAACGTTAATATTTTATCCAAACTTGAACCTGTTTTGTTTTGATTGTGTTTGTTGGAGTTTGGTTTGGCTTTGGTACTGGAACTGAAGTCTAATGTTCACGTTTGCTAGGCAAGTTTTCTGCCATTTGAGCAATACTTCTAGTCCTTTTACCTTTAATTTGTTTTTCAGATATAGTCTCATATTTTTGCCACTGTTGGCCTGGTACCATGATCCTTCTTCTTCTTCCTGGGTAGCTAAGATGACAAGATGAACCACCACATTTCTCTTGTTTTGGAGAGGGATCTCACTAACTGCTTTTCTGAGCTCTCCTTGAACCATTATCTTCCTACCTCTGCCTTCCAAGTAGGGGGAATTACAGGCATGTACTACCATGTTGGCATGAACTTGGTTTTGAAATGAACATTGTCCCATGAAAGAATTGTACTTGGGAACTACTTGGATAAAGTGATTTTGAAAATATCTTTCTGTGAAGTTCAGCTACAAGCTGAAATCTAAATAGTAAAGAAGAGGCAGCTATGGAAAACAAGGAAGAGGACATTTCTTGTTGTTGTTTTTAAATTTTTATTGTGAAGGTGATACACAGAGGGGTTGCAGTTACATAAGTCTGTTATTGATACATTCCTCTTTGAACAGTGTTATCCTCCCTCATTTTCAGGGAAGAAGAAAGTAGGGAAGAAGAAGTGGGACAAAGGGTAAACTAATTCAGCAATAAGACTCACTAGACATTAAGTTGGAAATAAAGTATACAACTTGGTGGGGGGGGGAGGAGTCGGGTGGGAAGAGGGCATTTCTTATGTCCGGTTCTGGGGCCTGAACTCTGGGCCTAGGCGCTGTCCCTGCGCTCTTCAGCTCAAGGCTAGCACTCTACCACTTGAGCCACAGTGCCACTTCCGGCTTTTTTTAAAAATTTTTTCTGCTTATGTGGTGCTGAGGAATCGAACCCAGAGCCTCATGCATGCAAGGCAAGCACTCTACCACTGAGCCACCTTCCCAGCCCCGGAAGAGGGCATTTCTATGAAGGCATTTCTCTGTGTGTGCAGAGGGACTTGAGTAGGAAGATATTGCTATTCAGAGGAGCAAAAGAAGCTAAAACTTGGTGGACAAAAAATGTGGAATGAAATGAACTTAGAGAGACTTTTGCAGGTTAAGTGACCTGTATTTTATTCTAAAGGCTTTGGAATGGCACTGAGTTCCTCCTGTATTTAAGTTCAATTGGACAAGCTGATCCCAGTCCCATTTGTAGAAGATTGTGCAAGTTCCTAGACAGAATGAATGATGCACTGCCTGCCATATGTCTACCTCCCACAGCTTCCCATATTTCTCAGCTGACCAATAATGTATCACTTATCCTTCAGCTATACTTCAGGATCTTTTGTGTAATTATTACTCTGCTCCCAAGTTCTTGGTTAAAATTATAACTTAGTTTGCACACAAAACCTAGATGTTCCGTAAATATTTCCTAAATGGGTAACTGTATATATATGTTCAGCAGTTTTCAGCAATCAGTATGCCTCAGAAAGAAGTGGGAAGACAAAATGTGTGTGTGTGTGTGTGTGTGTGTGTGTGTGTGTGTGTGTGTGTGTGTGTCAGGGGTACACCCCCGAAGGATCCTAGTCTCAATGTTCAGTGAGTGTGCTGTAGCAACTCCTAGGTGGCTCTGGTGTGCAGTCAGAGGTGAGCGTCGGGGAATGCCCTGAATCTGGGTGCTCTGAAATATTACCTACAGCCTTCGAAATGCCTGATAGCTGCCTATCCTTCACAGTTATTAAATGTATTACACAAATGTCCCCATTGAATAGCCCTTAAAGTCATTGAAAATAGTGAATTTGGGAATCTATAATCTGGAGGTCCCTTATCAAGCTGCATTTTCCAGAAGTGCCTTCGATTACCACCCCTTTGAAAGGAGAAGATAAATTACTGTTTTTCGTTAGACATCTGGAATTTGAGTGACTCTGTTATTATTTATCAGCTGTAGACTCTAAAACACCAAATAAGGAAAAGCTTGAGCCATCATGTTTCTTTAAGTATGGTATTCAAGATGTCTTGTCAGTGTATGTTAGTGTAAGTGTTTTGCTTTCAGAAAGGGAAAGTTTCTATTTAATTCTATATAATGTGTATATAATAATATAATTCTAAGGCACCTGCTTCAAAACAGAAGCTAGGATGTTGGTGATAATAGCAATAAACAAAAATTAAACCAAGCTGGGCTGAATGCCCAGGAAAACTAGCTAGATACCAAGAGCTGGGTGAGCAGTAAAATAAGAGGGGGAAAAGGCAGGAATGGATGGGTATCACTGTCTGTGGTATAAACAGGGGATTTATAGCATGTTCCACGATGAGGAGTTCCCTGGGGAAATTTGTCATTGTGGGTGGGGTTCCTGCTCGTCTCATTTTAGTGACAAACTTCCAATGAAACTTGGCCTTTCTACAATGTAAATGTTAAACATGCCAGGACTATACAGCGATCCGACATTGTGTTTGAGCATTTACAATGAAATAAACTTCTTGGAAACAAACAGACCAGAAGTAAAAATAGGAGTTTGTAAGAATTCTAACTGGAGTTAGAAGGAAAGCCTGCAAGTTTCCCAGGATGCTGAAATGTCCTGAGATTTACATAAACAAGGGAGGAAATCCTCTTGAGGGTGGGTGGGAAAGTATCTAATACAGGAACCCACGTTTTCCTGTTATTGAAAAGCATTCTTTAATCTTTTAAGCACATTTTAGCCCTGAAGATATTCCAGGTGTGTTGTTTCTTTTAATATTAAAATGTAACACCACACAACAACTCTCAGAGAGGCCTCTAAGGTATCACATTTGTGTCATAGGAGATACACACACATACACACACACACACACACACATACACACACACAGAATCAAATAAATGGATGGACAGCACCCTGGGCACACTAGTAATAATTGCCTGAATTTATTTAGGTGAACGGTTATTTCCAGTGGCACATAACAGGCCTAGAGCCTGTTGGGAGAGACTATTTGTGTTATGGGATGATAAAATTTCCTATGATCATGGGTAATGAAGGGATAATGACTTTTTTAACCACAAAAGTGAATGTAATTGGTATGGAATATTTCAAAGAGTTTTAGCCAAATATATATAATCGGTCACAGCTAAAGCTTTATTTGACGTTTTTTCTTCAATTGTTAAATTCTGGTTTAAGCAAAAGGAGAAGATTGTATTGAGGCCATAAAGACTCTTGTCAGTGCTGGGACCAGAGGTTCCCATAATGTCTACAGCATATCTCTTCTCACGACTCAGGAGCCAAAACTGCCTTGGACCATGGGATTAAGGAACCTAAGGGGTTGGTTACCACCTGCTTATCACCTGCTTTCTGTCCTTCATCCGTCAAGAATTCTTTTAAGCCAAGTGCTAAAAAATGGTTCACACTTGTAATCCTAGTTACTGGAAAGTCTGAGATTGTCAGGAGGCAGGCCAGGGAAGAAAATTTATCTCCAGACTTCTCAACTGAGAGCTAGATATGATAGCATATACCTGTTACTCTAGCTACAAGGGCAAGTATAAACTAGGTAGATCACATCCTGTTGTGCATCCAGGCAGAAAGTGAGGCCCTATCTCAAAAGTAAATATCACAAGCCAGAGTGAGAGTCATTATTCAGCAATAAGAGAACCTGTCTAGCAAAGGTAAGGCCCTGAGTTCAAACTCTAGTACCACTAATGATGATGATGATGATGATTTCCTGTCTGTTAAGCATCTGCATAGTAATTGGAAACAAAGGAAGAATATGCCACAGTTCCCCTCAGGGTAGTGATTAGTGTTAAATTCATTCCAACCAATAGGGCTTGTCACTTTCTCTATCTCCTCCCCAGGCTTCATTTCTATTTAATCTTACTACAGTTTATGTCCAAAGCTCAGGAGGAACTTTGAAGAAAGCCCTTACAGCTCTTAATTATCTCTCCCACCATGCTTTTCTTTTTTGGAGGGGGACGGGTCCGAACTGGGGTCTGAACTGTGGGCCTGGGCGCTGTCTCTCAGCTCTTCAGCTCAAGGCTACCGCTCATACCACTTGAGCCACAGTGCCACTTCCGGCTTTTTTCTGCTTATGTGGTGCTGAGGAATTGAACCCAGAGCCTCATGCATGCGAGGCAAGCCCTCTACCACTGAGCCAACTTCCCAGCCCCCCACCATGCTTGTCTTTAAAGCACCAAGTAGGAGAGATATTGGAGGCTTCTCCATGGGTACTTGAGGTGAGGGGTGAGGCTTGTTCATCTGCCTGAGGCAGAAAGAAGGGCTGTCCTGGTCTTGCAGGTGTAGTGACCTTAGGAACTCATATTGGGGTGTGTCCAGAATGTCAAATACAGTCATCATCAGATGCCAAGCTAGACACAAACGTTATGATATGATAAAGCCAAGATGTGCTTGTATTTGTGAGCATATATATATATTTTTTTTTGAACACACACACACACACACACACACACACACACACACACACACACATACACATATAGTGACTGAAGTATTCTTAAAGTTGAAATCTCAGATACTTGCCCTGGAGTATAAAATTAGGAATACACATTGTAGTCCCCCAGAAAACTAACAATCTTCATTTCCCTGAACAGGTGGCCTTCCTAGGAAACCTTCCAGATCCCTGTCAGCCCTGTATCTACTTAGTTTTCCCTACAATCTGTAATTGTGCTCTTTTAACCTCTTCTAGCCTATCACCAGGGATTGGTGGTATTCACTTAAGCCGATCTCAATTTGATTGGATAAGGGCTATTGTTAAGAGCTTTTCAGCACTCCCTCTTTCAGGAAACACATAGCCATTCATCTTCTCCCTCCTTCCCTCTTTCCCTCTCCTGTTCTCTCTCTCTCTTCTTTCCTTTCCTCCCTTCCTTTCCTTTCCCCTCACATCCCTCCTTCTCCCTCCCTCTGCATATTCACAGTAGATGTTATATAGAAACACATAGAATGAGGAAGTAAGCCAACTTGCACATCTACTCATCTGATTGGTCTTTTCTTGGCAGTGACAAACAAGAAACCCACACAGGCGTCTATCACGAAGGTCAAACAGTTTGAGGGCTCCACATCCTTCGTTCGGAGATCACAGTGGATGCTTGAGCAGCTTCGCCAGGTTAATGGTATCGATCCTAACCGGGTAAGTGGATTTTCCAGGGCTGAGCAGAGGAATTCTCTTCTCCTGATGACACTTTAACCTTGATAGTGGTAGTGGTGGTTTTAATCATTCTTAGCAAGATATTTCTTGATGATGGTCAAAACATTATCACCATTCATCAAAGTGTCACTTAGCTCCTAATGTCACCAGTGACAAAGATCATCTACCAACACTTATTACCAGAAATCAAGCAAAATATGTGTTAAGATTCCTTTGGATTTAATAAGGTATTTTATGATATAGCTATTTATGTACCCAATCCCTTTTACGCATGCACATACACACACATACACATACACATACATGAGCAAATACCTCAATAATGAAGAATATGTAAATTGTTATTATGTACTAAAATTAAAAAAAACAAAAATCTTTTCCTACAGAACTTTAGGGACAAGATTAATACCTTCTTTCAAGTAATTGGAGTAATTACACACAGTCAGATTCTGATGTAACTCAATAGTTAGGCTGTTTTGGCTTCTGTACTATTGGCTTTTTAGGTTCAAACAGGATTTACATCTTGTTTGATAGAGAAATGTGGACTCCCTCTTCACTTGGGTCCTAGTTAAGATGAACCTTATGATTGGTTCTACAACTTTATTTTCCCCTTTTTGCATTTTGACAGACTAAGCACTGGGTTTCTGTTTTGTTTTGTTTTAATGAAATGAGACCAGTAGTGGTTTCATTGTCTTTTCCAGGATTCTGCAGAGTTTGATTTGTTGTTTGAAAATGCTTTTGACCAGTGGGTGGCTAGCACAGCCTCAGAAAAATGCACCTTCTTCCAGATCCTCCACCACACGTGCCAGAGGTACCTCACTGACAGGAAGCCAGAGTTTATTAACTGCCAGTCCAAAATTATGGGAGGTAAGGGAACACTTACATGATTATATTCGTGCTGTTTTCTTAGTTGTGCTTTTATATCAACAGATGTTCAGTGACATAATTACTACTAAATAAAAGAATCAAAATACTCAGAACAAGCCAGCATTGGAAGCATCCTAGGGACATCATTGTATACTAAAACTAGACACACTAGTTGATTTGCAGTCAGAAGCCAACGCTGATCTTTTTAGAAGAAAAAGTCATGGAACTAGATTATTTGTCTTATGAGAACAATCCTATACCTTTATTAGAAAAACCTATCCATCTGGTTTCTTTATGGCCTTTTCTATAATTTCATTGCACAACACTAGGTTTTCTTTCTTGTGGGTGGGGGAGAGTCAGGGGAGTCCTTTTTTCTTCCCCCCCCCCAGAATGTTTAAAACTTACTAATATAAAAATTCCAAAGATATTGTCCTTTTCTTTCAAGTAATAGCTTGTCTTTGGTTTCTTCCTGAGTGAAACCCAGAGCCAAGCTCTGGTGAGTGCTATAAGACAAGGTTATGGGGTTAGTGACACCATATGGACAACATTGAGTGGGTACTTTTGGAGGGCAAGACTTTTCAAGGAATTAAAATTGCAAAAAACATACAAATCTTGACAATCACTCTGTGAATTGGGAAAGAGTTTTTATAGCATCATTCTTTTCATTGACTTATTTTCCTGGTTTTGAAAAAAAATGGTGTTTTTTTCCTGAAAATGCATCAGATTCACTCTAATCAAATAATTGAAGATTCCACACCCCAGATATGTTAAAGATTTTCTTTAAACTCTGTCTTTCATCTGAATTTGTGTTAGAATCCCTATTCTTTGTTCGTAATTGATGTGTTCCCACAATCATTGGCCCAGTCCTATAAGTAGTGGAAGATCCACTACCTTCGGAGCCCCAGAAGATGGAGAGTTGGGATGCATGCCCTTTTTCTAAGGTGAAACTTTTAGCGTATGTACTGGAGAAAAATAAGATTCCTTTTCTCGAGAGCTCAAGTAAATGATATTAAGTAGTAGATTTGGTTTTGTCTGTTGTGATTGTAGGTGTCACTTCCACCTTCTGTAGAACTTGATTTCCCCATATGTAACATGGAGGGTAGACCAGATATCTAAAGTCTCAGTTCATCATTTTGGGAATCTGTATTTGTTTGGTTGTAGGTCTATTGTGTGGGCTAATTGTTTCTTGATGAAGGAACAAAATAAAAGATTTATACTGAAATAAATATTAACTGTTCCTGGATTCCTAAGGGGAACCCAAAATGAAGTTTGTGTGAAGCATGTTGTAATTTGTTGGCAACACATATGCCCTTAATGAATTCCATTTATCTTATTTAAACAGTTGTTTCTCCTTGATAACAGTTATACCAACACACCCTGATGAATTACTGCTTTGATTAGTCTTTCTTTCTGCCACTTATCACAATTCTAAGACATAAAAGTTTTGTTTCTGGGATCACTATGATCTGGCCCCTTTAATGTTTCTATACCTGTCCCATTCTGAGTGCATGAAATATGATCCTGGACACAAGTCCTAGATACAATTGTTTCTTATACTGTAAAATATGACTATTTTGTGATTTTTAGAGAATTAATATTTGTGTTGGCATGCTGCCTTCCACAAAACTCTTTACCCCTCTGATATCTATTTCTTAGTTTTTTAAAGCAGCCTTTGTAAACACAGTTTATCACCTTCACCTTACAGAGAAAGAAACTGCTCAGAGGGATCATTTAATAGTTAGCCAAGAGTCATGTCACTCGCCAGTAATGAAGATAACATTCCAACTCAGCTCACACCCAACTCAGCACACTCCTGTGATTGTGACTTTTGGATGTCAGTGACCTGTTTTTCAGGAGATTTGACCTTTTTGTGAGCATGAGTCCAGCTCTAGTCTTCTGGGCCTGCTTTTGCCTTTCTAACTTATTATCCAAAAACTCAACTTCTTCCTACAATGTATTGAATAGTGTTCTTAACTTTTTCAGTAAATCCTTACTAAGATATAAACCTAAGGGAATATGTATATACATCTAATCTAGTAAATATTAAGCCTTAGTCCACTCTGTGTTACAAATACCCTGTTACATTACCCTAAAGTTGTGCAAAATCATGTAACATGATTAGAAATTTATATTTCTTGCAATAAATAATTTTAATTGTGGGCAGGAGAGGGGAACCTTAGGGCTTAAACTCAAGGCCAGGGCACCATCCTTGAGCTTCTTTTGATCAAAAGTAGGACTCTACCTGAGCCACAGCTCCATTTTAGGCTCTTTGATTTCTATTTTCTTTTTTGGTAGTTAATTGGAGATAAGAGTTTCACAGACTGTCCTGCCAGGGCTGGTTTCAAACCACAGTCCTCAAATCTCAGCCTCCTGCAAAGCTACGATTACAGGCATGAGCCACCAATGCCCAGCACAAATAAGTAAATTTTAAGATTTTAAAAAAAAGCCAGAAGCTGGTGGTTCACACCTGTAATCCTAGCTACTCAGGATGCTGAGATCTTAGGATCCACGGTTCGAAGCCAGGATAGGAAAGGCCATGACACTCTTATCTCCAATTAACCACCAGAAAACCAAACTGGAAGTGGCACTGTGGCTCCAGTAGTAGAGTTCTCACCTTGAGCTGAAGAGCTGAGTGACAGCACCCAGGCCCAGAGTCCAAGCCCCATGACCAACAACAACAAAAATCATCCCCTTTAGAAGCACTGATTGCCCACTTTGAGACATCCTTACATTGTCTTCAGTATGAATGGTGCCCCCTGGATTTGCACAGAAGTTGTTGAACATATTTTAGCCAGCATAATCTTTGTTTTTAGAAAGGGGGCAGGTAAAAAGGGAGTAACTGGGGGTTATGGATAGCTTAAAATTTTTCACCTTATTTCATCATAGGTACATAATTATGATAATAAACTTTTTTGGTCCTAAGAACCAGTCACGGGGCTGGGAAGGTGGCTCAGTGGTAGAGCACTTGCCTTGCATGCATGAGGCCCTGGATTCGATTCCTCAGCACCACATAAGCAAAAAGAAAAAAAGCCGGAAGTGGTGCTGTGGGAGCTGAGGGACAGCGCCCAGGCCCAGAGTTCAGGACCCACGACTGGACCCTCCCCTACCCCCCAAAAAAAGAACCAGTCACTAAAGACCTTTAAATCTGTCTTCCTTTTGGATTTGTACTTGCTTCCATTCACCAGAACTTCAGCATATTAGGTGGATGAAAGCACGGGGAAGATGCTACAGTCCCCTCGGTCACTCTGCACTGGTCCAGCTTGGGCATTGGGAAAACTGATTTTGAATGACACTGTCATGACACTATAGAAGAAAGTCTATCTGACTCCATTGAACAATAGTTTCTCAATTGATATATTTATCAAGGCAAGCATTACTGAATCACACCATGGCATTTCTCTAAGTACAAACTCTCTGGCTGGCTTATCCGACTACTTCTTAGTCTTTTACACATAACATCCTGCAGTGCTCCCCCCTTACTGTTGTATAAGACCAGTTGTGCACATCTTCTCTTATTCCACAGGCATTTGCTCAGCATATCCAGATGTCAGGAACCAAGCTATTTATGGAGAACAACCACAGAGTAGATGTTTTCCTTCACTGACTTAATTAACCTTTCCGGTGAATACCAGGTGTACATTGATACAATCCATTGCATATCAGTAAGGCAGTGGCTGAGCTGCATTTTAAAAGATGACTAGCAATCACCAGACAGAAAAGGACAAGATGAAATAACCCTCTCTTCTTCCAACAATTGGTTCAGATAGTTTTATTTCTGTGTTAGCTATATTCAGACTTTGGGAAGTGTCCTTTTGTTTTTCCATGAAGCCACTTATTTTGAAGTGCCATATATTTTTCAGCAGAAGCAGCAAAGGGTATTTCAGAAGCATAACCCTGCTCCACATGGTGGTTCAGAAGATGCTGCTAAGCCCAGACTTCTGAGCACTATTAGAATTCCAGGGATGCAGAAGTCTCTGCGGTCTCCTTCATCCCAGGCTGGCCCTCTTTTGCCCCCGCTGATTGGTATGCTAGAAAGGAAACCCACATGCATCTGCTCTAGAATCCCCTGTGGTGGACACGATCTAAAGATTTAATCACAGTGTCACTTTGTATTGTACTTTTCTTCCAAAGAATATGAAGTCACCTTCAGGGAGGTATGCAAATATGTCACCTTGTGAATGCCCCAGGCATGAGTACTCTTAAATAAGGTAACAAATTTTTTAATCTTTATATATATATTTATTTATATAAATTTTATTATATATTATATATAAAGACATATATTACATATAAAGATAATATATTATCTTTAAGTAAGTTACAAAGGAATTGCCATTCAACAAAGCAGTTTATGAATATGGTGTATCTTGATCCATGTCAGCCCTTTGAACATTCTCACCCACACTTCCAAACACACCTCCCTCCCTCACTTTGGTATGTTCATTCTTCATTTAATAGAATGCTTTAAAGAAATGCATGATGTTGGCGATGATATACTTTTTAATGTTCTTGGAGCCAGGCACTGGTGGCTCATGCCTGTGATCCTAGATACACAGCAGGCTGAGGTCTGAGGATTATAGTTCAAAGTCAGCCTAGGCAATAAAGTCCATGGGACTCTTATCTCCAGTTAGGTACCAAAAAATCAGAAATGGAGCTGTGGCTTAAGTGGCAGAGTACTGGCTTGAGCAAAAAAAAAAAAAAAAAAAATCCAGGGACTGCACCCAGCCCTGAGTTCAAGCCCCAGGACTGGTGCACACACAACAGATGTTCTTTGTCAGCAAATAAAATCATAATGAATAACGAGCCTCATATTCCTCTGCATGTTCCAGCAAGACACATAAAAATGTATTTCTTTTGTGCGTATGCCATTCCTGGGGCTTGAACTGTGAATACAGGACCTGGGAGCTATCCCTTAGCTTTTTGATTCACTCAAAGCTGCAAGGATAGCAGTCTTATCAATTAAGCCATAGTTCCAGGTCCAACTTTTTGATGGCTAGTTCCAGATAAGAGTCTCATGGACTTTTCTGCCTCTGCTGGCTTCAACTCACAATCCTCAGATCTCAGCCTTGTGAGTAGTTAGGATTTCAGGCATGAGCCACCAGCTCCCAGCTGTGATTCTTTCTTCAGAAGAAAGACATGTAGAATATTGCCCTCTTCACCATCCCCACAGTGGGATTCTAATCCCCAGAATGAGTTAAATTGTGTCAAAACCACCTCGCTATTCTGGTATCTATATGAATGTAAACACAGAGCAACAGAGACAGACAAACTTCTTAGCTAACTCATTGTTATGATGCAGTAGTTAACCAGTTCTTTAAATCAAGAGGAATCCATGTCCTAGTTCCTCCTGTGGCTATTTTTGTTGTCCTTGAGAAAATAAAAAAACAAGTTTTCTCCTCCTTGGTACAGATGAAGAAAATGAATCATGGGCAAACATGCAATACATTCCACACTTATTAAGGGTCAGAGTTAATATTTCTGTCAAGATCTACCATTCCCCATCCATTAAATGAAGGTCAGGACTTCCAAGTTGATAGTGATACAACTAAGTAGAAGAGGGAAAACCAATTTTAAAAGTTCTTGGTGAGGGGCTGGGAAGGCCGCTCAGTGGTAGAGCGCTTGCCTTGCATGCATGAGGCCCTGGGTTCAATTCCTCAGAACCACATAAGCAAAAAGAAAAAAGCCAGAAGTGGTGCTGTGGCTCAAGTGGTAGAGCGCTAGCCTTGAGCTGAATTGCTGAGGGACAGCGCCCAGGCCCAGAGTTCAAGCTCCACAACCGGTCTTTAAAAAAAAAAAAAGTTCTTGGTAAGAGCTGAATTAAAGATGATGCTTGAAAATTTCATTTATCCATAATTCTATCTTTCTTACTGTAACCAAGACATCTTTTTCTACACAACATAATATTCCACTCAAATCTTGCCTTCTAAGAACTGTAGTGGGAAGGGAAATAACAAAATGCTGAAATAAGGATACAGGATGACCTATTTTAACAAGATGTACAAGACACTATGTTGAAAACAAACTTTACAATTTTGCAGAGGGGGGGAAGGGAGGAATGGGGGGGAGGTGGAGGAAGGAAAGGGATGGTAGGGGAAAACAAAGGAGCAGGTAACAATGCTCGATAGGAAATAGACTCATTGCCTTGCTCATGTAATCCCTCTGTACAGTATCTTTACAATAAAAATTATATATTAAAAAAAGAAAGAACTGGAGTGTCTGCCACTCAGGGAACTGAGCACATTACAGTAGATGCTTGGTATCCACAGCTACACAACTCCAAGGAGAACACCATTGAGGGGAAACCACACCTATTTAGGACGCACAGAATTCAGTACAGTATGGTGGGAGATTGGTTCATTTTTGCCATAACACTGCCCTAACTTCTGCTAAAGACAACCTGCCTTTGAACAGATTGCTCTATCACTTAAATGATTAGCTTTTTCTATCTTGCTTTTGGAGCACTATTTGCTTTGGGAAAGAGGCAGATTTTCACAAAATGAAGGGCAGGGAATAAAATAGAAGATCACACAATGATTAAATACAACTGCTGATAACATGGGACTAGTTGAAAGCATCTCCACATCAGCTGAGCTGCAACATACATACCCAGGGATTTAAAAATTTGGGTTTTGATGTTTACTTTTAAAAATGTAATATATTTTATAATACTTGGTTAAAACCATGTGTTTCACAGATTTATTCATCTATGAATAAAGTAGGTTCACTGTACAGAGCTCTAGGTCCAATCCTTAATACAGTTAGTACTGGGGAAGAAAAATAAAGAACTTGTTAGAGAGAGAAAGAAAATAAGAATAAATATTGAAATATATTACTAAAAATAAAATAATAGCCAGGTGCCAGTGGCTCTTGTCTATAATCCTTCAGGAACCTGAGATCTGAGGATCATAGTGCAAAGCCAGCCCAGGCATGACAGTCTGTGAGACTCTTATCTCCAATTAATCACATAAAAAGCCAAAAGTGGTGCTATAGCTCAAGTGGTAGAGTGCTAGCCTTGAGCAAAAGAAGCTTACAGACAGTGCCTAGGCCCAGAGTTCAAGGCCCAGGACCTCCTAAAATAAATATGTATATACATAAATAATAGTAATACTTAAATTGTAAAGTCAGAGAAGCTCCCTGGGCAAGGGCTCATGTTTCCAGTGTAGCCACTGAGTCAAACAATATGTGTTCCCACTGTTATCCTGTCCATCATCCTGATGCTGCACGAACACAGTACCATGCTATTCTAGCTATACATAGGACAACATTAAAAGTCATTATGTTTAGTATGTATGTGCTTTGTTATGATTTTCTTTGTTCTGTTTTTTCCTCCATGCTAGAGTTTAAACTTCAAGACCTCACTGCTTTCTGAGCAAGCATTCTACCTCTTGAGACATATACCTAGCTTTTTCTTGTTTCATTTTTTGGCTAGGGTCTTATGTGTTTTCCTGGAACCAGCCTTGGACTATGATCTTTCTTATGCCTTGCATGTAGCTGGGATTACAAATACACACCACTGCAGTGAGCTTTTAGTTTGAGGTGAGGTCTTGCTAACTTTTTAGCCTCAAATTGCAGTCCTCCCAGTCTCCATTTCCTCTGTAGCTGAGACTACAGATCAGATGTGACCCATTTCATCCAGCACCCCCTCCCTTTTTTTAATTTAGCCACTCACCCTTGACTAAAAGGCAAATGCTTTTATTTCAAGTGAGAAAATCAAAGTATCTGAAGACTACTTCCTTTGGCTGTATCCAGTTGTGTGAATGATATAAATGACTAGTAACTAAGGAAAAATTGGGTCACAGATGCAATGGATTTTTTTTCCTTTTTCACTGGCTATAAGCTACACTGAAGAGCTTGCTGTGAAGCAGCTGGAGGCTATGGAGGAGTCTAGCCAGTCACACTCATCAGGAGTGACTCTGACTGTCAAATTCTGTGAGGCAGCTCTTGCCATCATAATCTGAAACCAAACTGAGGCTACATTTGGTGGCTGTTGTTTATAGGCTGAATATATTTTGTCTCCCCCATGATTGAATAAGCTACAATGGATGAGAGACATTCCTTACTCAGCATCAGCCAGAGGACTTGATAGAGTGAAGAAAGGGCTCACTGGACTCACAAGCCCCTACCTCCATGGCCTTACTCACATGTGGACTCTAATCTCTCTACTCTCCATCTCTCTGTCCTTTGCTCTAGTATGAGTAGTAAGGATGGCATTTAAGATTAAACTTTAAAATATTAAGTCAAACCACTTTCATATTTTAAACCGAAAGGTATCCATTTCCTACAGAATATCCTATCCATATGTTATATGCATGTATGAAAAGGTCACCTTGAAACCCATTATTTTGTATAACCAAACATGCTCATACAAACCCAAATGGGGTTTTAGTGAAAGGGAGGAGATACGTTTGTGCAAAAATGGAACAGTAAAGCTAGTTTAGATTGGTTTTAGAAGGAGGGGAAAGGAAGAGGAGTGGAGAGGTTGAGTCTCATTAAGATCTATTGTATGCATATGTGGACAGGTCAAAATGAAATCTCCTTGTACAAATTTTTAAGTTTGTGTGACAGTACTGGGGACTGAACTGAGGGTCTTGTACTCTCACTTGGTTTTATTCAAGCCTTGCACATGACCACTTGAGCCACGCTCCACTTCCAGCTTTTTGATGAGATAAAAGTCTCAGACAGTTTTCTACCCAGGCTGTCTTCCAACTGCAGTCCTCAGATCTCAACTTCCTGAGCAACTACAATAATAGGTATGAGCCACAGGTACCCAGCTTCCCTTTGTACAACTAATTGATTCTGATAAAAAAAAAATAAAACATGGTCTCTTTAAATCTGGTAAATATAATATGAATTCTTCTACTATGTATGTATAAATAACCTTTACTGATGAGAAGAACAAGAAAATATTCCCAGCCCATGATTACCAGAAAATTGCAATATACATATATATGATGTATATCAGTTGTACATATGCAATTATAGATAGATGAGTGATAGGTAGAAGACAGACAGATGACAGACAGACAGACAGACAGACAGTTAAATAGATAATTCCCTTTTTTCAGGTGGATGTGAGCCCAGTTGCCTTGTTCATGTCTCAGATGTCAGGCTGCTCAGCTGTTTGCCATGGTTTATGGAATATATTTTATGTTGACATTTATAGAGTGCATATGTTACTGCTGACTTGTCAACACAATGATATTAAAAATACATCAGGTGACACCAGGCCTGAATTCAGGGCACATAATTCAAATCTCTTGGTATGTATCTTAGCTTCATAAGAAAACAAGGATATTTTTTGTTTACTACCATGTCTCCACCCTAGAATATTTCCTCAAATCTAATTCTTATTCTACTTTCCCCAAAAGGGAGAAATCTTCATTGGCTTAGGGTTTGTTTATCCAACTTCAATTTTTATTTTGTGCCCATGCTGGGATTTGAATTCAAGGCCAGGGCACTTTCCATTAACTTTGTCACTTAAGGCTGACACTTTACCACATAAGCCACAGCTCTACCTTCTGCTCTTTGGTGATTAATTGAAGATGAGAGTCTAACAGACTTTCCTGCCCAGGCTGGCTTCTAACCATGATCCTCAGGTCTCTGCTTCCTGAGTAGCTAGGATTACAGGTGCAAGCAAGCCATTGGCACCCAGCTGTTTATCTAATTTTGGATTGATTAAATGGTCATGTAACAAATCCATGTGTATGTTTGCATGTATAGAGGGAATACCTACTCTTGAAATGCAGTGGATATTGTCAGTGGGAATAAGCTGCGTTTCTTTTATTTAAATTAATAGTGCACATCAAAAAAAGATAGCAGTAAGAAAGATTTGGAGTCATTCTGAGTTTAAATCTCTAAGCAGAAACTAGTTATCTATACTTTTTGAAAAACTGTGTCGTAATTACCTATAATGATATGCTCAATAGGAAATAACTTTCACATGGACTTGATAATAATTGAACCTAATTAAGAATATTCTGACCAAGATTAGCTTTGTGAACCCTATAATGAGGCAGGTTAAAGGGATGTTCTGTGGTTCATATAAAATGTTGCATAAAGATCTAATCTCATTTGGTCATTCCTCATATAACTATACGTTATTCCCACTAGTGGTGTTTTACTATATCGTATGGGCTTTATTTTCACAGTTGGTTGATTTTATTGATCTTCTTCCCAGTTCTCATTATAAGAGGTTGAGACCTGTGAGGGAGTGAAAGTGTTTCTCACAAGCTTATTACATCTGTGATAAAAGCAAATTTGTCCAGACTGTTGGCTTCTAGAAATGTCAGATTTGCAGGTGGGACCAGATAAAAGGGGAAAAGCACATCTTTCCAATAGTAAGAAATGTTTTTGTGGTATCAGTACACTATTCATTATGTGTTTTCTTCATGTAAATATATATTGCTTTACATCCTTTAAAAGCAAATGATTCAGAGTTGGTGTGTATTTTAAGTTTGCTAGCCATAGTAGAGTTACCATATTGGATTTATTTTACTTTCCATTTTCTGGCTATAAGAAATTACCACAAACTTAGTGGATTAAAATAGTACACATTTTCAAGCCAATGAGTTTGTCAGTTTGTGGAAGTCAAAAGTCTAAATTAAGTGAGTCAGACTGTTACTTCTGGCTGCCACTAGGAAGAATGAGTTTCTTTCTTGTTTCTGGAAACTGTGTGCATTCCTTAAATCATGTATCTTCCTACATTTTCAAGGACCCCAGTGTAGCACCTTCAAATCTCTCTCCCAGGCTCTGCCATTCCTGTCTTGCTCTGGAAAGCACCCTTGGACTTATATTGGGGTCATTCAGATAATGCAGTATAATGTTTCTACCTGAAGATCAGTAACATAACCATATCTATAAAGTCTCTTTTACCATTCACAAACTCCAGAGACTAGGATAAAGCTGTTGTTCTACATAACATGTTGTAACATTTTCCTAAACAATTCTGAAAGCTACCTGCTGTAAACTATAAAATGATACAATTGTAACACTTTAAAGATCTTAATTCATTTTATTTTTAATTCTACAATATTTCATTCCATAAAATAGCATGTTTCAAAAGTCTAAGTGAAAGAGGTTGGTTTATAGATAGAGAAAGGCTTAAAAAAATAGAAATAAAGAACAAAGAGAAAATTCCTTCCCCACTTGTGTGCTAGTTCTGGGGCTTCAACTCAAGCATGGGTGCTGTCCCTGATCTTTTTGCTCAAAATTAATGCTCTACAACTCCATTTTCAGTTTTTTGGTGGGTTATTGGAGAGAGTCTCATGGAGAGGATCACATAGCTATGTGAATCTGACCATATAAAATAATATTTGTCAAAATGAATGCCAGGAAATGGAAACAAAAAGGTTTTTTTTTTCCCTCTTTGTTTCTGTTTTTGCATTCATTTCTCTTTTTTTTTTTTTCGTCCATCATGGGGCTTGAACTCTGGGCCTGGGTAATATCCCTGAGCCTCTTTGTGCTCAGTACTCTACCACTTGAGCCACAGTGCCACTTCCAATTATTGAGTGGTTAAATGGGAGCTAAGAGTCTCACAGGGACTTTTCTGTCTGGCTGGCTTTGAAACGGGATCATCAGATCTCAGGAGGCTGAATCGCTAGGATTATAGGTGTGAGCCACCAGCACCCATCTTGTTTGTTTATCTGTCTTTGGGAAAGTAAAGGAGGGAACCAGAAATGGTGGGTCAAAGGGTGAACAAATGTAGCAGTGATACTCATTAGGTACTATATTGAAAATTATGTGGGTGGGGACAGGAGGAAAAACTGGGAGAGAGCATTGTTCAAAAAGAAATGTACGGGGCTGAGAAGGTGGCTTAGTGGTAGAGTGCTTGTCTTACATGCATGAGGCCCTGGGTTCGATTCCTCAGCACCACATTAAAAAAAAAGGCGGAAGTGGGGCTGTGGCTCAAGTAATAGAGCACTAGCCTTGAGCTGAAGAGCTGAGAGACAGCGCCCAGGCCCAGAGTTCAGGCCCCACAACTGGCAAAATAAATAAATAAATAAACTGTCCAAAAAGAAATGTACTCTTTATCTGAATTATGCAAATGTAACCCCTCTGTGTATCACCTTTACAATAACAATAAATCAATTATAAAAATTTTCAGTATAAAGGAAGGTTTTTACATAACAACAATAAAAAAATATTCTCATAGACTTTCCTTTTCCTACCTGGGCTGATTTTGGACCATAATCCTCAGATCTCAGTCTCCTGAGTAGCTAGAATAAGCCACTGGCTCCTGGCCCAAAATTGGACCTTTTCAAACTTAGTTTCCTTGTAAACTAGGAATAGGGAAACAGACAAATAGACTATTAACTGATTGGTTAACTTCTTGGTTACATTTTGTAAGAATTGAAGTAGAAGAACCTTAACTATCATGCTAACTGGCCTGTTTGGGAATCTATCTCTCATTCTCTTGATTCCTCAAAAGGTCATATAACTTAGTTTTTTTTGGCAGTATGAAATGTTAGCATGAATGACCCCAGTGCAAGAGTTTAGACAAAAAAAGTGGGGGGTGGGGGTGAAAGACCTCCTGTAATTTTTTGTGTTTACCACACTGTTGTGTAATATTGTCTTGCATTTAATATTTATGATTAATGATGTTTAACTTACTTTTATAAAAAATACTTACAAATCATATACAAGTATGAAATGTAGTTTTAAATATTAGGCTGTATTATGTATGGTGTTGTATTATAATTTAAGACATTTCCATTTAGAAGTACTTAAAATTTTTATAAACTTGAAATATTAAGTGGCTGAGAGGCTGTTGGGTTTTATAATATCAAGAATTTTCTTACCTTACAAGTTGGTAAATTTGTACATTGGCCTTTTCACTAAAGAGATTACTTTTTCCTTCATAATTATATAAGTTCTTTGTAAGTGTCTTTAAAGTTTTATGATATTTAGAACTATTGGTGACCAAAGTATTATTGGCCACTTGATTTTACTGAAGTCATCATTTTCCACAATGTGTCCCTTCCTTGACTCCCCAGATAATGATTATGCCTCCCTTATAAATCCTTCTGAAGGATTGACAAGTCCCTTTCCAAGATCAAGTTTGTTTAACACATAACCTAAAGATAAATTTCCATTAGCTGAATAAATTTATTCCTTTAATTCAGCACACATATAAAAGTTATTCCAGCCAGGTGCTGGTAGCTTACACCTATAATCCTAGCTCTTTGGGAGGCTGAGATCTAAGGGTCATGGTTCAAAGCCAGCCTGGGCAGGAAAAGTCTGTGAGGTTTTTCTCTCCATTTAACCACCGAAAAAACAGAAGTGGGTCTGTGGCTCAAGTAGCAGAGCGCTACCCTTGAGGAAAAACAAAATCTCAGGGAGAGTGCCCAGGCATTGAGTTCAAGCGCAGGACCAGCCCTCCCTCCTCCCCCCAAAAAGTGATTCCACATGAGCATGTGATATGGATCTACCCTGTTAATTCACCAATTTCCATTATTGCTTGGGGTCTGTAATCCCTTTGCTGTGGTGTTGTTTTGCTCCTGCCAGGATGTGTTTTTAATCACAGAACACTCTGGACACCATATGTATAGGTTTTCTGTGCCAGGCAGTTCTTCACTTCTCCATTGGAATCAACTGGGTGTTCAACAATTTAATTATGGCGCAAACCATAGATAATATAAAGCTTCTATATGAAAGACTCAGTCCAAAAACACTGCCTCCATCACTTCTCGTGCCAATCACAGGTACTGGGGCCCTGGGTTATCCATATTTTGATCCATCTTAGGTACAAATTGGAGGGCCCCATGATCATTTCCTTAAGTTTGCTGTACCTGCTCCCAAAACTGGCTTATATTTACCAATTTGTACAGAGTATATTCTTTTGGGGAGGGTACATATTTCACTGAGATTTTGGTTGAATTTTTCTCATGACTACTGAAATTGAACATTTTTTCATATGTTAAACAGCCATTTGTCTATATTTTTGTAGGCAATCTCTTCAATCATTTGCCCATTTTTTCAAATTTACTTTGTTTTAGAGATGGTATACTGCAGGGTTACCTTTACATATGTCAGGTAATAAGTACATTTCCTTTCATACAGTGTCATTTGTTCCCTCATTCTCTCCCATTCCCTCCTCCACTCTCCACCCACAAGCTGCATAGTTCACTTTCATCTATGTCCAATGCGCTCCACTGCTGCACTTTTTCACCCTATTTCCTCTGATTTTGTGCCCTCTTCCCCCTGCTTTCCCACAGATATGTAGGTGAATACAATTTAAGAAAAAAGTCCTCCACTTCCATATCTTTAGAGTTCATTTTAGTATGTGTATTATTTTATATACATAGGAAGCAGCATTTAGGTATTGAACCTCTGTGATTTTCTCCCAAGACTACCCTCCTTTGGTCTCTCGGTATATGAGTGTATAGAATTTTGTGTATTTTGTCATGTCCCATTGCATTTTAGATCTAACTTCCACATATCAGGAAGAACATATGCCATTTGTCTCTCAGATCTTGACTTATCTCACTTAACATGATTTGTTCTAGTTCTATCCATTTCCCTGCAAATGACATTATGTTATT
Source organism: Dipodomys ordii (assembly GCF_000151885.1). Taxonomy (NCBI): domain Eukaryota; kingdom Metazoa; phylum Chordata; class Mammalia; order Rodentia; family Heteromyidae; genus Dipodomys; species Dipodomys ordii. Next base: position 4,366,799 of record NW_012267300.1, read on the forward strand.
CTTTCTAATGGCTGGGTAAAATTCCATTGTATATAGGTACCACGTTTTTTGGATCCACTCATCTATTGTGGGTCATGTGGCCTGTTTCCATATCTTGGCTATTGTGAATAGTGCAGCAATGAGCCTGGTTCATGATGCTCGGGGTAGATAGCCAGGAGTTAGTATGTCTGGGTCATAGGGAAGGTCTATGTTTAGTATAAAGTATATACTAAAGAATTAAATGCACAATCAGATGAAGAGGTGTACAACAGTCAGAAAAGATGAGGTGGATCCTTAGGTTTGCCAACCTTGAAGCTCCCCAAACCCCATCTTTGGGATTTCATTATGTAAGTACGACTAAGTCAATTGGCCACTGATAATTAATTCCTCTCTACCATCTCTCCCATCCCTAGAAGTCAGGGGTCAGAGTGGAGGGCAAAATGTTTCAGCCCTCTAAGCATCTGGTTGTCCTCTAGCAGACAGCATCCATTCTCTAATACTTCTTCAACATAAACTCAAGAATGATTGGAAAGGCTTATTACAAATAATAAAGATGTGGGCTGGGAAGGTGGCTCAGTGGTAGAGTGCTTGCCTTGCATGCCTGATGCCCTGGGTTCGATTCCTCAGCGCCACATAAGCAAAAAGAAAAAAGCCAGAAGTGGCGCTGTGGCTCAAGTGGTAGAGTGCTAGCTTTGAGCTGAAGAGCTGAGGAACAGCACTCAGGTCCAGAATTCAGGCCTCATGATGGGACCAAAAAAAAAACAAAAAAAAAAATCAAATAACAAAGATGCTCCTCTTTTCCCTATTCCTCAGAAAATGTTATGGGTTTTAGGAACTCTGTGCCAAGAACTGAGAACAGAGAACTGATATATATTCTTCTGTGCCATGTGTGATTCTTTTCAGCTCTGTGGTCTTGGCCTGGTGTGATATGATGATACTGTTGAAAATGAAAAGCTTTGAGTACACATCTTGGCTTGGATTTCTGGTGTCACTAGTATATGGATAAGTTACTTCATGCTTGACTTTCCCCTTCTTAAAAGGAACTACCATTCTGACCTTGCCGGTTTGTAGTAAGAAATATGCAAGATCACGTATGAAACATTGAGCCTAGAACCTAAAGAATACCCAGGATCAGAATGACCTGTTTATGATGCATGCTTTGTTTTCGTTCTGCCTTCTTGTTGCCATCCTGACTTCCTTTCACTAAAGAAAATTGGTACAGGATCTAATGATGAGTCAAACACAGTAGCCTAGAAAGTATCCTTTGTCCAAAATGTAATAGCAATAAAGTCCTGAGTATTGATTGCATTTGCATGTTTCCTCTTCAGGAAAAAAAGCCAGGGAGTTAGGGTAATAACTTGTTAAGATCCTACTATGCACCAGGCAATTTTTTTTAGCTCACATTAACTTTGAAAAGTATTACTACTATGTGCTGATAGCTCATACTTGTAATCCTAACTAACTCAGGAGGTTGAGATCTGAGAATGCAGGTTTGAAGCCAGCCCAGGAGGGAAACCCATGAGATTCATATCCCTAGTTAACCTCTAAAAAGCTAAAAGTAGAGCTGTGGCTGAAGTAGTGGAATGTTAGCCTTGAGCAAAAAAAAATTCAGGAACAGTGTCCCGGCCCTGAGTTCAAGTTCCAAGACCATCACACAAAAAAGTATTGCCTCTTATTCCCATTTCACAGATGAAGAAACTGAGCCTCAGAGAGGTTCATTGACTATCCTAAAGTCAGCGGATCAAAATAGCAGTCAAGATTTGAATCCAAGTCTTGCTAAAAATCTGTCCCATATATGTATGTATGTGTGTATATATATATATATATATATATATATATTCATCTTCCCCATTAGAGAGACAGAAAAGCTAAAAAAGAGAGAGAGAGAAAGACTTTCAAAACAGCTCTCATTAACTTGATGTCATTACCTTGAATCCAAATTGGTCAGAAATACTTGTACCCTAGAGACCACCTGTGGCTGGCAGTGTTTGTCTAAAAGTTCCAAGTATTCCTCTAACGAAGTTAGATTCTATTCTCCTTTAGCCAACAATTCTCACTATTTTGGAAGTTTGATGTTGTATTTTCAATATAACATTGGAATTAGAAAATATGCTGCTGCTGGAGGGAATGTAGCCAGGAGGGAACCTTACTGCATTATTGATGGGAGTGTAAACTTGTTCAACCACTTTGGAAAGCAGTATGGAGGTTCCTCAAAAGACTCCACATACAGCTCCCTTATGACCCAGCAATCCCACTTTGGGGCATTTACCTAAACAATATACCAAGGCTATCAGCACGACTATGTTTATTGCAGCATTATTTACCATAGCTAAGATATGGAACCAATCCAGATACCCCTCAGTAGATGAATGGATCAAGAAAATGTGGTATATATACACAA